>NW_022437008.1:9092454-9255370 GCF_009761245.1 Sapajus apella
CACCACCACCACCATCATCGTCACCACCACCACCATCATCACTACTGCCACCAGTGCCATCAACACCAGCACCACCTACCATGATCATCGTTACACCACCATCATATCGTCATCACCACCACCATTATCATCACCATCATGATCACCATCATTACCACCATCTTCACTACCGCCATCACTGCCACCATCATCATTCTTATCACCATCACCACAGTTATCACTGTTACCACCACTATCATCATTGTCTTCATCACGAGGATAGATTCTCTGTTTGCCCCTCCAGATCTGCTTTCTATCTTCCTCCACGCTGCTTTGTACCCCAGGCAGCTGGCCAATGTGGACTTTATCCATGGGCTCTCTTACTGTTTGATTTCTAGTTGGGAATGGCTAATTGGGAGTGCTACAAGAGAAGGATATCAGAAGACAGTCAGAGTATTTGTTCCCTGGCTTTCTCTCTTCTGGGCCACTGTCAATTATAGCCATTGACAGTGGCTGTATTCTCCTGGCAAAGGTTATCAGATGACCTCTTCCACTGGACAGCTCTCTCTGGGTTCTGGTCACTTCACCTTCCCTGACCCTTCAGGTCTCAGGGTGATAGAGGTTGCTGCTGCTGATAGCCCTGGAGTCTTTCAACATCCCTTGCTGTTTTCCATTAGTCCCTTTTCCCATTGTTATGAATAGTCCTGTCAGGAAGCTCTCCAGTCACCCTTGGGTGTGCCCTGTGTTTCCCACTAGGACCCTGACCATTCAACCATCACACTCATCATCATCATCATCATCATAATCATCAATGTCTTCTCCAGTCTGGGTCTCCTGCTCTGTCATCAACCTCTATGTTTCCTGATTTCCACCACCATCTTCCCCAGAGGTATAGGTGCACATTTCTTTAGCCAACTTTCAGGTATTGGCACCTGAAACTCAAGCACCTGGTGTTTGCATCTTCCAGGACTCAGCTCAGGCATTATCTCCTACAGGAGGCACCACTCACCTCTCCTTCCTCCAAGGTCCAGATGACAGCCTTCTGATGACACCTCTCATCTGGAGCACAGTTTCCTTCTGCACCTGTCACCCTGTGAATTCCTGCAGAGAGAGAGGCAGGGATGAGGGCATCTTTTCTCTCTCTCTTTTTTTTTTTAAGAGATGGAGTTTTGCTCTTACCGCCCAGGCTGGAGTGCAATGGCATAATCTAGGCTCACTGCAACTTCTGCCTCCTGGTTGCAAGTGATTCTCCTGCCTCAGCCTCTTGAGTAGCTGGGATTGCAGACATGTGCCACCACACCAGGCTAATTTTGTATTTTTAGTGGAGATTGGGTTTCAACATGTTGGCCAGGCAGGTCTTGAACTCCTGACCACAGGTGATCTTCCCACCTTGGCCTCCCTTACAGGCATGAGCCACGGCACCAGGCAGATAGCATCTTCCTTATGCTAACATTTAACACGGACTGTTCTGGATATGTCCTAGTGGCAAGCAGGCATGACGGAGGGGTGTGGATGAGGAACAACTGACATTTGCCCTGAATACAATTATCATTCCAGCTAGTCCCAGTAGCCAGGAGATGCTGACAGCTCTCTCTGCAAACTGTGACTACCACTCATGCTTATCATGCAGGAGGGATTGGGAAACATTTGTTCAATTAAACAAAAAGAATGATCATACCTATTATCAATGGGAAGCTTAGTATTTGCTAAGCCCTGAGCTAAGTGCCTTCATATGTTGTTTCCTTTCATGCTCAGGCTGTCCCTGCTGTGAGGCTGACATTGTGAGGAAATTGAGGCAGCTCTAAACCCAGGCCTGTTAGCCTCCATTGTCTACACTTCTGGCCACCAATGCCCAGTCTGTGGTGTTTGATTACAAAAGTGCAGGAGGGGAGGCCAGAAGGTGGACTACAGGAGCCCCTAAACATTTGTCTTATTCTCATTGTGAACATCAGGTTGATGTCACAGCTCTGTCCCCGCCTTCCCTCTCTGCGCTGTGCGGTAAAATGGGGCAATGATAGCACCTGGCCCTTGGGTTACTGTGAGCATCAAAAGAGAATATTCCTGTCCTGAGATCTCAAGTTATTGTATTATAGCTGTGGTCAGCAGACAAACGGGTAGAAAAAGCAACCCCCAAAGATCTATTTGCTTCCCAGCCCACAGAACCTGTGACTGACTGTTACCTTATACAGCAAACGCTGGGATTTAAGTGAGGGATGCTGAAGGCAGGAGCTCATCCTGATTTTCCAAGTGGACCCTAAATGCAAACACAAATATCCTTGTAAGAGAGAAGCAGCTGGAGAGGAGACCCAAAGGCATGCAGAGGAGAAGGCCGTGTGAATGTGGAATAGAGACTGGAGAGATGGGCTGGAAGCCAAGGAACATTGCAAACGGCCGGCAGCCCCAAGGCTGGGAAGGCAAGGGATGGAGATCCCCGTGGGGCCCCTTGAGGGAGGGCAGCTGTGCTGACACTGGCCTGCTGGCCATCCTCTTATCGTGCCTCCCCTCCAACTCCTTGGAGCACAGGAGAACTTAGCACATCTCACTCCTCCCAAATCCAAGTCATTTTCAGAAATGTTGAATTTGAAGTACAGCACGCCTGCAGTAACCCACCGTGTGACGGCCCCGTGGTTCACTGATGCATCCTCCTACTGAGGGATGCAAGGATAGGTCCCAGGTTACAGCAATTCTACACCATGCTGCTGGGAAGTGTGCTGGGATAGGGCAGGAATGTTCTCTTTTGTTGCTCACAGCAACCCAAGGGCCCCATATGCACATACTCCTGCCAGGCACTTACAAGTGGCATGGCCAGGGTGGAGGGTACACGTGGCAGATACTGCCTGTTTTCCAAAGTGGTTCTACCACTTTCCATTCTGCCAGCAAGGCATGAGAGCCCTGTTTGCTCCAGGTTCTTGTCAGCTTTTGGTACTTTCTGTCTTTCCACTTTTGCCAGTTTGTGTGGATGTATCTCATTGTGCGTGTGCGTTTTTTTCTTCGATTCTTTTTTTTTAAAGAGACAGGGTCTCTCTCTGTCATTCAGGCTAAAGTGCAGTGGTGCAATCACAGCTCATGGCATCTTCAACCTCCTAGGCTCACGCAATCCTCCCACCTCAGCCTCCCTAGGAGCTGGGACTATAGGTGTGCATCACCATGCCTGGATAATTTATTTTTATTTTATAGAGCTGGAGTCGCTATGTTGCCCAGTCTCAAACTTCCGTCTTCAAGAGATCTTCCCCCGTCGGCCTTCCAAAGTGCTGAGATTACAAGCATGAAATAGCATGCCTGGGCTGATTGTGGTTTAAATTTGCATTTCTCTGATGATTAATGAGGTTGAGCTGCTTTTCATAGGTTCATGGGTTGTTTGGATATTCACTTCTGTAAAGGACCTCTTCATATCTTTCTCCATTTTTCTTTTGGATCATTTCTCACCAACTCATCTGAGTTCTTTTCCAACTATATGTTCCAAAGTCATCTTTGAAAGTTAGAAACTTGATTGTCAACTCTGAAACATGTGCCCACTTCTCCTCTCCAACATGGCCTCCCACCTCCTTTGGTCCAGATGGATCTAGAAGGCTTCTGCTGGTGGGGCCAGCCAGGTCTCTCTTCTGGCTGTCCCCTGGGCTGGGTTATTCTCACCACCCGGCCATGCCTCCGTCTGCACCACCTGCCTCGAGATCCCTCACTTTTTATGACTGTGAAGACTGACTTGAGGTGCCCCCAACCCCAGGGGGCTTCCTCCTCCTTCAGCCCACATACAGCTCTCCCCACAGACCCAAGTTGCAGCCCCTCAAGGGGTTCTCTTCCTTGACTCTGAGTGAGCCTTCTCTCATTTGATAGAGGAGTGATGATCATAGGCTCCTAGGGGCGGGGCTGTATCTCCATCTTCTTGGTTCCCAGACCACAGCCTCCCCAACTCTTAGGCACATATGCGGGGCTCAGTAGAGGCTGATACCAGCCAGGCCTGCAGTGTGCAGGGACAGAAGGATGGAGGAAGAATGCTCACCACGCCCCCGCTGCTCCTGGCCAGGGCCCCACTGGCCACCTCCACCCAGAACCACAGAGACCAGACACACAACTATCCCATCTGAGGCCCTGTGCCTTAGGCACTCCTGCCCCTTAGGCACTCCTGCCCCTTTGCACCCACCAAGGACCCGAGCCAGAGCCTCCTTCTCCTCCCCAGGCTGTGCCCCCTTTCCTGAAGACCCCGCCAAGGAGAAACCTTGTCCTTCATGTCACCCTCGTGCTGGCCTCTGAGACCCAATCTAACCCTGACCACGCGCCTCAATCCCACCAGAACTCTCCACACAGAGTCCCTAGAGGAAGGTTCATCGGAGCAGTGCCTCTGAAACCAATTGTTCTATCTAAAATGTGTAAAAAACACAAACAAATTAAAAACATGACAACTTGGGAGAGATGATTTTAGCTTAAGTCCTATATAGGGGTATTTCTCTTCACAGTTTTAGCAAGATTTATGCACATAACATTTAACACTTGAAGACAGCTTCTTCTTTATTTCATTTTATTTTATTTTTTCATTAAAATTGATCAACAACACACAAAGCCGTATGTGCCAGCAGGAAAGTGTAACGTAAGAATTCCTGGCCGAGGACTGCCTGTCTGTGCAGGAAACTGACCTGTGTCTCTCCAACTCTGGGCCTCTTGGGGCAGCCTTGCCAGTCATGATGAACTGGGCTATCGCCTGGCCCCTTTATCCTGCAGACAAATGGCCTTCCAGGGCTGGGGTGAGACCGCAAGGCTCATTTCCCCTCCTCACTTTCTCAGGGAAGCCCAGCCTGGGACCCGCGCTGTTTGGGCTTTGATTTGCTGTGTGGGACCCTAGCAGAGGGGTCAGGCCAGGGGATGTTTTGTCCCAGATTAAAAATAAAAGCCAGAATGCATGCAGGGGGGATTTGGCTGTCAGAGGTGGATTTTTGTTTATTCCCATAAGGTTTGATCTCATCCAGTCTACTTTCTTCCCAATCCCTCTCCTAGTCCCACTCCTGTTCAGCCCCTGGCTCCTTCTGGTTCTCATCAAGTACCCGCTCCCCTCTAGGCCCATGTCATCTTGCCTCAGCAAATTCCATGCCTCTCTTTCCTAGATCTCAAATCACCCCCTGAACATTTTCATTTATTCACCATTTCATTAATTCAAGAAACAGCTGGTGGATGTGATACAGAGAAGAAAAACACATAAATAGATAGGCAGATAAATAACTAAGGTAAAATCACAAAATATTGACACAAAGGGTTGATATGTATCCAAATAACCAGGTGCGATGGTTCATTTGATGTGACTTGGTGCCTCAAATGATGGATGCCCAGACTTTTGGTCAAATGTTTTTCTGGATCTTTCTGTGAAGGTGTTTCTGGCTGAGATTAGCATTTAAATTACTAGGCTAGGAAAAGCAGGCAGTCCTCCACAATGTGGGGTGGGGTGGCCATCCAGTCAACTGAAGACCTGAATGGAACAAAAAGGCTGACCTCCCAGGAGGAACAGGTAGCTCCTTCTGCTGGACTGATGAGGGAGGGACTCTGATCTTTTCCTGTCTTTGGACTTGAGCTAAAACATCTGCTCTTCTTGGGTCTTGAGCCTGCTGGCTTTGAGACTGGAACTTACACTGTTAGCTCTCCTGGTCCTCAGGCTTTTGGGTTCAAACTGAAGTTACCCCATGGGCTCTCCCCCTTTGCTGACTGCACATTTGGGGACTTCCAAGCCTCCATAGTCATATAAGCCAATTCTTTTTTGTTGTTGTTGTTTACTTTTGAGACAGAGTCTTGCTCTGTCTCCCAGGCTGGAGTGCCATGGCCTGATCACAACGCACTGCAGCCTCCACCTACTGGGTTCAAGTCATTCTCCTGCCTCAGCCTCCTGAGTAGCTGGGATTACAGGAACACCACCACGCCCAGCTAATTTTTGTATTTTTAGAAGAGACAGGGTTTCACCATGTTGGCCAGGCTGGTCTCGAACTCTTGAACTTTAATGATCCACCTGCCTCAGCCTCCCAAAATGCTGGGACTACAGGGAGCCAGCTCCGTATGATAAATCTGTTTACATCTATGTATCCTGTTGGTTCTGCTTCTCTGGAGAACCTCGACTAATATAACAGGATCTGGTGGGGGAGAGTGGCCAGGTTGGAAGGAATAATTGAGCTGATGAGGAGAAATAGCCAGATGTTCAAAGGTCTTAATTTTAGGTGCAAACCATAGCATGTGCAAATGTCCTGGGATGGGAAGATATTTGCTCAAGAAACAGACAGAAGTAAAATATTTCCGAGTGCTTTCCATTTACCACTTGATGCCCAGAATGTCCTCATCTGAGCACATTCCTCACCTGAGGCATAGATGACATATTCTTAACGTGACCTCATTTAAAAATGTGCAGTATAGTCTGTTGTACTGAGTTAAACACTACAGGTAAGAGCTTAGCAATTGAGAGTAAATGGAGATTTATTGTTTTTCACAACAAACAAGGTAGTCAGGGATTCCTTGTTTACAAACTACTTTGCATTAATTAAACGCAATCTGGAAGTCATCTTGTCTCCTCTCTAGCTCTCAGACCCCACATCTAATCTGCAAGGTAAACCTGTTGGATTGCTTTTAGAATATTTCTACACGTAGAATATTCTCGTATCCACAACTGCTGCTACCAGCTTGGTCCCTCACCCCCAGGCTATGTGTGCCCCATCCCAAGTGACCCACAACACAGTCATTGGGTCTTCCTTTTCAAATAAGAGTCAGGTAATTAATACTACTTTTCAGCTCAAGAGACCTACAAAGGACCCCCATTTCACCTAAGCATAAGCCAGGGCCCTTATGGCGGCTGTGAGATGCTATGTAAACTAGCCCCACCCCTTTCTGTCCCTGTCTTGGGCTTTTTCTCCAACTCCTGCTTCTCCCTTCTTGTATTCCCACTGACCTGCTGCTGTGCCTGGAACAGGTCAAGGCCACTTTTGCCCCAGGGCCTTTGACTCCCTTCCTAAGATACTCTTCCCCTAGCCTCCTGTCAATGAGCCTGATCTTGTTCATCCTATTTACATAGCAGCTGCCAGCTGCTTAGCTTGCTTCAGGTCTTCTGACCAATGTACTTTTTTCTATTCTTCTGTTCCCTGCAAATACTTCTGAAATAAAATATGATCTATATGTTCATGACGATTTTTATGTATTGTCTTTCCACTAGAATGGTAAAGGACAGGGATTGTTTTCCCAGCCTTGTTCACTGTTGGTGTGTGTTCACTGCTGAAGGATTTGAAGTTCACTGAAGGAACACTTGCCGGGGCATTTCTTGAGTATGTGTGAATTTCATGTTTTGCATTTCAGATTTGTGTGAAAGCTAAGGTAACAATGCATTGGAGTGTACACGGGAGACTTTTACTGCTACTGCCACCACGACTATTGAAGGAATTGTGTTTGCAATGGGACAAATATTACACCAAATTATTGCCTGATTTTCTCTGTACATTTCAAATCCATCCCATCAAGCAGACAGTGTTATCTCCCCCGTTTTACAGATGAGCACATTGAGGCGTAGAGAGGACGAACAACTTGCTGGTGGTCACTAAGTCGATGTTCCCAGTAGCAGAGGACCAACCCAGGAAGTGTGACTTCAAACCTCTGCCCTAAATCCCGGTCGGCTACCCTTTCATGGGTACTGTGATACGGAGGTAGCTGAGGGTGGAACACGGGTGAAGTGTACCTTGGACCAGGCCTCTCCAGAGGTCTTCCTTAGTTGTCATAGCTGTTTCTGTGTCTCATGAAGCACCAGCATCCCCCTGCCACCGTGGGACCCTCCATTAAAACAGACCTATAAGATCTGGAATGAGCAGAAAATCTGGTCTTCACTGAGGAGAGACTTGCATGGTTACCCACATCTCTGATCTCTGAATGGGGAGAAGACTTTGGGGAAATGGGACACCAGGCAGGGAATGTTGTGTGGCCTCTGTGGGGAAAGGGAAAGCCCTAGGGCAGAACGGACAGGGCTCTGATGGAAGGCCTTCTCAATACCGACATCACATTAATTCTGGTCCTGGTGCACATGGGCCCCATCCTGCCAAATCCACTCCTACCCCACAGGGAGTATGAGGCCTTAGTTACTGGGCATAACTACCTTTTATAGGCCATTCTATTTTTTCTTTAGAAACAGACCTAATTGTCCCATAGAACTGAGGTTTATGGGCTTCTTTTTTCCTTTTTTGAATAAACCCTCCCTGTCTTACAGCTTGAAACTTATCTTTGTCTGATCTGAGTCCTTTTCTCAAGAAACTAATTATCAGGCTTCTGGATAGTATCACCATATCCAGACGGTGAGGTTCCAAACCAATCCCTCATTTCAGTTTTCACACATATAGTTACATTTCTTCCCTGTTATATAAACCCCTAACTTGAATCAGTTGGGAAGATGGATTTGGGACTCATCTCCCATCTCCTTCATCTGATTCAGATGGGCTGTACCATCTGAATAAAGTCTTCTTCCCTGGCAATACTCGTTGTCTCAGTGATTGGCTTTTTGTGTAGCGAGTGACTGGATCTAGACCAAACCCCTGGCATTTTGGTAACACTGTCTTCAAGCTTTAGAGCAGGACAATGGCGAACAAATACCCTGGGGCTCAGAGACCCAGGCAAGGCTGCCAAGCGGGGCACTAGCATCTCTCTTCCTCCTCCCTAACCGCCTCATAGACAATTTTTCCTACCAAGTGTACATTTTCTAATTTTGATCTGTTGTACCTAAATTCCCTTTCTAAAGAATTTCTACTCCGAGAAACAAGTTGATTTCTCCACTGAAGGGTTCCACTGTAATTAAACTGATTGCTGAAAAAGACATCATTCTTCTTTTAATAAGGCAATTTGCATATTCAATAACTTTAGCCTCACTTGCTGAAAGACAGTTTGAAAGTTTGTTTGTATATTCTCTCAAACATTCTCTCAAATGTTTTCAGATTGCTTTACCTCGTTTCCATTAATGGGATAATAATGGAAAGAAAATGCAAGAAGAAATTCTTTTAATAACGAAAAAATATTTACTTTGTTTCAAAGCACTGCAATTAATGGACAACAGGGCCCCTGTGGGGAAACATCTTTTCAAATCAGGTGTTTTGCAGGTTACTTTTAATTTTCTGTTCATAAGCTGATGCTGGAGTCTAGCTGGACTTGGAGGGGTGTGAAGGAAATATGAAACCCAGAGAATTACAGCTAATGAGAACAGATGGACCACAGGACCCAAGAGCATGTAGGTGTGGGATGCTCTGTTTAGCTGCAGGAAGAATGGTTTGGTGAAGGGTCACATTTGTTAAGGGCTGAATGTAGGTTCCTCCAAGCCCACAATTCATATCTTGAGGCCCTACACCTCAACATGATGGAATTTGGAGATGGGACATTTCGGACGCGATTAGGTTTAGATAAGGTCATGAGGGTGGAGCCATGATGATAAGATTAGTGCCCTTATAAGGAAAGGAAGAGACACCAGAGCTCTGTTTCCCCAACCAACCCCTATGTGAGGACTCACCAAGGAGGTGCCTGTCTGCAAGCCAGGAAGAGAGCGCTCACCTGAACCTGATCATGCTGTCACCCTGATCTCCGACTTGCAGCCTCCTGCAAGTGAGAAAATACATCCCTGTTGTTTAAGCTCCCAGCACTCATCACATTTGTCCCCACTCAGCAACAGTGACCTTCTCACTAGTTTTGCTACTCCTGATCCCAAAGTGAGGCTCCATGGCTTTCAAAACATTCATGCTACATTTCATCTTGCTTGTTAGCCATTCAGCTAGACCCTATTAGCAGTGCAGATGAAAAACAGCTGACTGTTCTCCATGGATAAGATGCCAGAATCCATAAAATGGGTTCATCCGCAGACTCCTCCCTGCAGAAATCCCCTGCCACTATGGTGTGTGAAGTCTCCAACCTGGCATCAAAACCTGAGACAATTCTCAGCATAGATCCTCATAACCAAATCCCAGATATTCCTTCTGTCTTTGGAACTTTGCATATCACTCAAAGGACACATGACCAAGGGCTCACTCTTAATGGCATTCTGGAAGATCATAGCATTGCTTGGTATTGCTTGGTACAGACTCAGGGAGGCTGTGTCTCTAGGAACAGATACAAACCTGCTATTTTTTTCACTGTGGTAAAACACATGTAATGAGACATTTGCCATTTTAACCATTTTTTAAGTGTACAACTCAGTGGCATTAAGTGTACTCATATTGTTGTATAACCAGCATTGCCATCCATCTCTAGAATCCTTTTATCTTCCCCACTTGGAACCCTGTACCCGTTACATAGTCATTGTCAATTCCCCCTTCTTTTCAGCCCCTGGGAGTGCTGTTCTATTTTGTCTCGATGACATTTTGCCTATTTATTCATCGACCCATGAACACCTGAGTTGCTTCCACTTTGGTTATTGTGAATAATGTTGCTATGAACAGGGGTGAACAAGTATCTTTTCAATTCTTCGGGGTATAGACCCAATAGTGGAGTTGCTGAGTCATATGGTTATTCTATGTTTAATATTTTGAGTAACCCCATACACTTTCCACAGTGGCTGCACTATTTTACATTCCCATTGGACTTTGGCTTTTTCTGTGCTTGAACAACCAGTGTCTCCTTGTATACATATATATTTTTTATTCTTTGTCAATGTCTGCTTCAAATAACATGAAGTCCACGGGGTGGTGACTATGTTCCCCAGCCCTGTGGTTCTCCCATTTCCAGCACCCTGGAGTGGGGATTTTTGTATCTATTTCTTTCCGGGTATAATTTTTCGATATGTCCTCTCCACATGTTCACATAAAGGATTGAATGTGTAAGATAGTGGAGACGTTCATGGCGACTTAAGCTTATGACAGTTGCATGCTTTTATCCCTCACGATGAGATGCTTTTTATACACCCCAGACTATCCCAGTATGTAGCAGGTCACAGACAACGTCCCATGGGGTTCAAAACTGGCTGGCCCAGGGTAAGACCTGGGAGCGGAACCTACCGCATTCCACAAGGCCAGAGTATACCGAAAGGCACAGAGGGCAGTGAAAGACCTTGGCTTTTCTTTGTTAAGTGGTGTCAAAATCTAGGCTCTATGCGGCTTCCATCCTTGCGTAAGATGTGCCAAAAGAGACGTTGAGCTTGCTGGTGGAAGCTAGTGCCTCCTCTGACCCTTTAGAGTTAGTCATGATAATAAGCTTCAATCTTCAGAGATTATGGTGTTTGCCATTTTCCAAGTGGAATTCAGGCACTTTGCTCTCTCCAATTTCTGGGTTTAGCTCCAGTTGTTCGGTAATGCAATCCTGAAAGGGTGAATTTGGACAATTGCAGCTTGGCCATTTTGAGCACATATGCTAGAACTAAGTCTTTTTGGCCCAGCTGTAGCTTCAATCTAATGAAAATGACAGATAATGCAGTGCTCTGTGTGCCTGCCAAAAAAGAGGATATTTCCCATGAGATAGCACCTGGTGATGCAGAAATAGACACTATAGATTTGCGATTGGCTGGTGCGTACGGGTATTCATATCTAGTCTGTATTATCAACCACACAAGATCACATCTTGGATAATAACAGCAACAATGGCATGCATAAAAATTACTGCAGCAAAAAGGAAAAAAAATACTAGATCAATTATGTCAATTAGGCACGAATACTTTCTCCCCTCACAGTTTTAACGCTGAGAAAAGGTGGCATCTATCTGTGATCTAATTATTCACATGCTTATTTGTGGGTTTCCCCCCTCTCTGCGCTCTCCTCTTTTACAGGCAGATATAAAAGAGCTCTCTTTTAGAAACACACCGTGGACTCAAACGTGCCTACATACATATGTGACTTACATTTGAGCAGTTGAATAATCAGTAACTTGAAAGTAAAGAGGAAACGCCTCTGCGTGTTCTAAAGGGAAGCGATGGGAGGGGTATATACTGAGATGACCTTACCTTAGAGCAAAAATGCCATCAGCCTCGAGAAGTGTCATAAATTAAGTTGCTATTTAAGCCCTGATTCTAGTAAAAGGGTCCAAATTTCCAAGGTGCCTTTAATGACTCTGTGCTCAGTGACAATGAAGTATTTCTTTAACAGACTGCCACTGAGCAAACATAAAAAATGTGCAGCTCTGGAAAGGGAGCTTGCTATTTTCCCTTTTTTCTTCTTCCTTCTTCCTTTCCACCCCCTTTTTGTCATCCCTTCCTGTTGCACCTTCTTTGGCCTCCCCTTTAGAGATGCAGCTGAAAACCCTCAGCACACAATCTTGGAATGAGACAAGGGTGAGATTCTAGCGGGCTGCGTTCAAGTCTTGCTGGACTTGCTCTGTGACCTCAGTAAAGGTCCGCACAGTCACCACCAACTCACAAACCGCTGTCACACCGTCTTTAAAGTGAGGGGGCTTGAACTGGATGTGCTGACAGCTCCCTTCAATCTCTCAGGTTTGAAGGAAATGGTAATTTACCTAGGCTAGCTTGGGAGGAAGGTGATTTCGAAAGAGAAATACAAAATCATTAAGCAGATCAGTAAATTTGATAATGAATTGTTTCAATTACATTCAGGTGGCAGCAGATGTTAAATTACTTTAGCAGAACCAAGCTTAGAGGTTTGTGGTTTACTTTTCTCATTTAAATATATAGATGCAAAGGAAGAAATCACATTTCCTGTCCATCTTTTCAAAAAGCCCTACTGCGTGAAGCCACCAGAGCATAACTTCTGTTGGTCTGGGGATCGGGGGCGTGGGGCTCTGGTCTCAGCTCCACTTCCAAAGATTGTTTGTGCTCTGGGTGGAGCCTGCCCCTCTTTGTGTTATCCCTCTATTAATGAGGGATAGACTCATCTCTAACCCTAAAATGTGCCATGCTTCCTTGAACTGTCGTCTACCTGTGCCAGGCTTTGAAATATATATTTCAAGTATATTTGCGTTGAGCCTACAATACATTTTTTTAAGCACATGGCTTGTGAGGTCCTGTGGGACTGGATCTTTTTGCATGCCACAGGGGCATGTAGTCTTCTGGAGAAGCTTATGATGATATTGGTTGTAGCAGCTGCAGGGGTGAAAAGGGATAATGGAAGAAGGGCATTTCATCCTGGCACTGGCATCTCGACTGCCCTAGACAGGCTTCCTGTGACCCCAAAGCTTGATATGATCCCCAAACGTTCATGCTGATCAACCCAGATGACCCCGGGAGAGGCTGGAGTCCAGCATCCAGTGGAGGAGGGATAAACAGCATCCTGGCCCCAGAAGCCATCTCTATATCCTCTCCCTTCTTGGCCGCAGCGTTCCTAGGAGCCAGTTGCTCCAAGGCCTGGCTCTAGACTGCCCTTCACAAGATAGGCACAGTGCAGATGCCACCTGTTCCCTCTCCCTCGAAGTCCCCACTCTCTCTCCCAGCTCCCTGTCCTGCCACATGGAACAAAAGCACACCAGGTCTGCTGAGCTCCTGAGACAACTGCCTCTTTAAGAACTTATCTCATATTTTCAGAAATTGACTGTGAAAATTCTAAGTAATGGTGTGACATGATCACACTCACTTTCTGTAGTTAATCCTTCACGAGGGTCAGGCGCCCCTCTCTTCTCAGTGGCTCATTTGATTGTCACCTACCTTGCACAAAACCTCCCAGCCCCGAGCACTGTCTGGTGGGTTGACAGGCAGTCAGAGTGCTGAACGCTGTGCAGGAATAACTGAATTAGAAAAAAGCTGCTGGCGCTGTAATAAAGCGTTTAATGGACAGACAGCCTCTCTTGCCTTCCTTGGGGTAACACTAAATCCCTTTTTATTGTAGTTTGCACAGATGTTAGTGAGTTATCCATTTCTCTAATCATACTAGAAGGTGGCACATCCATCTTAAATAAGAAGACCAGCCCACTTGCTTTTACAGAGTCCTTTTTCTAATAAACTTGTGTCAGTTTCAGGTCAGTTTTACCAATACAAATAAAATTCAAACAAATAAAAAGTATATTGTCTCATGATGAGATTTATGTAATTATGTCCCTTAGGTCACTTTAAATTTACACAGGGAGTTACACCCTGCATAGTCCTTATTATGGGCTGGATTTTTCTCTGATTCGGGGACACACACAAACACCCACCCACAGAGTTTACAATATTGGATCTCCTTGGGTCAGGGCAGAGCCTGTCGTGCAGAACAGCCCTTGTTTATGTCCGAGGGCTGAGCTGGCCTGTGGTGAGCTGCACTCGGGTCTCCTCTGAAGCCATCCCCACGAGGTCACAGTTTTTGTTTTTTATTTATTTTATTTTTGGATGAATTCTTTTACATCCAATCTGTGCTCTAGGTAGGCCAATGTTCCACCCCATTGTGATCTTACAGACCACCCAAAGATCTTTTTGCAACAGAACATTTTGCAAAAGAGGATCATGTCATGAAAAAAAAAAATGTTTTCTAAAAGGACACAGTGGGGAAAAAAATCCTACACACCAAGGTGCTCCCATCTGCAACTTCTGTGGACCTGGGAAAGGTCACCTGAAGTTCAGGCCAGGATAAATAATTGCTGTGGTGAGGGTTCCTTTTTTTCTTTCCATGGAGTTGATGGGTTCACAGCGGTAGCTGAATCTTGATAGATTGGCAGACGCTGAAAGGAACTGCTAAGCGGTGACCGGGGCAGGGCTGCACTTCAGTTCTCAGGGCAAAGGGTGGGCAGCGGAGGTTCCGGGGCTGGGTGGACGACAGGGGCCAGGTGACAAAGCTGCCTCTGTCCCCGCACAGAGCAAGAGCAAATGCTGGGCCCTGGCATCGTCCCTGGGACAGGCTCGGCAGGGTGGGCTCTCCACCACTACTCAGGCTCCAGGCTACCGCTCGCCTTTGTGCACAGAATTACTGCTCTCTGGGGTCTCCCCTGCAAGTGAGAAGGCTGTCTCTGCTGTGTTTCCTGGTCCAATCGGCCACTTCATAAATCAAAGATGATGGGTGGTGCATTAACCATTTGGTGTCCTGTTGCAAAGCGGAAAAACCACCATAGAAGCCACAAAGGGGGAAGAGGAGGAGAGCTTGGTGGGAGCTGCACCTCACCCCAGGGAGAGCTACTGGAATAGGAGCCTTCATGCACGCAGCGCCCTTCAAAGTTTTGAATTCCCTGGCTCACTTGCCTATCATTCGGCCAAAACTGAGGTCCAGAGAGGGTGGCACGACTTGTGTAAACTCCATCGAACAAGGGGATGGAGAAGCTCAGACTGGACCCGGAGGCCCTGGCTCCTAGCACAGTGCTCCTTCATTCCCTCCTTCATTTATTCACTCATTCATTCATTTATTCAACGAATGTGTATGGAGTGTCTCCTCTGTGCCAAGCCCTGTGCTAGGCTGTAGGTGGCCACCAGGGAAATATTTAGAAAAGTGTCTAGCATTTCACATTTATAAGGAAATGCTAGTGTTTCTTTGTTTTTAGTTATTAATAAATAAGTATACAATCCTGCATACCTGAGCTTTTCAGCCTTTCAGGGGCTCTTCTTGAGTTTCTCTGAGGGGTCCAGGTCAACAGTGTGTCCCCGGAAGGCACAATGCAAGAACAGCGGCGCATTCAGCTTCCATGGGCAATAGTGTGCTGTTCTGGGTCAATGGTCTGAGAAACTATAAAATGTCTCATGCCCTCCTTCCTGCCCGTCCAATACCTGTCCTCTTCTAGACCACTGGCTGACCACCAGGAAGCTGTCAGGGTCAAGGGTCTGGACTCTGGAGCCAGCCCGGCCGCATGAGACTTCCAGCTCGACCACCTGCCCACTGGAAGCACCAACTTGGGGACGTTACTTAGCTTCTCTGCACATCAGCTTGCTCACTGCAGCACAGGGATGATAAACATGCACTTACTTCTTAGGATCTTGCACAAATTGAGGGAGTGAACACCTGTGAAGCACTTAGAGGGCGCCTGGTGCAGGGTAAGCTCCGGTATATACGTGCAGCTCTTCTTGATAGGATTACTGGTGCTCAGTCAGCCCTCTGGGCTGTGTTCCCTCAGCCTGTCCTTTTAATCCATGTTCCTCCTCACTGGGGCCATAGTCATCATTCTTGTTGTTCTTTGTTTGTTTTGAGAAAGTTTCATTCTGTCACCCAGGCTGGAGTGCAGTGACTCGATCTCAGCTCACTGCAACCTTTGCCTCCTGGGTTCAAGTCATTCTCATGCCTCGGCATCCCGAGAATCTGGGATTACAGGCATGCGCCACCACACCTAATTTTTGTATTTTTAGTAGGAATGGGGTTACACCATGTTGGTCAGACTGGTCTCGAAATCCTGTCTTCAAGTGATCCCCCCGCCTTGGCCTACCAAAGTGCTGGGATTATAGGCATGAGAAACTGCACCCCACCACCATAGTCACTTTTTAAAGCATCTTACCAATAATTTTACCACTGCAACTGTCATGCCTCCCTATTTTCCATTACAGAATAAATCTGAGTTCTAAAAATTGACATTCAAGGCCTTTCATAATTAGGCTTCATCGTATCTTTCCAGCCTTAGAGCGACCAGCCGAACCTCAAACTTTATATGATTTAGCTTACCTGGCCCCACCCATTCATTCATCTACCCTCCCACCCATCTACCATTTAAACACATACACCCATATTTCAGGCTGATGAAATAGGCCAAAGATTACATTCCTCTCCAACAAAACTTACATTTCCTACAAGGCCCACTAGTTTACCTCCTCTCTGCATCTGTAAGAACCCACCTGAGTTCATCTCCCCTGGCTTCATGGCTTCATGTCCTCAGGCTTGGGTGCCAATTGCAGCTCCTAGGAATGTTAAGAACATCAGTTTCCTCCTCCAGATAATGGGAGGGGCCTACCTTATTGGCTGCTGTATGATTCAGTGGGGCACATAACAGCTTTAGCATAGGACCTGAGACAAAGTGAGTCCTCAAAGAATTGGCATTATTACATTACTTCCCAAGCATTCCAGGTCTTGGGATCTCTCCGAGTGCCCATTGCACTTACATTGACAACCCTGGCTATGCCACAGTTCCTTGTTATCTCCCTAGTTTGAGTTAATCTTGCCCAACCTAATGTATGCTGAGCACATAGTAGATGCTCAAGAAAACATTTGGTTTCGGGATAACAGAGACATTTCATAGCACTTGTTAACTTTGACCAATTGTGAGTACCTGCATAGAGAGCTGAGTTGACAAGGATTCTGAGGCTTTATCTGATCTTAGCGGTAAAGAAATTTCAGGATCAAAAGATGACGTGTGCTGTGAGGTGGAAAAGGAAAGAGAAGCAAGACTCCAGCTTTCCGTGCCTCAGGAAAACCCAAGAAAGTTTGAAAAAAAAGCCATCATCCATTTACTCACTCATCTATTCAAGTGCTTGAAACAAATTTGGGTGGGCCAGGAAATCACTTCCTCCTCATCCATTTGCAAGACCAACATAAATTATCGTTTTATCTGACAGCCAGATAACAGCCACATTTCCATTATCCATTCAAGAATGATGTTATCACTTTCTAAAAAAGTGTTGAATGAATATTATACTTTATTTATTTTATTTTTATTTTTTTTGAGACGGAGTTTCACTCTTGTCACCCAGGCTGGAGTGCAATGGCGCGATCTCAGCTCACCGCAACCTCCGCCTCCTGGGTTCAGGCAATTTTCCTGCCTCAACTTCCTGAGTAGCTGGGACTACAGGCACGCGCCACCACGCCCAGCTAATGTTTTGTATTTTTAGTAGAGACGGGGTTTCACCATGTTGACCAGGATGGTCTCGATCTCTTGACCTCATGATCCACCCGCCTCGGCCTCCCAAAGTGCTGGGATTACAGGCGTGAGCCACCGCGCCCGGCTGAATATTATACTTTAAATTCTCCCTGACTATAATTCGATTATAATTAGTTTTTTTTTTTTAAGTTTCTTCATCATTACTGAGTACCTACTATGTGCCAGACACTGTGCTGGGGTGCTGGGGAGACAGTGATCAATAGGACACACAAGGAACTCACAGATCCTTGGAGAATAAAATCAGGTGAGCAAATAATGAAGCTTCCAATCACCACATTGGCTTCACTACCTAATTATGTATGAGCACAGTCACTGATGAGTTTCCTTTCTCTGGGCTCTAAAATACTCACCAGGCACCTCAGCTAGACGTATGGGAAAGTGACCTACGGATATCAGGAGATAACGCCCCACGTTGGTGGATGGCTGGGTTGGGGATATGGCCAGTGGACCACGTCCAGGCCCATCGCCTGTTTTTGAAATAGTGTCATTGGAACACAGCCATGCCCCTTCATTTACATATGGCCCATGATTCATGCCCTACAATGGCAGCGCTGAGTTGTAACAGAGAGCGCATGACCTGCAGAGCTGAATATATTTACTATCTGGCCCTTTACAGAAGGGGCTTGCCACAACATGGCAAAGAAACAGAATAGACTGGTTCCAAAAATGCAGCATCTTTGCCTGCTTGGGTCCCGCACATCAGCGCCCAGGAGGTGGCCCAAAGGTGCTGAGGGGAAGAGTGACCCAGAGGGGTTTCCAGATACTAGGAACTGCCGATGCGGCTCAGAAAACATCTCTTATGGAGGAAATGTTGTGTGTGCTTAAGGGAGGTCTGGTGGAGAGTGAATTAGAAAGAGGAGAAACTGTGGGACTCCTAACCCTAAAACTGTGAATCTCATGTCTCCCAAATTGGTGATGTTAGCATAGGAAAATGCAATTAAGGCATTCCAAATTATATATATGCATTTACTTCTGTTTAAAATCTCAATTATTTATTTTTCTAAACTATGTCGTTATGCCTTAACTTTAGTCCTCAGGTCAGAGCTGTCTGCTAGGAAAATATGATTCTAGTTTTATGTGCTCCTTAATACTGAAGCGGGGTTTGGTTAAATACACTGCAGGAAACCATACCACGATCAGGCATCCAGAATCTAGGCTCACCAAAGTAATTTTTAACATGTTTTTCTTGGTGGCATGGATGTGCTTTTATTATGTGTTAATACTCATAGGGAGGCATTCATGTATGTGTGGTGATCAGGAATTATTGCATGTGAAGCACGCACACACACAGACACACACACACATGATATATAAATGAACATTAAATAAAATTTAACTTTAACTAAGGAAATCTTGATCTATAGAGATATTTGAGAGAGAAAGAATTGGGTAAAATAAGTGAGAAAGATAAGAAAATGCATGACAAATTTACATGTGCACACAGACATACATATATCAGCATATAGAAAAAGATATTTAAAGCATATATATATTCATTGGACGTATACAAATATTTTAAGTAGAGATAAGTATAGAGATGTTTAATTGTGTGTGTATGTGTATGAGAATGTGTGTGTAGGTGTGTATACCTATGTGTATGTATGTGTGTCTGTGTGTGTGAATGTGTGTGTGTGTGTGAATATGTATGTGGCCAAACTGTCCTTTTCCTTCAAGACCTTAGAAGCTGAGGCTTTTCCCTGCAGCTGCTGTCTGTCTGGTGGGAATTAGTCACACGTGGAGGTTAAAAAGTGAGCCAGGCTCAAATAGTCACAGAGCGTTTGGAGGGCTGGTGCAAGACGGAGTATCCAGGGGGATCTCGCTTTATGGCTGGGAGTTAGATACCTGGGTTGCCGCTTTGATGAGCTGCACAAAGAAGAGGTGTCATTTGCAATTTCTTGGCAGAGGGGCAGGTGGACCCCAGAGCATTGTTGTTTTTGCCAGTTGTGTCTAAAAACAGCACCCTTCAGGCATCTTACAGTGCAAACTGATGTTTAACATGTGCACAGCACCTAGAGGGAGGCCGTCAGAGTCCTCTGCTCCTACTTATTGGCTCTGTGACTTTGGCCAATTACTTGACCTATCTATGCCTCAGCAACTTTACTTGCCATATGCAAAGAACAACAGTACGTGACTCAGGACTAATATAAAGATGAAACCAATGGATGTTTAAACACAGGCCTGGCCCGTTGTAAGCCCTCGCTAAATGTGAGCTGTTATAGTATTATCTATTCCTGTGGACTGAGATGTGTTTTTGCTATCTTCAAGAGCGACTTGCTGGGTGTCGTGGCTCACATCTGTAATTCCGGCACTTTGGGAGGCTGAGACAGAAGGATTGCATGAGGCCAGGGGTTTGAGACCTGCCTGGGCAACATAGTGAGGCCCCATCTCTACAAAAAATAAAATATTAGCTGGGTGTTGTGGCATGAAGCTATAGTCTCGGTTACTTGGGAGACTGAGGTAGGAGGGTCACTTGAACCCAGGAGACCGAAGCTGCAGTGAGCCATGATTGCATTGCTGCACTCCAGCCTGAGTTACAGAGTAAGAACCTATCTGAAAGAAAAAGAAAACAAGTAAGAGTGATTTCAAAAAAGTAATTTTCTTTCAATTAACGTTCCTCACCATCAAGATACCTTAGAGAAGTTAGAGAAGCACATTCATATCTTGAAGCAGTGATGCCCGATAGAAATAGAATGTGAGCTTCATGGACAACTTTAAAGTTTCTTGTAGCCACATTAAAAAGTTGGAAGGAGACAGGTAACATTAATTTTAATGAACTATTTCATTTAGCTTAATTGTAATAGCCAAAATAATGATCTCCTTGAAGATGTTCAAAACCTACAAATGTGTTTTGTTTTATGGCAAAAAAAAAAAAAGGCATTAAGGTTGCAGATAGAATTGTTTGCTAGCCAGCTGATTTTAAGATAGGGATGTGATCTAGATAATCTGTAATCATGAAGGTCCTTAAAAGTAGATGAGGACTGGCCGGACGTGGTGGCTCATGCCTGTAATCCCAGCACTTTAGGAAGCTGAGGCAGGTGGATCACTTGAGGTCAGGAATTCGAGACCAGCCTGGCCAAAATGGTGAAACCCCATCTCCACTAGAAATACAAAAATTATCTGGGCATGGTGGTGGGTGCTTGTAATCCCAGCTACTCGGGAGGCTAAGACAGGAGAATTCCTTGAATGCCGGAGGTGGAGGTTGCAGTGAGCTGAGATCACGCCACTGCACTCCCGCTTGGGAGACAAAGCAAGACTTCGTCTCAAACAAAAAAAAAAAAAAAAAAAAAGTAGAAAAGGGAGGCATAAGAGAAAGTGAAAGTGGTGCCGTGGAGGAGGGAAGCATCATCGGTATTTACAGCCGCTCCTCATTGCTCACTTTAGCACCTGAGCTCCAACTCCTGTCAGATAGGCAGTGGCATTAGATTCTCATAGAAGCACCACCCCTACTGTGAACTGAGCATGTGATGGGTCTAGGCTGTGCACTCCTTAGGAGAATCTAATGCCTGATGATCTGTCACCGTCTCCCATCACCCCGAAATGGGGCCATCTAGTTGCAGGAAAACAAGTTCAGGGCTGCCACCGATTCTTTTTATTATGGTGAGTTCTATAATCATTTCATTATATTATCACAATGTAGCAATAATAGAAATAAAGTGCACAATAAATGTAGTGTGCTTGAATTATCCTGAAACCATCCCCCACTCTGGCTCGTGGAAACATTGTCTTCCACAAAACCAGCCCTAGTGCCAAAGAGGTTGGGGACCACCACTCTAGGGCTTCCAGAAAAGAATGCAGTTCTGATGACATCTCAGTTTTATCCTAGTAAAGCCCGCATTGAACGTCTAACCTACAAAACTGTGAGGTAACAAACTGCAGTTGTTTTAACCACCTACTTTAAAGTAATTTGTTACAGCTGCAATGGTAGACTAATCCACTGGTATACCAGGCATGATCATTTCAAGCTGCCGTAGATAGGAGCAATTGTTAATGGGATACATATTCGATTTTTCTGTATTGTCTTTGAGATCCGCATGTGTTTTACATTGATAGCAGATTTTCTTTCGTCCTAGCCACATGTTGAGTGTTCGGTAGCCACATGTGGCTAGAAGCTATGGTTTTGGAGGGCACAGACTTAGATAAATCCTACATCTTTAGGTGGTGATGTTAGCAGTAGGAAAATACAATTAAGGCACTCCGAATTATATGTATGCCTATACTTCTGTCTTCAATCCCAATTATTTATTTGTCTAAAATATGTTATTCTGCCTTAACTTTAGCCCTCAGGTCAGAGCTGTCTGCCACTTGCAGTTGACAAGGTTGTTCGCTGCACCAGGAGAGTGACTATGGGGTGAGGCAGAGCTGGGAAGAGGGATGTTAGAATCAGCCTATGCCTCAACACCAAAACCTGCGTCCTATGGACTCTGCCTGCCTCCCTTGACAGCATGATGTTGTCATATTTATTCCAAGTCTATGCAACAGAAGGAATAAGTCATTATCTTTGCATAGACTTTGATTCCCTTCAGTCCCAGTCTGTTCTCCTCTGGCCCTCCCGTAGGTGATTAGAATCATGAATTAGGTTGACACCTTCCAGCCCATCTGTGGCGCTTTCCTGTACTTAGGTATATAGTCATATATGTTTGTGTTTAATTCACATAAACAGCGACAAGATGTTGTATGTTACAATTTACCCTTTTCTTTCAATACTTTTAAAAAATGTATCGGTGATCTCTGCAGTTCTCTTAAAAAGAACCAGCACAGTTACTCTGTAACGGGCTAGATTATAACTACTTCAGGGCATTTAGGTACCTGTGGCTCTTAGGGTCTCTATTATAACTACTGAACTGTGACCTCTTAGAGCAAAAAGTGGCCACAGACAATATGTGAATAACTGAATGGATATCTTCTAATAAAACTTTATTTACAAACACAGGAGACAGACGAGGTTTGGCTTGCTGGCCACAGTTTGCTGATTCCTACTCTGGTTCATCATTTTAGCTGCTGCTTAGTCTTTTACTCTTTGAATATAGCAAGACTTGTTTTACCTACTGTTCTAGTGACAGTAAATAGCTTGCCCTCATTTTCTTGTATTACAAGCACCACTGTAATACATTTCATGGACTGGTCTTCCTGTGCACCTGCAAAGGAGTTTCTTTAAGTTAACTTTCCACAAAAAAATTGCTGGGTTAGAATGTCAACATATTTTCAATTCTATACCTAGAGCCTCATTGCTCTCTGGAATGGTTGTACCAATTTACCACCCTGCTCTCAGGCAGGAAAGTGCCTATTTTCCCTTAAGTCCCATCACTGCAGCCTGAGGGATTTCTGGGCCTGGTCACATCGGGCAGCAGAAGTGACCCCCCAGCTCTGTCCCCATGCACCCACCTACTTTCTCTGTGCCCTTGCTTTTTGCTTAGGGGGAAGTCGATTCTGCAGATCATGAGTAAGGAAGGGACCAGGATCGTCTGCCTGTGTTAAGCCATGACCCTTAATTCAAAGGATAAACTTTCATTTCATCACATCTTGTTAAGCTTAACTCACAAAACATATTGCACTTTATCTTAAGAAAAAAAAAATCCATGAACCACTTGGCTTTGATACTGACGACCTCAGGAATGATTTTGCAATGCAGGAAATCAATTTCCTGGCCTTATAACATCATTTCCAGAGGTGTGATCACCAGAAAAGATGGTGCTCCCATAAAGATCTTTGTGCTTCTGCAGGTGGATAATGATCTGGAAGTCAAAGCTTCTTCACTTGAAATAGATGCCCTGGGTGGTTGTCTGATATCTGCTCTTGCTCTCAACCAACCAGAACTGGTGCCATTGGGAGGTCATACCCCACTGTAAATATCTTGTTTTGTTTATATGGAGAACAGATAACTATGGGCCTCAGAATCGGGAAGACCCACTACCCTCAGGGAAAAGACAAGGTATTTGGAGACGGGAGTTATTATTGTTACCCAAGTTCTAAAAATTTTCTCTCTCTGATCCCAGCTATTCTTTCAGTTAACAATATTTATTGAATGCCTGTTACATGCCTGACACTATTTCAGGCACTCACAGTACATCATTGAATACAACAGACGAGTTCTGTCTTCTTGGAGCATACATTCTAGAGCACACACAATTAACAATAAGCAGAATAGGCAAATTAACATTGGCCCATCTGTTTTCATTGTGTTTCTTCTATAATATGCGCCAGGAGCTCAGGTTTTCACAACATGGTCCCTGACCTCAAGAAAGAGGGACACATTCTAATAATTGAGGCAGACTGGTTAACAACAACAACAACAACAAAAGCAAAGCAATGTGATCATTAGATCATTATCCAGGGTGTGTTCTTATTGTGCAGCAAATGTCACAATGTATTTATTATTCACAATTCTGTCACTAAGGGACTTGGGATGGGTTCTGCTCCAGGGAGTTGGGGAAGGCCCCTTGATCTCTGAGGCCATTAGATCAGTGTCTTGGAAAACAAGATAGAGGGAAATGGAGGGGAGCATTCAGGGCAGGGAAACCTCAAGTTGAAACAGGTTGAGGTCTGGAAGGCAGGATAGATGTCAAGTTATCAGGGTCGGAAGAAGGCCAGGACTTGGGTGTGTGCCTGAAAGCCATCTAAAATCCTACGGTGAGTAATGGTGAAGGATGTTTAATCGAAAATGCTTCCAAAATAAAGGGGCACTGAGTTAAGAGAACGATCTGGGCCCCAAGGCCCTAGAAGCCTGCCTGGCTCACAGTGGTCCTTCAATAGAAATGTATCACATGAACGCGTGAACTAGCGCCCAGGCTGCAGAGAGATGCGTCCTCAAACGCAAGTCATGATTATTCCATTTTCCGATGGGATGGTCACTTTCCTACAACGAAGCTGTATTTGGAAAGCCTGGCAAAGAAACAAATTAGATTTATGGCTATGCCTTTGTTTCAAAAATGCTGTCATCTTGAAGGCAGAGTTCCAGCATCCCTTATGTAATGTTCTGCTCCCTGTCGTAAGGGGTTATCTAAGGCGAGTAAGAGGGCAGGGTACAAAGGATTCCAGGACAAATATTCCTTGTGCAAGTAACACAGTCTCAGGGAGAGCATGGGACCATGTCTAGATGAGGCCAGATTCAATGTTCAGGCTACCATGAGGACAGGGTTGATGGAGAA
This sequence comes from Sapajus apella, assembly GCF_009761245.1. Taxonomy (NCBI): domain Eukaryota; kingdom Metazoa; phylum Chordata; class Mammalia; order Primates; family Cebidae; genus Sapajus; species Sapajus apella. The sequence goes on from NW_022437008.1 coordinate 9,117,255, forward strand.
AGTGCGGAAGATTGGTCCACGAGTCCTGTTTTTCTACCCATTTGCCCTGATTCCAGACAGAGCTGGTCCTTCTCTTTGGAATGCTCTCCGTGAATCACAGTTAAAAGATGCTTTTAGGACTTCTCTTCCCAGGTGGGAGAACAGAGGCAAGGGGTGTCCCCTGAGCAAGCCTGGCATCTTTACCTGTGAAGCGGGGACACCACGGCCATGAGGACAAAATGAGACAACACATGGCAAGTGCCGAGTAAGACTCCTGGCCCTTAGGATAGAGACAGGATGCAGCAAGAGTTCCCAGCCCTCCCGCAAAACCCCGCCTTCAAGCCTAAAACAGGCTGAAGGCTGAAAAACCAGACTGCCGGTCCCACGAAGCCCACACTTTCCTGACTATTGATTCTCTCTGAACAATGCCCAGCTGTGCACTGGGAGGATGGGCGGAGACTTGGGAAGTTTGATCCATTTGTGGTGGCGGGGAGCCTGGCCTCTCCTGTTCCTGGGTGGTGACCTGAGATTCAATCTGTGAGACTGGGGCCTCTTAACAGGAACCCCTCTCGTTTTGCTGAGTCTTTTTCCTTTTCACCCAATACATTCCATTACCTCCCACCCATCGAAGTGTCTTCACGGCTGACTTTTCCCGGTCACATGACAAGAACCTATTTTTTTTTTTTTTCTACAACACCTAGGTGATTGTCCTCTTTATTCCCTGCTGTCCACTGAGGAATGAAGGGCAGATGTCCTGGCTTGGACATGGGTATAATATCTACCTAGGTCATATGGGCCAATTCAGTGTCATGAGTACAGGGTCATCCATCTGGGGGACTGGATGCCATAACGCTGAGTCAGAGGAAGATTATGTGTGGACTTGTTATTGTTGCATTGCAAGCGAATACACCATGTCAGTGGTACACAGCAATAAACATTCCTGTCATTCCTGTGGCTGTGGGCTGGTTGGGGCTCAGTGCACCGTGGCAGGGCTCAGCCAGGTGGCTCTGCTGGCAGTGCTTGGTTCTCTCTTCCTGGAACCTGCAGGCAAGCCTGGGCATGTTCTTTTCATACTGACGGCAGAAGTACAAGAAATGGGCAGAAACATGCAAGTTCTCTTAAGGCTGAGGTTCAGAACTGGGGTACCGTCACTTTCCTCTCACGCTCTTGGTCAAACACGAGAGTGAAGAAGTTTGCTCCGCCCTTTAATGGGAAGAACCACAGACTCAGACGGCAAAGTGCTGAACACAGAGCTGAGGCTGAGAACTGGGGCCAATAACTCCATCCACCAAAGGTGGTGTTTTTGTAATCTCTTTATCAAATGAGTTGTGTCAACACAGTTTCTAGACTGAGGGAGGGGAAATTACCTAACAGTCAACAACCATGTTAGGCACATGTTTAGTCGTTTACTCAACAGATATTTATTAGATACTCACTCTGAGCCAGGCACTGTTTTAGGTCCATGCTACCACAGCATACAAGAAGGACAGAGCCCTTGCCCTGGAAGACAATAAACAAATCAACAACAACAACAACAACAACAAAGTTTAATTTATGATAATTACAAAAGAAAACAAGAAGTCAAGTGATAGCAACTACCTGGTGTGTGGAGTAGCTTTAAATAGTGAGAATATGTCTATTCAGCAAACTATGGGCGATATTTATCAAGCGCCAATCAGACATCACGTTCTGATGATCACAGAGTTTCTTTTTCTCCCAAAACCGCAAAGGCATTTGATTTTCAGCCTAAACGAATGTTCTTCCCCTCCTTTCTCTATAAGTAAAAGGAAGTAGAGGGAACTAATTTTACACATAGTCTTTCTCTTTTGTAGAATGGTTCACCAGATTTTAGAAGACTTATAGTCTAGAATGTACATTTTTTAGTAGGAATTCTGAGTGCCATGTTATATTTTTTCCTGAACATCTTTTTTATGAACAGCGATCACGGTAGAAAACGGGTCTTTATACATTAGCGTCTTATGTCACATGATGTCATCAACTGTATCTCTGCAACACCTAACCATAGTAAACCGCTGAGCTCCAATGGCAGGATGAGTAGGATTCTAACCAGAGTTCCTGATCGATGAAACCATGCGGTGAGATAATTACACTGAGAAATGAATCATCTCAAAGACAGCCTAAATGGAGATGCTATATTGGATTATTCAAATGTTCAACAATATTCAAGTATTTGGTGGCTTGACAAATGTATTTATATATTTGATGATATTGTAAAATATCCATCTGAATACTGTGTGGGTCTAATCATGGCTTCACAACTTTGGGTCCATTGGGACTCTGAGTTGCTTCCATTCAAGGCATGGGTCTGGTGATGCTGCCTCAGATGCCTCTCCGTTGGGTTCTGTAAATTCCCTGGAGCTGCTGTCAACAGTAAAGGTGGTTCACAGCAAGGAAGCAAAGAGGAAGTGAGGACCAGGAATGGGCTGGGCACTGGACGTGATTAAATTCTGCATTTCTCCGTGACAGGATAATTATGAAGGTTCTACTTCATCCCTCATCAGGAACTCTAGCTCCCTGCAATGGCACTGGCTCTTCCCAGAGCCTGGAGCTCTGGCGCTCCTGAACATTCTTGGTGAGGTCCAGCTGCTTGGATACTCAGTTATATTAGATTTATATTGCCCCAGAGCCGTGAAAAGACTCTGAACTCAAGAGGATGTCTTCCACTTGCAGCGTTTATTTATTCTTCTTCCCTTTCTTTCTAATCACTCTTGAAGCAGCATTCCTCCCACCTCACCCCTTCCACATATGGCATCTCCAACTCTGAAGAGTCAGTGAAAAGGAAAAATGAACTTTCTGGGACTGGCTGACAAAAAACAGAAGCACCTTCTACATAAATACGCACACACACACACACACACACACACACACACACACACACGCACACCCCACTCACACACATATTATTGCATAAGTTTGGGTCCTGCCTATTGGAATGGAAAGACACAGTAATATGGATCCATCCATCCCATTCCTGAGACCTAGGACATTCTAGGCAAGACCCAATAGTGCAATATTTTTTCTTTTTCTTTTCTTTTTTTTTTTTATTAGGCAGAATTCTTCATCTGTAGAACTGTCTAGCGAGAAATTTACAGGGAGAATTGACTCTTTGTCTCTACAAAGCCATGAAGGAAAGAGTTTAAGTGATAATTGTATGCACAGTTCAAAATATTTTAAATGAACTTGTTCTCACAAAGAAATAAGTTATGGAGTTAACTTTTGTGTGTGTGTGAATAATTAAACTATTGTCACCACTTTAAATTATCATCCATTGTTAACTTACATCATTAAATCTTACCTCTTTGCTGAAGAATAATGAAAAAATGCACTTAATTAATAGTTATTGCAAGCTCCAGGCCATTGATAACGCCAGTCTCAGCTTGAATTTCGCAAGCGTGTTTTTGTTCTTCTCTCCCTGTTGTTGTGCTAGGAAGAGAAACCCTGTGTTTCATCAGGAACGAAACTGATTCTCCTGCATGGAGACAAATTCTCCCTGAACACGGAGTTCTTCCTGAACCATCCAGTCACATCAGGGTTTTGTTTCTGGATGCTGGGATCCAGGCTTGAGCCTTTGTTCTTTTTATGGAATTTATGAAACATCCTCAGCTACTGTCATAGAGGAGAAGCTCCTTCCCCAATCATCCTATGTGTACACGTTTAAGCAATTTCTTTGATAATTTGGGGGGTTAAGGAACGGGTAGCTGGGTCAGAAGAAAGGGGATTGGGCCAGGTCTCTCCACTGATCCCTGGAGAAGATGACTCATGTTAATTTTCTTGTTGTTTCTATTAAAGAGGTGAGAGTTTTTTTTTTTTTTTTTCTGGATATTGTTAAAGAAGCTTGCCAGGCCTGTAAAGAATGTACAGCATTCTTCAGATGAAATAAGGCCAATCAGTGAAATAATGAGGAAAGTAATATCTCCCTAGAGAGGCTGATGGGGTTTTCATCAAATCAGCCAACCTTTTCCCGTCACTTACACCGCCGTGCACTCCAGGCAGGCCCCGTCCGCCTGCCTCCTCTTCTTTCTCCTCTTCGTCAAAACTTCCCTGTGTTTATTACTGATAATGGAATACTCAGGGACCCAGGAAATTTATGTGCACTGGATACCTCCTCTTTCTGAAGAAGGACTGTTAACTCTTATTTCCTTCATGACTCAACTGCCTCTTACATCCCAGAAGGTCTTCAGAAGCCAGGAAGAATAGAAGGGTTGCAGAGCTATGGAAGCTCTTCTCCTTGATGGCCTCTGTTGCCTTGAACTGAAGCTGACATGGGCAGGCTCCTTATGTCCAGCTTAGATTCTGAGATTGAGCAGAGGCAAGATACTGGGGTCCATCTATAGAGGGACAGACCACAACATGGTGGCCCAAGGGGACTTTGGTGGTACAGGTGTGCCCACGTCCCATTCCTTGCTTCAGAACTACTAAAAAAGAGTACCTGGGAACCAGGTGGCTAAATAGCCCTTTTACCCTGTGGCTTATCAAACCGCAGGGCCCAATGGGAGAGAGGACTGAAGAGCTGGCCTGAAATATGTGCTGCAAAACATCTGATTGTGTCTGCCCTGTGAGCTGTGGGCCATCCTGCCATAGTGGGGCAGCCATCTCCCTTGCAAGGGAGCCCACTAGAGCTTCTCAAAGCTCTATTCCCAGTGGGCAGGGTATCCCCAAGACCAAATGGGAAGGGCAGATGCATGCCATGTGATGTGGCCAGAAGACACGTGGGTGCACCGGGATATGGCGCCCTCGCTGTCTTCTCGATGCCTGGTTGCACATTGGTTGTGAACCTCACGAAGACTTTGCCTAATGGGGCTGGAAGCTGAGCAGGCATTCAGAGGTGCCCATCCCCCTGGCAGGCCATCAGCATCACTTTGCCCGCTGCAAGCTGGAAGAAGCAACACAGAAAGACCCTGGGACTGGCTCCCAGCACACGGACCTCACCGGCTGACTTCAGAGCATGGAGGAGGCAGTCAGTAGATTCTCCTCGCAGGAACCCAGGTGTTTTCTCCCCTGAGGCTGAGGGCCGGGGTCACAAAAGAAGGGGAAAAAAAATCACATTTTGCATGCAAAAGTTTTCCAAATTAAACGAGATCCATTCACAGAAGTCCTCCCACCGTGCTCGGCGAATGATTCAAAGCCTCCACATGATTTCATCTGTGCAGACTCTAATCCACTTACTTAATGAAATACATAATTAACATATTATAATTGCAGTAAAGATGGTTTTGACAGAAATCATTTCCCGTATCTAATACCGTGGTAATTTAATCTGTTCCCCACTCCCTAACATGACCCTCTATGATTAAGTTTCATAAGAATTTTTTTGATTGATTGACTCATCTGACGGGCTGGGCCTTGCTGAAGCAGTGTCTGTCAGTTTCCGGGGCGGCATGTGAAGTCGCGGCAGATGGCTGCGGCGGCTCTGCACGCTGTCTCCCTGTGTGGTCTCCCCATCTCCAGCGCTTTTTCTTCCCTTCTTCTTCTAAATGCCCTGATAATCCACCCTTGACTTGCCTGAACTGCCAAAACCGGCGTGTATCTAGCTTCCAATCCTCTGCGGTGGGATGGCTATTAAAGGCAGGGAAGCCCAGACCTACTTGGGCGGGTGGGTGGGCAGGCAGTGGGCGCCAGATGCCGGCCTCCCCTCGCACCTGGCTGTGCCCCTCCCACCCCACCATGCCTGAAGCCAGCCTTGCTGCCTGGGGGTTCCTCCGCCTTGTCCGAAGGCCTGACTGAACCCTGTGTGTTGGCTGGAGGAGACGGAGAAGGAGCTCCACCTCCCTGTACATCCCACCCTGCTGGCTGTGGCTCTGCTCTGTTTGGGTGTGGGGCTGCCTAGGAGACCTTGGAGTTGGGGCGTGCCTTGAGAGACAAAGCCGCACACTTTCCTGGGATAACAGTGAATGCTGAACTCCTGGGTTATTCCCAGGGGAGAGTTGGGATTTTTTTTTTAGGGAGTGATGCTGAAATTTCGGTCCCTGGGAAAAGTTTGCCTGCAACAAATAAAATGTAAGGCGGCCCTGGGGGTGGGGAGAAGCCTGTGGCTCACTCTTCTAAGAGCCGGCAGGACAGGGAGGGACCCTGCAAAGTGATTTAAAACGTAGCTCCAGCCAGTCATAGTGGCTCACACCCGTAATCCCAGCACTTTGGGAGATCTGGGAGGGAAAATTGCTTGAGTCCAGGAGTTCAAGACCCACCTGGGCAACATAGAAGAGACCCCCCCACCTCTACGAAAACAAACAAAATTAGCTGGATGTGGTGGCACACACCCATAGTCCTGGCTGCTCAGGAGGGTGAGGCAGAAGGACGGCTTGAGCTCAGGAAGTCGAGGCTGAAGTGAGCCATGATTGTACCACTGTACTCCAGTCTGGGCAAGAGAGTGAGACCCGGTCTCTAAGAATAATACATAAAAAATACATTTAAAAAGGTTGTTAGAAAGTAGCTCAGTGTGAAGGTCTACATCTGTTAATATCTTGAAGGTTCCTCAAGGTTGCTGCTCTGTATTAAGCACCCACTGTATACCAGTGACTTGAGACTGGGGACTGTGCATTCTATTTAACAGATTAGAAAATGGTTGCCAGTGTATTGCTGGTAGAATCAACCTCAGTGACCCTGCTAGAGATGATGGGGCACTCTTTGAGGGGGGCATTGAGATGGGCTTAGAGGAGGGGCTCTTTGAGAGGGAGGAGGCCTGCGAGGGGCCATCTGACCAAGGGGGAGAGCCCAGAGCAAGGGCTCGAGTGAACAAAAGCACCAGGACCTCTGTATTGGGAGGGAGGACAGGCATGGGAGTTGGGGACGCCTGGGTTCACAAGATGCTCTGGCCCCTCCCTGCAGATCACTCCGTCACTGCAGCCTCCAGCAGGTTCACCCCAGTCCCTTTGCTGCATCCATTCCCTTTCCTCTAAACTGCAGTCTTTTATGGACTGCTTATATCTCTTTACTGGACAGCAGCTCCCTGGAATTCAAGGCCGGGTCTGCCAGCATCCAGGAGATGTGTGCTCAGTACTTGGAGGGGTCTGCAGATTAACACCTCCTCCCTCCCTCAACCCCTCACCCTCCCACTGAGCAAAATGAGTGACCAGGGGAGGGGCAGAGGCCCCAGACCTCCCTCTCACAGTCCCCCTTTCTATGCCAAGGGCCCAGGAGACAGTTCAGAAGCCACAGTGGCCGGACTCAAAGTAAGCTTGGGGTGTTTCATGAGCGCACCTGTCCAGCAGCTCTGTGGCCACGTCCAGGCTCCACAGACCCCCTAACCTAACCACCAAGCCCTGGCCATGTGCCTTCTCTGATAAGGCCCTAAGCACTTTTGTCTTTGTGGGCCTCTTCCTCCTCCAAAATAAAAAAGCACTCAAACTTCCATTTTACAACCGCAGAGATGCAATGACAAACCAGATCTTGGACTCTCAAAGTTTATTTTTTCTTCCCATTTGATTGATGGATTGCTTGATTGATGATTGATAGAGATGAGGTCTCCCTACATTGCTCCGGCTGATCTCAAACTCCTGGCCTCAAGCAATCCTCCTGCCCTGGCCTCTGAGAATGCTGAGATTACAGGCGTGAGCCCCTGGGCCTGGCCTCTTCTCATTGTAATTGATTAAAACATTTTGTATGCAACGCCCTGAAAGTACTGTGGTTCTAGGTGCTGTGCCTCCTGGAGGAGTCCTACTTGCCACTCTTCAGGCCCAGTCCTGGGGCTGGAGTAAGCACTGGGCCTGCTGCTCTGCTCCTGTTGTCCCCATGCTGGCCCCACACTGGCCAAGGCATGCAGATGCCAAGATCCGAGGGCCACATGGATGCTGTGTGAGCTGGGACACTCAGGAATCCTGCCATCCACCTGCTGTTTGTGCCTCACTGACCCTGATCTCCTGGAGCTCTCCTTGATTGGTTGCTGGGGATTCTGGGAGAGTTGAGAGCTTAGGGAGTGATGCTGAAGTTCTATCCCTGGGAAAAGTGCCTTCAAGAAGTAAAATGTAAGATGCAAGCAGGCAGAAACTGCTCGGCCACACCAGCCCCCTACAGCTTCTTCCCCAGGGCAGGGTCCCCACGGAGACAGAAAAGGACATCTGACTACGTTTTAGGGTGAGGATGGGAATGGTTGAGAATGTCTAGGGCTACACAAGCATGATGGCTCTTGAGGTCCCCGGCCCAGTTCTCTCAGCAAGCCGTGCAATGCCAGGAATCCTGAATCGCCTGGTGGCGCATCTGTTCTTCTATCAGTGCGCACCCTGGCAGCATCTTCCTTCCAGCCCAGGATGCCCTGCCCTTCCCAGGGTTCCATGCAGCAAAGACTGGGAGGGCCCCAGGAGCATCTTTTATATTCACTGTGATCCGTCTGGTGCCCTCATGGGACACCAGTCACCCAGCACACACTCATCTCAAGTGATTTACTCCAGGCTGTGGGCATCCTCCAAGGAAGCCGTGAGCATCTCTGCAGGCAGGCGTGTCACCATCATCATCACAAGCAGTGAGTGCTGTAAGGACAGGCACAGAACCTGAGACATCCATATTTCCCTGAATCATAAAACAGAGCCCCGGGGTCACAGTGCCCATAAAGCAGAGTGCCAGGGGAGGAGCACAAAAGGAAAAGACGCTTGTGCCTGCCCAGTGGTAAAGACTTTCCTCTCTGCTGCCAAAGTGCTCTGAGCCCACGTAAGCTGTGGAGTCCCTATGTGACCGGAGCTGTCCAGGAGAGGCCAGGTCTGTCTGAGCAGGGGCAGCTTGGATGTCAGACAGGGGCAAAGATGGGGTTGTGGCCTGGGAAAGGCAGACTGAAAAAAAAAATCACGGGGCATGCATGTGCCTACCCGCTGCCCCCCACGTTTGAGCCACGGAGCCCAAGTCCCCGCGTGCATCTGGCTTGGTGTGCAGGCCAGGGGGAGGGGAGGCTCTGTGTGAGTGGCAAGTGTACATGAACACCACCACGTCAACTGCCAATATGTTATGAGGCCTTAGCAACAATCCGGAGTCTCCGGGGAGCGCTGCTGCAGTTCAAGTGCGCACCAGACAGAGAGAAAACAATTTCTGGTGCCAATAATGCAGCACAGATGAAAAATGTTTTAATATTTGAAGCTGCTTTATGGCAGAAGCGATGACAGTGATGGACTCAATGTCAGCTTTTTTTCCTTAAATGTCATCTTTCGTCTATGAGTTTTCCCTGCTCCGGAGGCATGCAAGCCTAATGCTGGCTCGTTGCAGCCATTGATCATTGATTTTGTTCTAAATGGAAAGCTTGCCAGAAGACTAGAAATTCTGGAATTTATTAGGATTTCTTTAAGAGGCACTTTAGCTCAACAGTTCTCATTACTGTCTTTACAATGTTACTTATTTTTCTTTTTATGTCATATGATTTGTAAAGGGTTAGTACTCAGAGAACAATATACGATTAAACCATTGTGCATGCCGGAGCTGCTGGCTTAGTAAAAAGGATTCTCGGGGGGCTAAATACATATTTGACGAGGAAACGGCAACACGGGGCTATTTTACCAGTGAAATCTGTATTTTGAAATTTGCTGATAGGGTCTGGGCTAAATGGTGTTTCAACGGAGGTTTTGATTAAACGGAGTCACTTACAAATTCATACCTCTTAATTCCACGCGGAAAGGGCTAAACATTTTTATATCTGGCACTGACTGCGTAAACATCCTGGGGTGGGTACCCCATGTGGCAGCATGATGGAGACGGGTCCCACCCAGTTTCCTTCTGGCACTGGGTGGCCCAGGCTGGGTCTAAAAGCTTGTCACCGTATTTATTGACTTCCGTTACTTTGTGAATGCCAAAAGAGAGAGGTGTGACGCTTTGTTATGTATTAGCATCTAACATACTCATACGCCCCTGCCTGGGTGATCCTTCTTCATTTGGCTGAAAAGAACCCATTTGCATCAGACGGTTGGCTAAATGTTTTTCTTCTCTGATGTGTTTCCATTGGCATAAGACTAGTTCAAACAGGTATGTTAGCTCTTGGCCGGACTGTCTGACATCTAGGCTTTATCACAGAGCAGAGTGCCCAGGGAATGTGAATTATAGTTAGTATCAGCCTCAGCCTCCTAAACACATCACTCAGTCTAGTTGGTTATGGAATTTGCTCTGAAGCTGGGGCCACCGGATCCCTCTCCCACGTGGGGTTGCAGAATGCCAGCGACCTGTCGTAGCTCCTGTGACCAAAGAGAACTCCAAGGGAAAGGAAATGGCCCGAAGAGGAGGCACAGAGAGACAGAGGTCCAGCACCCTCAGGCCACATCCAGAGTGGGATTTACAACCACCGCGTGGAAGAAAACACACTCTCCCCAGGCCTCCACACAGGAAAACCGTGTGGCGGCTGGAAGGGATGTAAAAACTTTCTGAAAATTGAAATGAACAGCAGCAAAGCTAGGCCAGAATCTGCAAATTGCCTATTTGGGTGCAGCGTGTTGTCACACAGCCAGAATGAGACAAACCGAGCACAAGGCTATGATCTGCAAAGGCCTGGCCTCACACACTCACCGCACTGTGGGAGGCCTCACGCAGATGCACTGTGCGCAGGGGAGCTGCTTGCAAATCCTGCACGGCAAACCCAGTGCTGTGGCTGAAAGAAAACTTCCCGCTTGTGACAAAACTTACCACGACTACAGTGGTAACTGCTGTGAGTATTACCACAGTAATACTGTGTGATAATCACAGCCTCTGCGATTGCCATATAACAGGGAACCGTGGCCATCTCTTAGCCCAGAGCACCAAAATACCCTTCTATGCTGCTACTCTGCTTCCCCTAGTCCCTTCCTCGTGCCGTTGTCCATGCAGCAGCCAGAGTTCGCCGTCTGAAACACAAGACATCATTTGCTAGCTGAAAACCCACGTGACTTCCCATTGCACTTCTAGTGAAAGCCAGCAACTTTTTTTTTTTTAATTGCATTTTAGGTTTTGGGGTACATGTGAAGAACATGCAAGATTGTTGCGTAGGTACACACATGGCAGCCTGATTTGCTGCCTTCCTCCCTGTCACCTATATCTGGCATTTCTCCCCTTGCTATCTCTTCCCAACCCCCCACCCCCCGCTGTCCCTCCCCTATTTCCCCTCAACTGACCCCAGTATGTAGTGCCCCCCTCCCTGTGTCCATGTGTTCTCATTGTTCAACACCCGCCTATGAGTGAGAACATGCGGTGTTTGATCCTCTGCTCTTGTGTCAGTTTGTTGAGAATCCTGTGATCTCCGCCTTTTCCTTCTCTGACCTCATCTCCTGCTACTTCCCCTGGACCACATGGGCCTTGCCTGTCTCCTTCCTCAGGGCCTTTGCAGCGCTGCGTGGCTCCTCTATGGACCAGTCTGCTCCGTCGTGTCTTGTTGCTCATGCCCTTGCCTCTCCAGAGCTTTTCCCTGACCGCTCACCCGAATCACAGCGGTCCTCACCAGTAGCTCATCTGTCCTCTTCCTGTGTCCCACGTTGAGTTCTTCAGAAGGAAGCAGACACCAGAGATGGAGGTCGAGATGCAAGATGTTTCAGAGGGATCAACCCCCGTGTAGGGAAGAGAGTAGAAACATGGTACAGAGGAAGAAATGCAATTGATGTGGGTGGCTTGGGAGCGAGAATCACTCATCAGCGTGTCCCACCGTGAGCCAAAATAGCCAGGTGTTTACAGGCACCTTACTTAGTGCTAAGATGGAGGCTGCCCCAGGAAGGGAGAGACCCTTGTCAAGGCAGCTCTTCTCTGCAGCCGAACACCACCTTCTCTGCAGCTGGGCAGTGAGTCCCTCCTTGCTGAAGGTGGGTCCCATTCTCTGCAATGTCCCATTGACTTTTTTTCACTGTATTTACTGTTATTGGAAGTAACATGTACATTTACTTGTGTGATTGTCATCTGTCTCCAGGAGGGCAGCATGCTGCCTTTTCTTTTCCTGCTGCAGTCCCCGAGGCTGGAAAGAGGGTGGCATGGAGTAGTTGCTCAGTAGGCTCTTGTGAAATAAAACAATCTTATTCAACATCTTCATATCCTCCTGACGACCTTTCTGAGGTCGGCCTTATTATCCACATTTCACAGATGAGAAATTGGAAGATTTTTAAGGGGTAATCAGACCGGTTTAAAATCTGACAACTGGAGAAGTCAGAGCTCGGATCTTGGACTTGACAGCTCTCAATGTGAGTTCTTAGCCCCTGCACCTCGATGCCTGTGGAGTCCCCAAACATTGGCCACGCAGGGGATGAGAAGAGGATGCTGGAACACTGCCGTGTGGGCTGAACCCTGTGGCAGGATACGGAGCATGCCCAGGGCTGTATAGTCCAGGGCAGGACAGAAAGCAGCATTTGTTGTTGCCCTGCAGAGGGTAGTGGTCGCTCTGAGGCCCAGGTAGGCCTGCTCCATTTCAGACCTGAGAAGGAAGCTCTGGGAAGTGCCACTTTCTCCTTTATCCAACTTACTAAGTAAAGGCTCCTTTCTGGGGTCATGATTCATCCTGCCATGATGGGTCCCATTGGATCCGCAAGAAAGAGGGAAATGAATGAATGTTCCCACACTAGATTCTCCTATGCTGCCAGGCCTGGCTCAATTCAATACACTTCAACAAGACCCATTTAGTACATCCATTCTTTCCCTACATTTCGCCCAGATTTTCCTCTGGGGAATTCAGGCTCCCTTTTTTGTAAGGGTCTTGGCGAGACTGATAAAGAGAGGAAATGTTATCCAAGCAATACCAACTTCTCTGAATTTGAGTCCCGATCAGCGGGCAGCAGAGTTCGAATCCATCAATCCCAGACTGCAACTGGAGTCAGAGCCCAGTGCAGCCCACTGCGGCTCTGCTTCCAGATTCTTCCCTGACTGGTTCTTTTTCTTCTTTTGTTTTTGCTTTATATTTTCTGACTTATTCCGTCTTCTTCTAAAAAATCCCCCTGTGATGACGGCAGCCCGAGTTGCTTTCTGAAACTTGCAAACAACGAACCCAGAGCAATACACGTGCTCAGCTGTACCTGCAAAAGAGTCAGGGTTAGGACAGGAAAAGACATGTTTCCTGACCTCCCGGAGTTTGGGGAAGTCCCCCTGAAACCTACTTAATTCATGTGTTTAATTCTTCCCTACATCTTTCATGAAATTTCTCTGAAATAGTTTGCCACAGAAATATAATGAAAGCATATAACGTAAAAATGGAAGAACGAAAGAGAAAATGGAAGGTAAAACTGTGTGACCTGCTAAGTTTTGGCTGTGAGGTTCCTGATAGTGACAGGATCAAGAAAAATGTGATCAACATAATCTCCTCATCTTTGGAAGGCAGGCGGGAGTTTCCTTGTGGGGTAATCAACTCACTTGTGTCAGGGAGTTGAAGAACTCACGCTGGTCCATTTCGATTCGAACACTGGCTCTGACGATACACACCACACGTGCTCTTGGAAACAGGTTAAAAACTGTAGTTCATGGCCCAGATTTAACCTGAAGATAGATTTTATTTGGCATAGACGGTGTTTTATAAGTTGAAATTAGTTTATATCAACATGAGACCGTTTTTATAAAATCTAGACCTCCTATACCTTTGGCTTTCATAGTCCCTGTGGAATTATTACAGGTCTGCTTTCCTTATGTATGTCATGCATATTCACTCCATTTATGTGAGTCACCAAACCCCAACAGGGAAGATGAGAAAGGAAGAAGCCAGCAGGACTCCCAAGAGTTGGAGATGTGGGGATTGGATCCAACCATGGAAAAGGGTTGGATTGAGCTAGAGAAGGGGTGAGAGGTTCCAGGCAGAGGAGGCAGAGTGAGCAAAGGTGCAGAAACTGGCACAGGCATGGCCTGGGAGATTCCTGGCGGACTCTGAACCCCCGGGGCGTTCGGGAGCGTGGTTGGTGCCAGGAAGCTGGTCAGGAGCCACACATCCATCACCAGGGCTCAGTCTCGGTGCTGTCAGGCGTGGTGGAGGTAGCAGCTGTGGCCACCAGTCATGTAGAAGCTGATCTTGGAGTTTCCTAGGAGCACGCCCAGGCTGAGCTGCCTGACTTTTGAGGGAACTAGGAGAACCACAACAATGTGAGGCTGGCAACCTGGGCAGAGGCTGGGAGGGGAAGATGGTGTCAATGGTTTATAGTCAAATGGTTTCAAACTCATCTCCATTGCTTAGAGAGTAGCTGTGAGTTCCAACCGCTAGCCTCTCAGAACCTCAGTTTCCTCACTTGAAAAAAAGAAATAATGGCACTTCTCTCATGTGGTTATCGGGAGAATTAAGTGCTTAGGCAGAGCCTGAGCTGTATTCAGCACTCCGTAAGTACTAGTGAGAATGAAGCAGCGTTGGCTCCAGAGCAGCTTCCCGAGACCAGTAGCAAACACAGGCTTACAGCAGCTAAAAAGTCCAGGATTTCCTGCACAGAAAAGGCAGGTCGGAGGACAAAGTGCCTCTAATGGAGGTAAGAAGGCAGGAAACATTCTTTGCTGGGAGGATACTTCTTTCTGATTCCCATCCTGGTTTTCCTAGCCCTCCTTTCAGTAGGCTGGCTGCATCTGATCAGTCATTTCCTCCCTTTTGTTGTGTAGACCTTCAGACACTCCAGCATGATGACTGTGTTTGCTGCTAGGAAGCGAACTACCCTTGAGGCCACAGCCCCTCCAAAAGAGGCCCCTATAGTTACAGGAGTTTTCTGCTGAAGGGTTTTGCCCAAGGCGAGCTCTGGGACTGGAGGCTGCAGGCCCTCGGAGTGGGGACATCTATTCATTTACCCCTTCCCTGTCCAACACCTACTGGAACCTCTTCTTTGTGCCAGGCCTGCGGGCGATGGCAGGCACAAATGATGCCATCTGTGCTCTTCAAAGTCTGAAAAGCCTTTGGAGTCCTTGTCCACCTCAACCTTTATAACGAGGAGACCTTCTTCAAGACTTCACTGCAAGCTGCACCTAATTCAAGACTAATTTTTTCATAGCAATGAAATTTTTGCTGTTCACATATTTCCAAATTCCACCTAAAAGCGAGGCTTTATTAATATTTTTATTTCAGTATTTTATATTTCCATAATTCAAGTTTGCATTAAACGTTACTGTGGTGTCATTGTCATGACAGCTCTCTGCAGTCGTCTTTTAGCTTCCGAAGGCTGGAACTCTGCATAAGAGAACTAACCCAACACAGGGATGACAAAAATGAGTAACACATTGGAATCAGCTCATGACTTATGTACATTGTAATGTGGATTAGATTTTAAAAATACCAATGTGACCTTGGGTTGCGCCTTCCAACCAGAAATATGACAGTGATTCCATCACTGTCTCTCTGCCTCAGTTTCTTTACTTTAACGTGAGTTTTCTAAGATGTCTTTTCATTCTGACATCTTGGAGTCTGTGGGAAGGTTAAGAGCCCTGTTCCTGAGCTAGGGGGTGGGGGGAGCAGGGATTGTAGGTCCTGAGCTAGTGGGTGGGGGAAGCAGGGATTGTAGGTCCTGGCTGGGGACAAGATGCACATGAATACCCAGAGCTCTGAAGGGAGGGGAACGCACCAGAGGGAGAGGTTGCTGGGCAGGACTAAAGCAGGATATTGGGTGTCTGGCCTTAGACTTGTAAGGAAGGGAGTAGATGAAGATTGTCTCTGAATATGCAATTATGCAGAAATGCAGAAAAAGGCCAGACCGAGTGGAAACCACGTTGGAAGGGGTCCCTTCCCGGGTACAGGGTCTGATATTTTACACTTTAACAAATGCATCCTGAACCCCTTGGTGTCTATGTTTGGTAGTGTTCCGGAACTCATAGTAAGAAGCGCCCCCCCCCGCCCACTGACTGGCTTCTTGAACATTGTGTGGGTGGGTGTCTGTGGGAAGGGAGGAGGGCTGGCCGGGTCTCCTGCAGCAGTCGGAAGGCCAGGTATTAGCAGGGGACCTTCTGCAACAGTTCCGTGTTCTGCATGAGGGCCCAGTACAGCAGGAGTCAGGACCACATGCTAACAGGCAAGGTGGTGGGAAAGCAGGAATAGCTCCACCCTGGGGAAACAGAAATCCACAAGGGTCCCGAACCACTTCCCTTCAACATGAATTCAGAAAGACCTGGTGACAGGGAAGACCCAATCAAGGTAAGCGTTTCTCAGAGATGTTCCTCAGGGTCTTCAATGAGGGAAGAGATTAACAAAAGTCTGTATTCCATGGACCCCAGTGAACACCCCAATCCATGTGGGCAGGGAGGGGATTCCCTGTAATTAACAACCGTTCCTTATCTATTAACAAATCCTATTTGCTAACTGGATTGCTTGTGAAGGCCTCTTGTTTTAATTAGCGTGTCTCAGATGAAGAGTAAACAAACATTCTAACAAACTATTATGACATAAAGTTGATTTTTCAGTTACTCAACTGCTACGCCGTGGATATGGTGAATTTAGAATTAAATGCCTCTCTCAGAGGCTTTAATGATCTCAGTCAAGAATGTTTTGATTAAATTAAAGCTATTGAGAATGTGTTTTTTGAAGAGTGTGAACAAAACATCCAGGAGTGAGTCAGGTCCCGGGCCCTTCGCTCCTCAGTGTTGCAAGGCATGTCTGGGAAGGGAGACCATGGGACCCTCCCTGTGGGGTAGAGGTGGGATGGCTTATGGCAAAGATGTCACACCTGCCAGTAAAAATCTCTGAGTGGGTCCAACACAGTGGCTCACTCATGCCTGTAATCTTAGTGCTTTGGGAGTCTGAGGTGGGCGGATTACTTGAGTCCAGGAGTTTGATGCTACAGTGAGCCATGACTGGGCAGCTGCACTCCAGCCTGAGACAGAGTGAGACCCCATTTGAAAAAAAAAGAGAGAGAGAAGAAAAATATCTCAGAGTGTTGAGGTCTCAAAAGTCTCTATTAGGGTTCCCCAGAAGCAGAGTGTCTGGGAAGCTGATGCCTTGATTGATCAAGTGGATGCTCTCAGGGAGAATGTGAGGTTGTTCAACAAGCTGGGAAAAGCTGGGAAGGGCGGGGAAGGAAGCCAGGTCAAGCTGTGGACCTAGCTGGAGTCTGACCTCAGCTGATTCCACAGGGAGTTCTGGTACGTGAATGACACCACAGAGCCATCCTGCCTTAAGGCAAGGGGTCTGACCAGTGCCACTCGCCGTTGGATGGGGACCCCTCCTTAGGGAGGGCATGCTATGATTTATAGGTATAAATTTCTAAGAGGTATATGAATGTGCCTGTTCATATATATGACTTTGCATCTACATTTATTTCCTTTCCTCTTGGCTGATAATACCTACAGGTGGAACAGCTGGATTATATGACAGAGGTATGCTTAATGCTTGATATATCCATGAAACCGTCACCACCACAATCAATAAATAAACATATCATAACCTCCAGAAGTTGCCTCATGCCCCTTCATAATCCCTCCCTCCCCCTCCTCCCCAATTCCTCATCGCCAGGCAATCGATGATCTTGTCACTAGGTTAGTGTGCATTTTCTAGAATTTTATATAGTCAGAATATACAGTATGTCCTTCCTTTGGTATAGCTTCTTTCATTCAGCATAATTATTTTAAGAGTCATTCATGTTGTTGCATATTTCAGTAGTCCATTCTTTATTTCTGAATAGCATTCCATTGTGTGGATTTACTATCATTTGTGGACGTTTGGATTGCTTCCAATTTGGGTCTGTTATAGGTAAAGCTACCATGCTTGTTCACGAATACATCTTTGCATGGACATGTATTTTCTTTCCTGTTGGCTGATAGTACCTACAGGTGGAACAGTCGGATCATATGACAGAGGTATGCTTAATTTCTTAAGAAACTGCCAAGCTGTTTTGCAAAGTGGGTGAATATTTTACATTTCTACCGGGAGTGTGTGAGAGTTCCGGTTCCTCCACAGTTTGGGTATATTCAGTCTTTGTTTATTTTAGTCATTCTGATAGGTGTACTGTGGTATCCCCTGGCTTTGCTGTGCATGTCTCTGATAACTAATGATGTTCAGCATGTTTTCGTCTGCCTATTAGCCATCTATGTGTTCTCTCTGGTGAAATGTCTGTTGAAACATTTTGCCTATTTTTAGTGGCTTGTTTTTATATTGTAGAGTTTTGAAAGTTGCTTATACATCCGGAAAGCATGTCTTTTATCAGATATATGTCCTGCAGAAATCTTCTATTAGCCTGTGGCTTGGCTTAGCCTGTGGCATTCTCTTAACAGTGGGTGTTCTGAAGAGCACAAATTTCTAAGAGGTATAAGTCACCAGTTTGCTCTTCTCTGATTGTGCTTTGCTGTTGTATGTAAGACATTTTTGCTTAATCTAAGATGACAAAGATTTTCTCCTATGTGTTTTGGAAATATTATAGTTTTGCATTTTACATTGATTTGGCATGTGATATGAGGTATGGATTCAAATGTATTTTTTTGGTATATGAATGCACAATTGTTCCAACTTTGGTTTTGCTGCTTTGTAAAAGTTGTCTATATGTGCATAGCTTTATTTCCAAACTCTCTATTCTGTTCTGTTCATCTATTGGTTTATCTTTATGACACTATCATGTTGTTTGCATTACTGCAGCTTTATAACAATTATTAAAATCAGGTAAGATCCACTTTCCAGCTTTCATTTCTTTTTTGAAGTCGTTTTGGCTATTCAAGGTCTTTAGTATTTCCATAAGAATTTCAGAATCAGCTTGTCAATTTCCACACATAGCTTGCTATGATTTTGATTGATTGACATATCATTAAATCAATTTGGGAGAATTTACATCTTAATAATATTGAGTCTTTCGACCCGTGAACAAGGTCTGTATATTTCCATTTATTTAGGGGTTCTTTAACGTATCTCACGATATTTTGTTGATGTCAGTGTGCAAGTCTTTCACATCTTCTGTCAGATTTACCCCTAGGTATTTTATATTCTTGACGCTATTGTGGAAGATACGTTTAAAATTATAATTTTGACTGTTCCTTGCTAATATATAGAAATGCAATTCTCTTTTTTATATCACTCTTGTATTCTGCAATCTCGTAAAGCTTACCTATTAGTTCTATTAGCTTTTTGTTGATTTCATCAGATTTACTATATAAGTGGTCTTACCATCTGTTGAATAAAGTCCGTGTGATTTCTTTCTTTTCAGTCTGGATGCCCACCTGATTTTAGACCCCACAAGTGTATCCTCTACAGCTCCCCATGCTGTCCCAGAACCTGCCAGCGACTTGTCACCTGGTGGGCTCATATTTGCTGATAGCAGAGACAGGAAGCACAAACACTCTTTTCTCACTCCTCCCAAGCAAGTTTTGATAACTTAAATGTATCTACCTGACACCGAAACAAGCAGTTGTGAAGTGAAAATTTCAGAAAATAAGCATGATCATTTCGCATGATAAAAAAAAACATCCATTTAGCTCTCTGTCATTGGAACCAATTTAATTATCTATCTATCATCTATCCATCTAGCTATCTGGTTCAGAATGCAGTAAAAACAGGGCATGTGTGTAAATGCATTGCCTCAGCCCAGAGATGTGTCTTAAAAATGCACTCTGGTCTTAAAAATGCACTCTTGCTTGAGTTCCGACTTTCATTCCCACTTCTCTTGGGGTCCATTCTCGTTCTGTAGACCCAGGAAGCATTTTTGCTCTACAAGGTCAGTGAGTCATTCAAGGCGTATTTGAGGAACACTTACTATGTGCCAGTCCATTTTGTTCATTGTGCTTTCTCAGCACCTGACATAAATGTGCTGCTCTCAGGGAGTTCACTTCCTTGTGGGGGAGATGGAAGGATAACAGATCTATATACAGTCTGTTCCTATGTGTATGCATGTCCACATTTGCACCTTTATCTAATGAGGGGGCCTAGGAAAAGAGCATCACATGTGGGCATTCACCAGGTCGCTCAGGCTAAAAGCTTTGGTCATCCTTTGGTCTTCTTTTCCCCTAAGCCCACATCCAGGGTCATTTGCTAAGATGGGGAAGATTGAGGAAAGATCAGCTTTTGAGAAAAGAAAACAAGAGTTGGGGTTTTATGTATGGTAAGTCTCAGATGCCTAAGATACGTCCAAAGAGGTAGTTGGTCATCAGGACCTGGTATTTAGAAGAGAACTTGAAACTGGACGGGAAATTTGGAAGCAACGAGTACATGAAAACTATGGGGTGATATGAGGTGACTTAGAGTATGCATATAGAAGGAAAAAAGATTAGAGTGCTCTGTGGCACTGTAGCATTAAGAGATTGGGAAGAGGCTAGATACAATGGTCCACACTATAATCCCAGGACTTTGGGAGACTGAGGCAGGAGAATCACTTGAGGCCAGGAGCTTGAGACCAACCTGGTGATATCACAAGACCCCATCTCTACTAAAATAAAAATTAAAAAACAAACAAATAGCCAAGCATGGTGGTATGCACCCGTAGTCCCAGCTACTCAGGAGGCTGAGGCGAGAGGATTACTTGAGCCCAGGAGTTTGAGGCTGCAGTGAGCCATGATCACACGCTGCACTTCAGCCTGGGTGACAGAGTGAGACCTTGTCTCTTAAAAAAAAATAAATTACAATAAAAAAATAAAAGGCTGGTAGGAGAAAAAGGAAGAAGCAGCAAAGGAAGTTTAGGAGTGACCAGTGGTGGAGGAGGCTAGGTCTGTCCCCTAAACCATGTGAGAATGAGCTTTAAGAAGGAGGGTGTCATCAACTCTTTCAAATGCTGTTGAGAGACTGAATAAGATCCAGACAGAGATGTGATCGTTAGATTTGGCAACATGGCAGTCATTGGGAACCCTGATGCGAGTAGTTTGGGGGAGTAGGTGGGATGAAAGTCCGTCTGACACCCAAGGGTTGGCTAAGAGCTGTGCACAAATATTTCACAGTTCCAAACTGGAAAATGGGTGCTGTTGGCTCAGAACCTGATAGAATATAATCATCTAACTCTTAAAGGTTAATGATCTACCCTACTTGTGAGTGGCTCTATTTCAGGGAGGCTGTTTCACCTTCCCACAGCTTTGACAAGAAAAAATAAGAGCAATAAGGGCTATTTGTATTACTTTCTAACACAAGGAGGGAAGGATGAAAATTAAAGCTAACATTTCAGCGTACTTTTACTCAACCATTAACTTATTTAATCCTCATAACTCCCAGAAGGTAAACTCTTATCGCTCCATCTTGCAGACTTGGGAGCTGAAGCTCAAAGATATTGTGTGACTTCCAGGCTACGACTGGAATTCAAATATCTACCCATGGTGTCAGATCCCGAATCAAGTGGCGACTCTGCCAGGGAGGGAAAACATGAAGAGAAATGTCACTCGGCAGCACAACTCACATTCCTGGCTGTCTACACCATTCTGCCCTAAAAAGACCTGGGTAGATCTCCTTTGAAGAATTGGCTGGATGCAGTGGCTCTCACCTGTAATCCCAGCACTTTGGGAGGCTGAGGCAGGCGGATCGTGAGGTCAAGAGTTTGACAACATCCTGACCAACATAGGGAAACCCCATCTCTCTCTCTCTCTCTCTCTCCCTCTAATATATATATGGCTGGGTATGGTGGCATGTACCTGTAGTCCCAGGTACTCGGGAGGCTGAGGCAAGACAATCACTTGAACCCAGAAGGCAGACATTGCTATGAGCCAAAATTACACCACTGCACTCCCGCCTGGGTGACAGAGTGAGACTTAGTCTCCATAGTAATAATAATAATGATGGCAAATTTACATTTTCTGTGTTTATTTTTGCTTTAGGCTTAAAATGGTCAGTGGCCCAGTTTAACATTTGATTTTCGTTTTTACGTAGCAAAGCCTTATTGCAGGAATACTATATGTTTGGCTCAAAACTAGATCCTGGAAACAAATTGAAAAAAAATCCTCTACATCCTGAGATGCCTGCTGTCTAAATCTTGGGTAACTATGTAAATTATTTCAAGACACATGCTTTTCATTGTTGGTGATATGAGGTCTCAAAGCCAGATACCAAACTGTGAAGGTCACATCACCAGAGACCTTCAGCACTAGTCAGCAAACTTTTCCTGTAAAGGACCAAATAGTAAATATTTTAGATTTTGTGGGCCATGCAGGCTCCATCACAACTGCTCAGCTCTGCTGTTTGGAGCTATAAATATATAAACAAATGAGCATGGCCGTGTTCCAATAAAACTTTATTTATGGGCACTGACATGTGAATTTAATGTAATTTTTACATGCTATAAAATATTGAACTTCTTTTTTTCCCCTCTCAACCATTGTAAAATGTAAAAACCGTTCTTAGCTCATAGGCCATCTCAAATCAGGTGGCAGGCCTGATGTGGCCTGTGGGCTGTGTTTTGCTGACCCTGTTTTATAGGATAACAATTACCAAGGGCTGGACTTAGAAATGCAGACCAATGGTGGTAGAAACTGTGACCCAGTGAGTCAGGAAGGCAAAAACAGTAGTGAATGGACCTCCTTGTTCAGAAAGGATGGCTCTCCATTGTGACTTAGGGTTGTAAGCTTTGCTGTACGTTTCAGTGGGTACAGATTATCTCATTTCATACTTAATATTGGAGCAAATCCAAGCTCCTTTTAGCTTGTACATTCTGTAATTCCATAACCATTAGGACCCTTTCACATGCAAGTGAGAAAAACTTAATGCCAGTTGACTCAAGGGAAGAAAATGAAATGCATCAGCTGACATCAGTGGAAAATACAGCCGCATGCACAGCTTCAGGTATGGCTAGAGATAGATGCTGAGGCAAAATTAATGAAGCTCAGTTTCCACTCTCTTAATCTCTTGGTTCTGATCTCTGCTTGGTTTCACGGCCAGCTCTGGGCTTAACCTGTCCTCACAGTTAGCACTCACACTGGACAGAGGGTTGCTATGACTTGAATATGTCTCCTCCAAAATTCTGATGTTTCCAACATGATAGTGTTAAGAAGTAGGGTCTTTATAAGGTGATTCGGCCATCCTCCCTCACAAATAGATTAGAGCCTTTATCAAAAGGGCTTGCAGAGTAGGTTTACTCTTCTGCTCTTCTGCCACATGAGGATACAGGAAGAGGACCCTCAGCAGACGCTGGTGCCTTTCTTGGACTTCCCAGTCTCCAGAATTGTGAGAAATAAATCTCTGTTCTTTATAAATTACCCAGTCTCTCATATACTGTGGTAGCAGCACCAAACAGACTGACATGGGTGTCTTATTTTCAACAGTGCCAGCAAAGTCCCGGGCTGCACTGTCTTTGGCCTGCCCCGATGACATACGTATCTCTAAACTTGATGATCACTGTGCCTTAGGGGAAGGAATGCCATGATAGGTTGCATGCCCACATCCCCACTCTGCCGTAGGGAGAAGAGGAAGGCAAATCCCTCACAAACACAGGGACTGAAAGCAAGTAAGGGGTGCCCCCCACAAACTGCAGCATTCTCTCCAAAAGAAAGTAGAATAAATTCAGGAGAGGTGAAAAAGAAACAGCAGACACCCATTGGAAATGCCTTCTTGAGAGGGCTGCTAGGTTATGAACTTGGATGTGACCCACAGTTTATCTGAGCTGGCAGCAGGGCATCCTGTGTGTGGACTTCATCTGGTTGCTCTTGAGACAGAGAATAGACTGGGAAGCTGTGATGGTCTTTGGGTTTTAAAATCTGACATCCCCGCATACCATCAAAAGAAACCAGGGGACCACCTTCAGGTGGTCAGTGGCTCCTGGTGCTAAGTAAAAAACAGGGAAAAGTAACGCAAACACTCACCTGATGTGCCATCATTTCATAGCAGAAAGACCATTTTACACCCCAAAGGTAGCTATGATGAACTCTCAGAATAAAGGGTAGTCCAACCTAAAGAAGGACTGTTGGCCACCATCACATTGGTTGGGACCCCCAGGAAGCAGGCTCTGAGGTGGAGATTATTGTGCAGAATGTTTAGGAGGCAATGCTCTTCTGATCAAGCCCGCAGGGAAAGGAAGGAGGCGGGCTGAGCTGAGGGAGAAGTTGGGCTGCATTGCAGTCTCAAGGAGGTCTAAGCCAAAGTGTAGGGACCTCTAGAGGTGGAGTGGCCTTCAGAGGTGTTCTGAGACAAGCCAGGGTGTTGGCTGTCTTAGTTCCCTGGGGACACAGTCACGCAGTACCATAGACTTTTTTCTTTCAGTTCTGGAGGCTGGAAGTCCAAGACCAGGGTGGCAGCATGGTCAGGTCCTGTCAAGGGCCACTTTCCAGGTTGTACATTGTCCATGTCTTATTACATCCTCACTTGGTGGGAAGACAGCAAACAAGCTCTGGAGGTCTCTTTTCTAAGGACACTTATCCCATTAATGAGGGCTCCATGCTCGAGACCTGATCACCTCCCAAAGTCCCCATTTTCTAATACAATCGGATGTGGTTTGGCTGCATCCCGATCCAAATCTCACCTTGAATTGTAGCTCCAGTAATTCCCATGTGTTGTGGGAGGGACCCAGTGGGAAATAACTGAATCATGGGGGTAGTTTCCCCTATACTGTGTTCATGGTGGTGGATAAGTCTCACCAGATCTGATGGTTTTATAAGGGGAAACCCCTTTCATTTGGCTCTCATTCTCTCTTGCCTGCCGCCATATGAGCTGTGCCTTTCACCTTCCAACATGATTGTGAGGCCTCCCCAGACATGTGGAACTGTGAGTTCATTATACCTCTTTTTCTTTATAAATGACCCACCTGGGGTATGTCCTTATCAGTGGCATGAAAATGGACTAGTACACCATCACAGTATGAGTTAGGGTTTTGGCGTATGAATTTGGGGAGGACAGTAACATCTAGTCTACATAACAATGACTTTCTAGTGTGGTTGGAAAGAGCTACCCAGTGGGTGGGACATATGGGGGAGGTCATTTCACCTCAGAATCTGAGGTTCAGGATGTGTGACTACAGTACGTATCTTGGACTGGACTTAAAGTATCAGAAAACGTGCATAGCCAAGTAGAAGATTCTCACCAAGACTCATGTGAGACTTCCCTCTGGATAACCAGAGAGCTGAAATACGCAGGCTTGGCCAGGTGCAAGGCCATGGGGAAGGAAGAACAAGGCACTTTCTGCTGTGAAAGACTTTACCTATAAGCTCAGCTGGAGTCATGAGTCTTCCAAGGAGAAAGCAGAGGGCCCGATGAGGCTAATGTGGGGGATCCATCAACACAGATCAATGTGCAGAGCCTGGAAGGAATTGTGCAGGTTGAGACAGATGGGAGGAGAAAAGGCAGCCTAGGAGACCAAAGGAGGCCTCTCCAGCTCTGGAGGCCCAGGCACTCCAGGAAGAGGCACTCTCTGGCCTCCGTGGAAGGGCTCATTGTGTACAAAGCACACCCTCATTCATTATTTTCCGGTATCCTCAGGGCACCCCTCTGAGTCACGTCAAGCCGGTGTTAGGATTCCCATTTCATAGATGAGAAAACTGAAGCTCAGAGACGGAAAGTAAGGTCTTCAGGCCCCAGATCCAGAGTGTCATTCCCCACTAGGTATGGCTACTTTCTTTAGGATCGTGGACTCAGAAAAGCATCTGCAGTGGGCCACTTAGACCACATGGGACCAGAGAGCCCTGGTGAGGAGCAGGTTTTTAGGGCTGTCAGGAGAACTTGTTGGAGGGTCAGAAAAACAGAGACAAGCACAGGCGGATCAAGAGCCGCACTCCTAGGTCTTGGACCAAACCTGAGGGTACTGAGAAAAAGAGAGGCCTCTGGGAAGACAGAGGGCTTCGAATTCCCCAGATTTGCTCCTTAATGGAGCAAGCGGGGGTCTTTGTCACAGCCAGGCTCCGCTTAGTACCGATGTGTGAAGACATCAAGCACAGAAAGCCCTTGAATCACCAGAGATGTCCTGACTCTGAGCTGAGGGCCGGGCTGCCAGGAAAGCCGTCTGCTCTCCCGGGATTCCAGTGACTCAGAGATCCAGGCTGGAAGCCCTGCTGTGGGGGCAAAAGAGACCGTTTGCCCCAAGGTTCCCGGCCTCTCCACAGGGCTGGTGAGTGCAAGCAGACGGGAGTGACAGTATTGGTGAGGAATGAAATTGCAGCGGCTGTGTGATGCTATAAATATTTGGTTTGAAACAGCAGAGACATTCAAGATAAAAGTTAAATAGAAATAAAAGCAGTCAGATGTTTATTATATGTTGCCATAAAATTCAAGAGCAGCCTAAAAAGGCAGATCAGGATTTGTTTAACAAATAAGAGAGGAGAATGAAGGAGGTAGAGGTTTGACTGCGGAAGGGAGTGTCTGCTGGAATCCGGACAGTGGTAGATCTGAAAGTGAGAATGACTCGGCCCTTGGACTTGAAGGATGGGTGTCCCTGGGTGGCTGAGAAGCTGGGGATTTCCCCAGGTCTCAAGGCCTTAAAGAGATGCACATGTCCCCTGGCTGTCTGCATTTCCTGCCCGTTACAGGGGGTAAGCCCCAAGGGGAGAACAGGGCGGGAGAGCTTGGGGAGCTGAATTCTGGGAGCTCAGGCAATGCAGAGACACAGTGTACCTAAGGTTGGCCGGGGAGCGACAGTGCTGGTGCTGTGAGGCTAACGGCACCTTTTTTTCAGTTCTGCTTCCTCTCCATAGCCAGCTCCTCAGGGCACCATTAGATTTTAGGCAGCGCTCAGGGGAGGCACTGGTCCAGAGGATCACAAAATGACTCAGCTAGAAGGGCCTTTACAGAGCTCTGTGCGAGTCCAGGAGGTGGCAAGCTTTTTCTGTAAAGGGCTAGCCAGCAAATAGTTTCCGTTTTCTGAGTCACTCCATCTCACTTTGCTCTTGCAGCATGACAGCCCCCATAGACCATCTGTAAATAAATGGGAGAGGCTAGGTTCCAATAAAACTTTATTTACAAATGCAGGCTGGCCGGGTGTGGTGGCTCAGCCTGAAATCCCAGCACTTTGGGAGGCCGAGGTGGGTAGATCACCTGAGGTCAGGTGTTCGAGACCAGCTTGTCAAGATGGTGAAACCCTGATTCTACTAAAAATACAAAAATTAGCTGGGCGTGGTGGCGGGCACCTGTAATCCCAGCTACTCAGGAGGCTGAGGCAAGAGAATAATGGCTTAAACCCGAGAGGTGGAGGTTGCAGTTAGTCGAGATTGTGCCATTTGCACTCTGGCCTGGGCGACAAAGCAAAACTCCATCACACACACACACACACACACACAAACACACACACACACACACACACACACACACACAGAAAGCAGGCTACAGTGTACCAACCCCTGTTCTAATCTAGTCTTCATTTTATACATAGGGAGACTGAAGTTCAGAGAAGTCAGAGAAAATTTTCCAAATTGTCCCAGCCAACTAGTGATGGAGCTGGGAGAAGACCCAAGGAGCCCAGGGAGCTTGTTCAGTGCAGTTTCCATTGCATAGGGCAACATTACATACAATGAGAGACTCTGGCCATTCTTGTATCTTCATGCCAAATTGTACCTGGCTTGCTCCCACAGGCTAAAGATTAGAAGGGCTAGAATCAACAATTAGGTGTGAATGACTGGGTCTGTCTATCCCTAAAATAAAAATCGGGAGACATGTTTTTTCTGATTTGCTGAATAGCTCTCTGCTGTGTTTCCTTTCTTTTCTTTTTTCTTTTTTTAGAGACAGAGTGGTGCTCTGTTACCCAAGCTGAAGGGCGGTGGTGCAATCATAGCTCACTGTAGCCTCAACCCCCTGTGCTCAAACGATCCTCCTGCCTCAACCTCCCCAGTACTGGGACTACAAAACGGACTCTTGCTATGCTGCCCAGGCTGGTCTCGATCTCCTGGCCGCAAATATTCCTCCCACCTCAGCCTCCCAACATGCTAGGATTACAGGCATGAGTCACTGTGCCTGGTCTCTGCTGTATTTTTGACAGCAAACCATGCAAAGTGAAGGTCCAGAGGACCCACTCCCTGGTAATATTGTAAGCATAATAAAGAGCCTTGGGGAATCTATAGTTTGTGGTACGGTGATCCCAGTATTATTTGAATTTCCATACTCAGGGGGGCACAATATCCCTGGCAAATTGGTAGAAAGCAGGTTTGTCACCATGGT
Source organism: Sapajus apella (assembly GCF_009761245.1). Classification (NCBI taxonomy): domain Eukaryota; kingdom Metazoa; phylum Chordata; class Mammalia; order Primates; family Cebidae; genus Sapajus; species Sapajus apella. The sequence goes on from NW_022437008.1 coordinate 9,145,075, forward strand.
CCAGGGTCATGCCTTCACTTCTGGAATTTGGTTACTGTTGGCAACTTTTTGGTAAACATTTTTGGGAGGTGAAGGTGGAAGGTTAGCTTGAGGTCATGAGGTCCAACATGGGCAGCATAGTGAGACCCCATACCTACTAAAAATACAAAAATTAGCTGGATGTGGTGGTGTGCACCTGTAGTCCCAGCTATTTGGGAGGGTGAGCTAGGAGGATCGCTTGAGCCCAGGAGGTGGAGGCTGCAGTAAGCAACGATGTGCCATTGCACTCCAGCCTGGGCAACAGAGCAAGGTCCGATCTCCTAAGAAAAAGAAAGAATCAAATAAATAAATAATTGACATCAAGATATTGTGCATCCTATGACAGGTTGGTGGAACCAATTCAGGAAAACAGCAGGAGAAACTAGAAAGTATGTGCAAAGCATTTGCTCAGCATCAATGGAGCAGCTGCCTCCTCTATTCAAAGGCAATCTCTACAATGTCCCTTCTTCGGGTCCCTGCCACTCCTACCCAGGCCTTTGCTGGGGCCATTCTGCTGCTGGGAAGCCTAACCTGTTTCTCCCTGTGTCTCTCAGTGCCATCATTCTTTTATTTGTTTATTTATTTATTTAGAAGGAGTCTGGCTCCGTCACCTAGGCTGGAGTGCAGTGGTGAGATCTCAACTCACTGTAACCTCCACTTCCTTGGCTCAAGCAATTCTCATGCCACAGTCTCCTGAATAGCTGGGACTACAGGTCTGTTTCACCATGCCTGGCTAATTTTTTTTTTTTTTTTTTTTTTTTTGTAAAGACGGGGCTTCACCAGGCTGGTCTCGAACTCCTGATCTCAAGTCATCTGCCTGCCTTGGCCTCCCAAAATGCTGGGATTACAGGCATGAGCCACTGTGCCCAGCCCCATCATTCTTTAAATCTATCTACAGCTCACTCCCCAAGACATTCCTAGGAAAGCCCAGGAGGTGTTATTGCTGGTTGACAGACCAAGCACCGTGCCAAGAGATGAAGTTACTTACCCTAGGTCATCCCACCAGGAAGTGGTAAAGCTGGGGTTTGAATCGGGCCTCGTGGCTGGTGGCTTTGTTCTGAAGCACTGCACTGTGGCCGCTGCCTTTGAATCAAGGAACTTACTCGGTGCCCAGGAAATGTGTACTGAATCTGAACCTGGGACTTTATAGCAGTTGGGTATTGAGGCGACTAAGTGTGGATCATTTATCTTGGAAACGTGTTATCATGTCTAATAAAGATAAGGCATGTGCCATGCACAGAGCCAATTCAAGCTGATGAACGAGGAGACCTGTGTGTGCTGTGTGGTGTGGGTGTGTGGGAGAAGAGGAGAAGAGGAGAGAGGAATAGCCGGCGCCGTAACCTCCACCTTCAAACCAGGGGCTACCAGTGGCTGGCAGAGTCCGACTGAATGACAAGGGGCCTGGGCTTGATTCTTGGTTCCTGCCATCTGCCTGGAGGCCCCTTTGGAGCCCAGTGTTCTTGGGATATCACGGTGGAGAGGTGGAGAGGAATCACACAGCTGTCACCAGGAAATGTCTGCCGGTCTAGGGTCAGGAAAGTGACGAGAAGCCTGGGCCTCGGAGGGTGACTGACAGGAGACATGCCAGGGCTGGAGGCTGGTGTCCAGGGAATTGCGGGGAGAATAGGCCAGGGCAGGGGGAGGCTGGAGAAGGCAGTTGGGATGGTAGGTAGAGATGCAGGCAGACCAAGCTAGGGTGGAATTCTTGGTAGTACAGCTGGGAGAAGGGGCTGGCTGGAGAGGAAATTAATGATCGCAGCAAGCAGCCGCCTGCACAGCGACCAGCCTGATGCCCTGGCAGCGCCCAACAGTGTGTCGTGGGGACAAATGCAAGCTGCCACGTGCCATCCCAAAGCCCTGTGCTGGCGGGCTGGTTGGTGGCCGCTCTGTCACAGAAAGGATGAAGGCACACTCTGAGCAGTGTTTTAATGCTCCTCAGTCGTGCCAGAGCTCAGAGAGAAATGAAAGGACCTGCGTCTGGTAATTAGGCACATGCCAAGCCCAAGTAGATCATCAGAAGAGCTGGGAAGCCCTGCCTGAGGTGCTGGGTAACCCCAACTTGGAGAAGTTCTGACTTCAGTCAAAAGACTCTTCTGCGTAGCAAGTGGACACGACAGAAACTTGACGTTTAATAAGAAAACACCTTTATTTTTAATCCCCTTTGGATAGATTAATTAATTCCGAAAAGGTGTTCTGAATCAAATATCTACCAGATTGTTCATAAATCAGACTTTGGTGGGAAGCTTGTCATTTTGAAGTGGTCACAAACCGTTCTGAAGGGTGACTTCTTTACACTGTGAATAACTGGGAAAAGCCAGGAATGCATCCCGGAGGGGTTCCCGACCATTCTTTCACAGGTGCAGGTGGCAGCTCTCACAGCCTGGGGCCCTAGCGTCTTCTCTGCACCTTGATAACAGCATGCTTGCAGGGAACATTAGCTCCGCTCACCTCCTCTGCCGGCCTCTTCATGGGGTTCCTCTCTGCACTGGAGAAGCCCGGGTGAAATCCCAAATCTGCAAATCCTCTCCAGGGTCATGTTTGCTACCTAAGCCAGCCTTTTTAACATGTCATGGAAGCCTCCAGAGGCCCCCTCCCCCACCACAGCCATTGACCACAGGGCTGGCTTCCACTCAATTTGCAGGAGCTCATGGGGCTGGAAGCCAGCTTGCTTACTTCATGGGCTCACTTGGAGAACACAATACAGGATGGAAAACAGGCAAGGACCACAGGGAGAATGAACTTGGCCTCTTGCCTTTTGAGTTTGCCCTAGCTGGTTTGGAGACAGGTTTGCTTAATGATCCCCAGAGTCATTTCTGCTATTTCTTCAGGGGCGCAAGCTGAATTTTTAGTGATGTCACTGGCTTCTTTGGAGGGCAATGTTTCTGAATTATGTCTCACAGGCTGAGCAAAATGAGGACATTCTAAACCACAAACAACCACAACCTTAAACCAAATCTTACATGGATCAAATTCCATATTTGATCTGACATTACCAATTCATTACCTTGTAGGTAATGAATTTCCTTCAGTTACCTTTTTTATAGAGTCTCCTTGGGCACGGGATCCATCTAGCAGGGGTCAGCCATGGCTCTCTCAGCACAGTACTTTGTTCTTTTGGGAAGGCCTCTCTCACCACCCACCATCTGCCTGCTTCCCAGGGATCAGCCATGTTTGTCTCACATGACACATCCCCTGACCACAGTTTATTGGCTCAGCAAAGGACACATGATCAAGCTGAGCCAATCATGTGCTTTCTTGAGAACCTTGACCGTGAAACTGAGTGAAAGGGGTCATTTTCTTTTTAAGTTGCACTGTAGGTATTGAAACGTAGGGGGTGCTGGTAATTTGTTTTGTTTTAACCACAAAGGAAAATTAAATGGCCACCACAGGGAGTAGGACTGAGTTAAGAAGGAATGAGAGACAGAGGCCACTGGTGGTGTTGGAATGTCCAGTCCCTGTTGCTCTTGAAGCCCAGCCGCATTCTGGAGAATGTGTTCCGAGCCACTCCAACATCCCGGTATTAACAGCTTTCCTTTCTTACCCTCCTCTGAGTTGCAGCCAAAAGCTCTCCGGTCCCTTAGAAACCCCAACAGCCTCTCCATCTTATGCTAAGCTGGAGTTTGCTGCTGTCCTCGTCTCTTGCTCATGGACATCTGGAGAATGTCAGAACCAGAGGAAAGAATGACAAAGTCGCTGGATGCCAGATTCTTCATCAATGCCGCAAGATGTCTCTGGCCTCACTTAGCATAACGGCAGAGCCTTAAGTGAACCCATGCTTCCTGGATCCCCGCTTAGCCTTGTCCTTCCTGCTGGGGGGTGAGCACGAGAGAGGGGGCCCCCTGGCTAAGAGACTTGGCAGGGGTGATGACAGGATGCTCAGCAGGATAGAGCCATCAGACTGTGGCTGTCATCGGGAAAGACAGAGACGTTTCTGCTTACAACTTTGAGGCTTCCAAACTTTGCCTGGTATGAGAGAGTGTTTCTTCCACCTTAAACTATATGATGGAAAGATATGTGAGAATAGGAAAAAAAAAGTGTGTGTTGCTATGGAACTGCAAATCCCTGGTAGAAGTCTTCCTCTGAAGCACATCCTGCTTCGATGAGACCACCCAGCTAGTCTCAGAGCAAGATGGAGTGGCTGTCTCCAATGCTCTCGTTGGCTGTTACCTTCTTTCCTCCAGGCCCTGCGTAGCGGCCCCTATCATAGCCATCGCCCTCAGGATTTGAATCCCTCCCCCTAGTCACCACGCTAGAAGAAAACAAAAGCCTCATTTGAAGTCTCTCCCGACTGCTTTCCTTCGGAAGCTGTCCCACAATGCCTCGGTGAGGGCTGGCAGGCGAGCTGACTAGCCCCTGCCGGACAACTGTCAGGGTGGTTGAAGGATATTAGAGGGAAGTTGATCATGTGTCAACGCTTCTCAGCGCCCACTCGCATCAGGGAGGTGATACAGCTGTCACTGTGGCCGACGAGGCGGCTGGCAGAACAGGCCACGTTCACCAACCCAGCTGTCCAATTAGATGCAAGGGCCCGACCCTCAGGTGTGCAGGAGACAGGGAAGGAGGGCTGAGGAGGGCATCACTCCCAGCGGTCTCTGCAGCCTTTGGAGGCTCCTGGGCTGCCTGTGTCCTGCTGAACAGATCAGGGACGCAGGGACATTCAGCCCAGTGATGCTGGCGCCTTCATTCGAACCTGCTCCCCTCTGCATTTCTTTATCCTCTGTCCTCCCTCCCTCTCTCCCTTCATTCCTTCCATCCTCCTTTCTCCCTGCTTTCCTCTCTTCCTGTCTCTTGGGGTGAGTTATGTGATGAGAATATGAAGAAAAGTGCCTAGAACTCCTCTGGAGAGACAGTAGGAAACATGTGAGGTTTGATTAGACACCAAAAGAAAAGCCAAACTGTGGCAGAGAACTCTTTAGTGCTTTGTTCTCAGTGCTTTTAAGAGAACGCCGATGTGGTGTTTGATTAAATAACATCATCAATTTGGAAACAATGCTCAGTGTGATAACATGGGAGAGTGTTGTTGAAAACACTGCTATTTTTTTTTTTTCAATTTTCTATCAGATTGTATTTGTTCATTTATTTTCTATTTAGCTTTTATTTTCGGTTCAAGGGTACGAGGGCAGGTTTGTTCCATCGGTAAACTCATGTCGTGAGAGTTTGTTGTACATTTTATTCCATCACCCAGATTATTTATTTATTTATTTGAGACAGAGTCTCGCTCTGTCACCCAGGCTGGAGTACAGTGGTACCATCTCCGCTTACTCAACCTCCGCTTCCTGGGTTCAAGTGATACCCCTGCCTTAGCCTCCCGAGCAGCTGGGATTACAGGCATGCGCCACTGCGTCCAGCTAAGTTTTGTATTTTTAGTAGAGATGGGGTCTCACCATTTTGGCCGGGCTGGTCATGAACTCCTGACCTCAAACGATCTGCCTGCCTCGGCCTCCCACAGTGCTGGGATTACAGGTGTGAGCCACCAAGCCCGGCCCCATCACCCAGATTATGAAGCCTAGTACCCACTAGTTATTTTTTCTGATCCTCTCCCTCCTCCACCGTCCACTCTCTGTGAGGCTTCAGTGTGTGTTGTTCCCCTCTACGTGTCCACATGTTCTCATCACTTAGCTCCCACTTATAAATGAGAACATGCAGCATTTGGTTTTCTGTTCCTGTGTTACTTAGCGAAGGATAATGGTCTCCAGCTCCATCCATATTCCTGCAAAGGACATGACCTTCTTTATGGCTGCATAATACTCCATGATGTATAAGTACCATATTTTCTTTATCCAGTCTTCCATTGACGGGCACTTAGGTTGAGTCTATGTCTTTGCTATTGTGAAAAGTGTTGCAATGTACACTTGTGTGCATGTGTCTTTATAACAGAATGATTTATATTCTATTAGGTTTATAGAATGGGATTGCTGGGTCAAATGATAGTTCTGTTTTTAGGTCTTTGAGGAATCACCACAGTGCTTTAGCTAATTTACACCCCACCAACAGTGAATAAGTGTCCCTGTTTGTCCACAGCTTTGCCAACATCTGTTAGCTTTTGGCTTTTTAGTAATAGCCAATCTCACTGGTGTGAGACGGTATCTCATGGTGGTTTTGATTTGCATTTCTCTAATGATTAGTGATGTTGAGCTTTTTTTTCCATATGATTGCTGGCCACATGTATGTCTTCTTTTGAAAAGTGTCTGTTTATGTCCTTTGCCCACTTTTCAATAAGACTGAAAACACTGAAAAAGTGTCTGTTCATGTCCCTTGCCCACTTTTTAATAAGGTTGAAGACGATTATGGTCTTTCTTTTCTAAAACAATAAATAACTGGGCCAGTGCCTGTCCTTGCAGTACTTTGGAAGGCTGAGGTGGATGGATTGCTTGAGGCCAGGAGTTCAAGACCAGCAACCTAGTCAGACTCTGTCTCTACAAAAATTTTTTTAAAAATTGAAAATTACCCAGGCATGGTGGCGCATAGCTGTGATCTCAGCTATTCATGTAGCTGAGGTAGAAAGATCTCTTGAGCCCAAGAAGTAGAGACTACGGTGAGCCATGATCACACAACTACAGTCCAGCCTGGGCAACAGAGTGAAACCTTGTCTCAAAATAAAATAAAAATAAATCAAGGCATCATAAGTCAGCAGTGTCTTTGTGTATTTTGGGGAAGCAACAGCATGTCCTTGGGGGCGAGTCTGTAATGGAGACTGTGGTTTCAGGTCTTCCCTCTGCCCTGCTTTGTCCTCTAAGCCCAGGACGAGGATTCAGTATGTGCTTAAAAGGCCCAGGGGCATTCTTCTTTCTCTCTGTTGAGAGGTGTCCTGACATAGGCACAAACACACTCATCATTTGCATTAGGCTTTGAGTGTACTAGAAACGTCCCCACCCCTTAGTCCCTTTGCTTTTCTCTGGGTTGCCATCCCTCCCATTGTGTAGGAAAAAGAGCAAAGAACTGATGGTGTTGCTATCTTTCCCAAATGTATGCAACCAGTACTTGGTAGAGACCAGATTGAAACTCAGAGTTCTTTATTCCAAGGTTCCTGGTTTGATACAGGAACAATTTCAGTATATTGAACAAGACTTTAAAGAAGAGCTGTAGCTTCCACTCATTTATTTGTTCTTTTCTCCAACTCTGTATCCACTCCTAATCTGCTGTGTGACTGGGAGTAGTTGAAGTCCCCAAAGTAATTGTTTCCACAAAACTCTTTCCAATAAGTTCCCCTGAGACCTGAGTTAGCGGGTGGGGTTTTCCTAAGGTGTAATCCTTTTAATGAGATTTTAAAGTCCTTATCTTCCTTAAAGAGGGTTTCCTAAGCTACAGTCCTCATCGATTTTTATACTGGGATCTTGCTGCAGGTTTTCTGGACGGGAAATCCTATCACTGTGGGAAACTAAATCTTCACCATATCTCTGGACCGTGCACGTCCACTTGCAGATGTGCCCAGATTATCCTTGGGGTACGGAAGTAACTAACCAAAGCTTTCTGTGTGAACATTGTTCTTAGTGTCAGAATCTGAAGAGTTTATGTTGCAAATACGCCACTTAGCTGGATTTCTATTTTATGTTTTCCTTTTTTTTTTTGAGACAAGGTCTCACTCTGTCACCCAGGCTGAATCATGATTCACTGCAGCCTGGACCTCTCTGGCTTAAGTGATTCTCCTGCCTCAGCCTCTTCAATAGCTGAAATCACAGGCGTGCACAACCATGCCTAGCTAATTTTATTTATTTATTTATTTAAATATTTATTGTAGAGATAACATCTGGCTGTGTTGTGCAGGCTGAACTTGAACTCCTGGCCTCAAGCCACCTTCCCACCTCGGGCTCCCAAAGTGCTGAGATTTTAGGCATGAGCCTTGTGCCTGGCTGGATTTCCATAGATAGATCTTCATCCATTAGATGATGATTAGCCCTCCAGCCCATGACTCCCTGTTGTACACACCCCTCTCCAGCCAGTCAGGGTCACTCGTTCTCCCCTTGTTCATTTCTCACCTCTAGGACTTTGCTCCCGGAGGTCTGTTCTCCTGGAAGGTCCTTCCCTAAGCGATTATTCCTGTTGTCCCTGCCCTCCGCCTTCCACGCAGCCAGAAGTACCCGCTTTCCTCCAAACTTCCCTAAGCCTTAGTTTATACTTTCTTTTCAGCAGTTGTGACTTTTGCCCTAAGGCCACCACTATGCAAATGTAGGGGATGAATCCTGTCCTGGGCTGGTGAATTATAGGTGAATTACATCCACTTTCAGATTCACACGCTACCAAGGGCTACTTACTAGTAATCCATTAAGAGGGTTCTTGGGTTGATGTAATGAAGAATTCATAAATAGAAATTAGCAATTACTAGAGTTTGTGGAGGATTCTTCTACCAAGTCCAGATGGCAGCAGGGCAGAGCTTCCGGTGTACTTGGCCCCATACAGAGCATAGATCTTTCTGCGACTTTCTGGAAGGCCATTCTATGACCGGTCTCTTAAGTAGATTATGATATGTCAAAGCTGCCAATCTTGCTTTTACAATTTATAAATTGCATTAAACTTTGCATCCTTATCAGTTTGCTGAAGTTTGTTGCTCAACCCTACAATGTAGACAGGAACGCATTTTTCACTAAAAGTATTATCGACCTCTAAATTAAAATTTGTTATTTAAGTTGAAGACCTGTTTGCATCGTGATTTCAATATGAATCATCTTTGCTCCTAATGCTAAAACCAGTTTGTACTTTATCCCCAAACTGTTGTTCCTGTACAGCCATACTTCATGGGTGATGGTCTGTCAGTGAATTTGTTCTATTTAAATGGCTTGCAACATATTATCAAGGTAAATGCAATAAACTTGCTGGGCTAGTGTTTAGTTTATGAGGCATTGTTTTATAAAATAAAACCAAACGCGTATATGCTTATCTTCATCTCTCATAGAGTAAATAATACACAATTTATGTGTGTTATTCGCAACTGGCTGATTTTGTTATTCTCCATTTGCTATCACCAGATCTTTCGCCACGTAAGAATGGGAATGCGAGGGTGAGTGTAGGCCTGAGTCTTGATGGGTAACGGGAAGAAACATTTGAGAAATGTGCCTTCCATCACCGGACAGCTGATCTTCCTGTTTCATGGTGACCTCCTGCCCCCCTAGTGAGGTGTCTGCTGGAGCCATCTCCCCGTCCCATCCACCACTCCAGAGCCAGATCTGTTTGTAGATCTCAACCTCACGATTCCTGTGAGCTGAATGAATGAGCCCCGTGTCCAGGGACCACCCACAATGTTACAAGCCAAACCATAAAAATAGTCATAAATGTAGCTTGAATTTATCTAGCACCTTTCTGCCTAAGAATTTCCAGAAATGCTTTCACTTTTTTATCTCACTTAACCTCACTGACCTCTACCTGGGGTCTCCAGGATTTGGTGGAATTCGTACCTTTAAGAAATCCTCCTCCGCCCCTTTTCACTCCATTTTAGAGCCATGTAGTATGAGCCAGGCTTCCTACCAGGGACAGCCTGGTACCCACCCTAGTCAGGACCAAACTATGCATTCCCCAAGAGAAACAAAAGGAAAAATCCAGGGTGTGAATGCAAAAAAAAAAAGGAAAATATTAAGAAATTCTGTCTTGCAAGCAGGATCTTTTGGAAGAAAAAGGTACACATAAACACACACACGATCCCTGGGCATTAAAAATGCCTAATTGTCTTAATTTACTTGCTGTTCCTTTAAAATACGCTAGTTCTGTCCCTGACACCACTTCTTGATGTCCCGCCCGGACCCTGCATTAAATGCAGCTCACAAACAGGGGGCTTGTATTTTAAAGTGAAGGTTTGAAAAATTAACTGTTCTCCTTCTGCCCTTTCAACTCCCAGATGGAAAATCCCACCCCGATTAGCCAATTGATTTACTCAAAATAAAAACACCACCTTCCACTCTTCCCACCCGCTGTTCTTCCCTTGAGGTTTTCTAACCAGGTGAAGGGGTCCTTGGCTGCCTAAGAGGTGAAGTCCTTTGGGATGCTCGGGACTGAATCGGGAGAACAAACTGGGCTTCCTGCTAGCAACTGGATCTGTGTCACTGTCTTCCCTCTCTTCCCAAGAGCCGTAGCTTTTGTCTGGCAGACACAAATGTTCCGGTGGGGTGAGCTCCACTGAGCTCCTCTGAGCCTGCACAGGTGTGCAGGTGGGTGGCCGGTGACACCCTCAGACCCGGTGGAACACCCAATTCGCACCAGCATGTGAGGAGGTAGACAGGGCTATGAAGCCTACATATTCAGTGGCGGTGAAGTCCTGCAGTCTCAGTTTTTTAGGTGTCCCTCCTATTGATATCTAGCTTAGGAGGCATAAGGTTCTGGGTTTCACGAGGACCTAGAATTGCTGCTCTGACTTAAGGGCCACAGGAGAGAAATACAATAGAAATGAACCCTTAGTCTTGGAGGGTGGTGTGGAGAGCCCTGGGAAGGGCTGGGAAACCCGCTTCTTCTTATTCTCTGCTCCATGTGGAGTTGTTCTGTGACCTCTCCTAGTCCTTCCAAATGCTCTCTAACATCTCATATGAGTGTATCTCATCTGTACGTATCTGATCCCACTCCACGCCCTGAAGGTATTCCCAACCCCAGTTCCATCTTCCAAAGACTGCTTGTCCTAGAAACAGCAGGACAGAGGTCCTCCCCATGCAGAGAGGAACAGGGGAACAAAGCCCCTGGAAACTCCTTTTCTCTGGTACATTCTCCTTCTGTTTCTCCCTACATCCCACCACTTAATTTTCTTCACAAGGCAGCATTGTGTTTGCTTAAAAAAGTATACGCAAGGGGCCGGGCGCGGTGGCTCAAGCCTGTAATCCCAGCACTTTGGGAGGCCGAGGCGGGCGGATCACGAGGTCAAGAGATCGAGACCATCCTGGTCAACATGGTGAAACCCCGTCTCTACTAAAAATACAAAAAATTAGCTGGGCATGGTGGCGTGTGCCTGTAATCCCAGCTACTCAGGAGGCTGAGGCAGGAGAATTGCCTGAACCCGGGAGACAGAGGTTGCGGTGAGCCGAGATTGCGCCATTGCACTCCAGCCCGGGTAACAAGAGCGAAACTCCGTCCCAAAAAAAAAAAAAGTATACGCAAGCATTCGCACATACATCTACATGACATATAATGTTATGATGATATTTGTTTTAAAAAAGATACGTGTATATAAGGTTATACGTATTTGGGGTTGTTCTGTAAACGTCATCATACACAATTAATACCCACAGACCGGTGAGTTGTGTTAGTGCATCACAGCGTGGTTTTCTGTGATTTATAAGACAAGGGAGCTGATGGCTGTCAGCTGGGAGATGCAGTGGCCTGGAGAGAGTAGTGAAGCCCTCTTTGCTTCAGCACAAATGAGAAGCCGGCCATGCCCAGTGCTCAAGGGTGTAATCCCAGTACCTTGGGAGGCCGAGAAGAGGCAACCACTTGAAGCCAGAAGTTCGAGACCAGCCTGGGCAACATAGGGAGAATCCCCCTCTCTACAAAATAGACATATTTTTTAATTAGCTGGGTGTGGTGGTGTGCATACTTACAGTCCCAGCTACCTGGGATGCTGAGGTAGGAGGATCACTTGCCAGGAGTTCAAGGCTGCAGTGAGCTATGATTGCATCGCTACACTCCAGCCTGGGCAACAGAACAAGACCTTGTGTCTAAAAAAATAAAAGAGAGAGAGAGAGGGGAGAGAGAGAAAGAAAGAGCAATAGAGCGACAGAGAGAGAGAGAGAAAGAAAGAACGATAGAGTGATGGGGGGGAGAGAGAGAGAGATGCATATCCAATTGGTGCCACGGTAGGCTGAGGCAGGTGAACTGCCCAGAAGGAACATGGAAGGGGCCACCCATTCTCAGCATATGCTTGGCTCTGAGTGCAAAGCCTCCTTGCAGTCTGCTCTCCGGGCACCCCACTGCCTCTGTGTAGTCCGTGCCCTGCCTTAGAGAGCCGCGCCACACCCTCCCTCAGTTTGCATGGTGCTCCCTCCGTGGACTCTCTCTTCCCCTCACTCTGCCCCATCGGCGCCCTGGCCCCCGCTATTAATCTGCACTTCTTTGTGCCTTTATTTGTCAAAGGCCCCATCTTTCCATTGACCTGTGAGTCCCACAAAACCTGGTTCAGGGCCTGTTCTGTTCTATACAAATCTTCCCCTGCGCTTAGCATGCCACCTGCCCCCTGCAGATGCTCATGAAATGAATGAATAAGGAGGAAAGGAGCCAGCTGGCAGGCCGTTCACGGGGGCAGAGCCCAGGTCTAGCAGCTCTGGAGCCGCTAGGAGAGGCTACCTCCCACAGGCCCTCCGGTGTAACCTGACATAAGAAGGGCCAGGATGGGCCACGTGCCGGGACTGTGATAGCAAGGACAGGATGGAGAAGACAGGTCACCCCACAGGCTGCTGGGTGGCTCAAGAAACTCAGCACCCCTGGAAGGGAACCTGATTCCCTTACCCTTTCCTGTGCACTCAGCCAGCCTCGATTTTCAGCGCTCAAGACCCTTCCCCAATGCAAAACTGCTTGCAGGCGGGCCAGGCCTTTGGGGAGACACCCTGTTTTGTCTTGTTTTTTTTTGAGATGGAGTCTAGCTCTGTCACCCAGGCTGGAGTGCAGTGGCATGATCTCAGCTCACTGCAATCTCCACCTCCTGGGTTCAAGCGATTCTCCTACCTCACTCTCCCGAGTAGCTGGGATTACAGACGCCCACCACCACGCCCAGCTAATTTTTGTATTTTTAGTAGAGACAGGGTTTCACTGTGTCGGCCAGGCTGGTCTCAAACTCCTGACCTTCGATCCACCCGCTTCGGCCTCCCAAAGTGCTGGGATTACAAGCGTGAGCCACCACGCCCGGGCCGACGCCCTGTTCCTCAGTGTGGCCCATCCAGTGTTTAGATGGCCTGCCACACCAGACCCACAAATCAGACTGCACACCTCTCCCTAACTTGTCTGTATTATGTTCATTTGCTGGGTGGTGATAAATATTAGCATAAAATAAACCAAAGATGGCTGGTGAGGGTTCTGGTAGCTCTCTTTACAGTTCCCACTGCAGCCGAATGACAGCTTAGCTCGGGAGCAAGCGGTCTCTTTTCACCAAGTAACTTTAGCCTTGGGAAAGATGAACATCAGCTCACTCCGGAGCTGTGATGGTCGGTGCCAGTCAGTAAATCAGTCAGATTTTAATTACTGGACGGATGACAGGGTGCAGTGACAGGTTGCAGTCCACAGGAGAGTCTTCCTTCAAAGCCGCTTTAAAACCGGAGAGCACTTCAAGAGGAAAAACCAGATGCAGAGATCAGAGGCCCAGCTCCAGAGGAGGGTGGGTTCCCGTTCCCATCACTTTAACCATTTCCTGCTTGAATGTGGACAGAGCAAGGGGAGCCGGTGGCTGTCCTGATACAGGGAAGTTTCCTTCCTCGCCCCCCCCCAACCCTGCCTTTTCTCTCAAATTTCCCCCTTGCCCTCCTTTTCTTTCAGCCCTGTGATTTTTAATAGGTTCCTACAGCTCTTTGCCTCGGCGGCTGTTTCGTGCCAAGAAAGCTGAGGCAGATTTGTAAAGTGGCAAACCCTGCTAATTAGTTAGATGAAGTTGCCTTTTGACAGTGGTCCTGGCATCAGCGAAGGTGACATACCTCAGTGACTGCACCACTGGGGAGACTTCTCCATTGTTCTTCTCCTACTCTTCTGCCCCTGGTTACCGATGTCCTGATAATCACCCTTCGTCAGAAATTCCACCCCAAAGCTGCTCACTGCAGGCCTGGCTCCTGGTAGTGAGTCTCCTGCCCGGTACAGAGACCCCGCAGACCCTATGACCTTCTCTAGGAATGCCCTGCTCCCAGCACCAGGGAAGAGAGCTCAGGCAAGGCGTCTAGAATATGTGTGTGCCATGTTTCGCCTCGTGTGAGTGGAGCCGGGGGAACAGGATGGGGTGAAGGGAATGACTTGCAGTGACTTTGAGGACATTGGGATGTGCTGTTTCAGGATGTCCTTTTGTAAGGCCAAATGAGCCTTGGCTTCCTGTGGACTGTGAACAACATGATGACCAGGACCATTTCCTGGTGAAAGTGATAGACATCATCCCTCCCATAGACACTGTAGCCCAGCCAGGGCCCAGTGATGCTCTAACTCCTCTTCTGTTCCATTATGGCCCCTGAGAGGTGGCAGCATTCATAGAGATCATTCGTAGAGACTTCCTCACCCTGCCAACAGGAAAATGGGTCCTGGAGAGGGACGAGGACTATGCTGAGGTCACCCAGCTGGGTGAGGGAAGGGGATAGGTTTCATGCTTCCCATCTCACTCAGTCTTGTCCCGTTCTGTATTAATCAGCCATCTGCAACATGGCTTAAGTGCAACCCGCATCCTCAATGAGGTTTGAGGGTTGTTTGTTATAAAGCTCACAGCAAACGGGCATTTCTCACGGGGCTTGTGGGTCGGATGACGCAACTGTTCTCCAGGCTGCAAGTCAGTTTCCGGTCCGCTCCGTGTACCTGTCATTCCAAGGCTCAGGCTGAAGGGATGGTGACCACCTGGGGCATGTTTCTCTCCTGGCAGACTGCAAGAGTGACAGAGGGCGAGCCAAGTCACACAGACACATGGAGAGCCTGCGGTTCCCTCACATCCCCCCAACATCCATTGGCCAAAGCAGTTACATGCCTAGGTCCAAAGACAAAGAGCCACCTACTCTATTGGGAGGGATGGCAAAGGCACACAGATCTCCAACGCTGTGGGTGTAAAATCCCGTTACAGGGCAGGAGGCAGGTTAAGAAACAACAATCTAATCTAGCACATGTTCACCTCTCTTCCATAACCCAGGGAGCTTTCAAGATGGAAAACTGGATGAAACTGCTTCCTTCTCTCCCGGAATCAATAAGCAGTTCCTTATTACTGCCAGGAGAATCTCTAAACTCCTTAGCAGGAAAGCCCATCACGTCGTCCCCACCTTGCCTACTCATTGCCTGAACATCTCCTATATTGTATCCGGTCAGTCTTAGGAACTCTCTTACCCAGCCTCCTCTTGACCAACTCAGAGAGAGCCAGAGCCACTGTTCCTTCTAGAAGATGCTCTAGATGACACAGCCCATAGTGTCCTCAGTGCTCCAGGCTGGGGGGCCACTGGCTGAGCTGAATGTTTCCCAGGAATCAGACAAGTTTATTCCCAAACCTGCTTTCCTTGTAATTGTCATTATGCAATTTAATAAATTGTGCACACTGATCAAATAAGAGGTGAAAAAATTAGATTTTTTTCCCCCCATGAAAACGAAGTTGAGGGCTTTAGAAAGACTCCAGAGAGACCAGATCACTGATAAAAGATCCTGCTAGGGAAGCTACAGTACCGTATATATCTGAGGCAAGAAACCATGAAGATAAAGATTCTACATTTAGATGTCTGCACAAAGGTATCTGTACTTTGCAGAGCTGAAACTGGAAGAGGTGGGTGTTACATCCCAGTGTGGTTTCTGCAAGAACAGGAACGTGGGATCCATCTGCGAACTCTGACCTGAAGGCTCTGAATTCAAAGATTTGTGGTCTCTGCATTTTTATATCCCTCTGTACAAAGGTGGTCTCTATTTCTGTCCCAGCTCATGCAGGGGAGACCTGCTGGCTGCATTTGCTCTAGAGTTAGTAGGAATAGAGTCCACTAGCTCCTGCCTGTTGCCCTCAAAGTTAAATGCATCAGAGAGGCCCTCCAGGACCCAGGAACGGTCAGAGCCCGGATGATGGAACCTGCACCTCACAGGAAGAGTACAGTCTAGCCGTGGGTTTGGTCACCGCTCTCCATCCCACACCATCAGCTCAGATGGGCTCTTCTCCTCGTGATGCCTGTGCCTACCCAGACGGTCAGGGCCAGAAAGAACAAGTGAGCCTTGGGAATGCTGCCCTGTGGAGCCCACAGCCCCGTGTGTGAGAATTCAGATTCAGTGAACACATCTGCATCTCCTCTTCCGGGAGACAGGCCCCACATGTGCGAGTGAAAAGCTCCGCCCGGGGGGAGCCCTGAAATGCACTTGAACTCTGATTTGTTTTTAGCACTTCACAGTCAGCTTCAAAAAATAATTTTAATATCTAGGCTTCTGTTGGGAGAGCATTGTAATGGAAATACAGTTATCTTCCAAGGATGAAACAGAAACCCACAGTAAATGGAGGCCTCTCCTTGGTCTCTGCACAATTGTAAATATAATTTTTAAAGAAATAAGGTATAATGCAAATGATTATTTATGTCCCGTTTCTCTATTCCAATAGGGAAAAACCTAACCAGTGTTTCTGCTTTCCTCATTTCCTAATTCCTAAAGTAATTTAACAAAAACAAACAAGTAAACTGAAGGGAATGGTAAAATAATCGGTAACTCTCGAAAGAGAACAGCAGTTTCTCAGCTTTTAGATTAATTCATTTTGTTCAATGCAGATGTGTTAAATCTATTCATATCCACATATTCGAGATGAGTTATTTTACTACATTGTTGTGCTGTATAAAATGAGTTATTTTGGTGAATTAAATGCTAGGGTGTAATTTTCAAAGGAAACAGAGGTTTGTAAATGCAGCGCAATGCATGTCAGTGTTTCAGTGTGATTATTAAATATTACAGGAAATACATCTCATGATTGTTTACCTTTTTCCTTTTGTCTTTTTAAAAATGTGTATACAGGTTGTGGTGCAAACGGGTATTGCAACTACAAAAATGTCAAAGAAAATGCAACTATCGTCATTCGTGGAATTTTATTTCCTCTTGAAAGATACATATATTCTATTTTGCTAATCTCCATCAAAGAAACTCAAACAGCTGAGTGCTTGACTCTAATATCTCAGCACGCTTTACAGCAATAGTGCAATTGGTTGAGGGAGGGAGGCAGTGAAGTTCCATGGGAAAAAAAAAATTTCATAGAGTATTCAATTTGACAAAATGATGGCTCAGAGAAAGCTAAATAAGTTGATGAATGTATCTGGTATGGATTTATTGAGTATTTCTTGAGTTTGGAATGCCTTGCCTAGACTTGAAAATAAGCTTAGAATGGCGATCATTAAAAAATCTGGAGACAACAGATGCTGGAGAGGATGTGGAGAAATAGGAACCCTTTTACACTGTTGGTGGGAGTGTAAATTAGTTCAACCATTGTGGGAGACTGTAGTGATTCCTCAAGGATCTAGAAATAGAAATTCCATTTGACCCAGCAATCCAGCAATCCCATTACTGAGTATATACCTAAAGGAATATGAATCATTCTACTCTAAAGACACATGCACACGTATGTTTATTGTGGCACTGTTTACAATAGCAAAGACTTGGAACCAACACAAATGCCCATCAATGATAGACTGGATAAAGAAAATGTGGCACATCCACACCATGGAATACTATGCAGCTGTGAAAAAGGATGAGTTCATGTCCGTTGCAGGGACATGGATGAAGCTGGAAAGCATCTTTCTCAGCAAACTAACACAAGAACAGAAAACCAAAAACCACGTATTCTCACCCATAAGTGAGTGTTGAACAATGAGAACACATGGACACAGAGAGGGGAACATCACACACCTGTCGGTGGGTGGGAGGGCTAGGGGAGGGATAGCAGGGGGGATTGGAGGGATAACATTAGGAGAAATACCTAATGTAGATGATGGGGGGATGGATGCAGCAAGCCACCTGCACATTCTGCACATGTATCCCAGAATTTAAACTATATTAATACTACTATTAATAATAAAAAGAAAATAAGCTTAGAGATCCTAGTTCCAGAAGGAAAATGTGGCGGGCGACTTTCCTTCCTATTAGCTCAGTGGCTGAAGTCACTGGCCCACGGAAGCCACTATTCTGCTCAGCCTAGGCATAGCCACAGAACCTTCCTGAATTCAGCATTCCAGGCCGTTACTACCAATCCATCACAATGGGCATGCAAATTGAAATATATTTTCCCGCCCAGAATGAGATCAACTTGCCCACTTTATAGTGTAGACAGCCCATTTCACCTCCACTCTAGAAATTCTTAAAATCCTGCCACTGCCAATCATTGTCGAATGAAGTGTCCTTCTGGGTCAGCTGTGGCTTTGGGCAGCGGCATCCTACCTTGCTGGTCGCCACTGATTGGAGCCACTTCCCATGGTCATCATGTAAAAGCAAAAACACGGATGGAGAGAAATAAAGGAACAGAGCCTAAACTTTGTCTTGGAGAAGAAAAACTGGGGTTGGGAGCACTGGGCGCTGCTCCCTGACCATCTCCTCATAGCTTTGCCCCGACGTGAGTCCGAATTCTTATAATATGACTGGTGCTGTATTAATGTCTTCTCAAATTTCAGGTCAGAATTTTAAAAAATCTAAAAACATGGCATTAAATAATGAAAAAGGAAGCCCTTGATTTTCCCATTTTCTTTTGCATTGGATTACGGGTTGAAGGCAACAGACTGAGGACAGAGTGAGTGCAGAAAGCACGAGAAAGTTCAGGAGAGAAAGAAGATTGTACGGGGGTGTCTACTCCAAGCAAAGCCTTCTCTGCACTCCCTCATTGAACAGACAAAACATAAAAAAGACAGCAAAGAAAGGAAGAGAGAGGGCTGGGCGACGTGGCTTACGCCTGTAATCCCAGCACTTTGGGAGGCTGAGACGGGTGGACCACCTGAGATCAGGAGTTCGAGACCGGCCTGGCCCAACATGGTGAAACCCCATCTCTACTAATAATAAAAAAATTAGTTGGTCATGGTGGTGCGTGCCTGTAATCGCAGCTACTAGGGAGGCTGAGGTGGGAGAATCACTTGAATCCACGAGGTGGAGTTGCAATGAGCTGAGATCACACCACTGCACTCCACCAGCCTGGGTAACAGAGTGAGATTCCATCTCAAAAAAAAAGGAAAGAAAGAAAGAAAGAGAGAGAGAGAGGGAGGGAGGGAGGGAGGAAGGGAGGGAGGGAAAGGAAAGGAAAGGAAAGGAAGAGAAAGAAAGAAGAAAGAAAGAGAAAGAAAGAGAAAGAAAATAAAGAAAGAAAGAAAGAAAGAAGGAGAAAGAAAGAGAGAGAAGGAAAGAAAGAAAGAGAAAGAGAAAGAGAAAGAAAGAAAAAGAAAGAAAGAAAGAAAGAAAGAGGAAAAGAAAAGAACAGAGAGCTCAAAGAATTTCTGCCTAAATAAATAAATAAATAAATACAGTAATCTCCTTGGTAGAAATGGGGTGTCTGGGACCCGATGCATTGTTGAGGATCAGAAGGCTCTCCCATGTTCCGCTTGCTGCATTTATTCTTGGATGAGTTAACTAGGAGGTGGGAAAGCAGAGCCTGCTTTATGCTCCATCTCTCTTTTCCCCCCATTGAAGTAGGAGCTTGAGCAATTTGGCGCCTGGATCTGGGAACCTGCCTGCCAAACTCCACCTGCTGAAGGGACTTGCTCCAGCTGTTTCCAAGAGCTCCTCTTCTGCAAAGGTTTATCGGAGAAAAGAGAGCTAATAAAAAAACATGATGAATCAGGAAGCAAAGGTGAGCCGAGGAGCTCACTGTAAGGAGCCTCCCACCCTTCCTCCCCGGGTGCAGCCCACCCTGCCTCTGCTTAGGCACCCACCCGGTGTGAGCCTAAGGACACTCCACAAACAGCAGGCTGGGCTCAGAAGCCACACACGTGGGCTCCTAATGCTGACCTGAGCCTCTGTGGTTTCTCTGAGTGAGTGCTGGGCAGTGGGAGGGAATTTACTGACGCTATAAGGGATCCCAGCTTTAGCAGTGCGGGGAATTTGGATCTTACATTCACCTCACCCAGAGTGAGGATGATGGGCAGTGTGAACTTGCAGATACAGCCTCAGTTGTTCTCAGTCCCGTGATGGAAGGGTCTCACTACATTGCATTACATTTTACCAAATAAAAGACATCGTTTTAAAATTACAATGTGGATCGTAAAGGCTAGCTAGCACTTCCAGTATTCCTCCCAAGAGTCAATGATGTACCCTGCATCGGGGGGAAAAATGGCTCGCTCACCCAACTGAGAGGCCACTGTGGATCTTGAACAACATACCATCCTAAGGGATTTCTGAGAATAACTTTGACATAAATGACTTTCACCTTCAGACATACAGGTATGTTTGCATGGGCACAGAGGCATCAGGAGTCTTAGACACTCTAAATCCTTGCTTTGCTATAATGTAAGAAAGGGGCTTTGTGCTTTAGGCCCCAAGCCCACCCACTGATTCCCTGGCAAATATTTTCTGGGTATTTACTACAAGTCGGGCTTGTCCTGGATTTTAGAGGCAGGAAGAAAGTAAGATCGTCCTGCTCTCAAGATGCTTATATTTAGCAATAGGCTGATACAGCAGACATAAAGGAAGGTAGAGGTAATAAATAACTTTCCATCACATTAGCCACCAAATCTGGACCTTGCTGTGGGTTTCACTTGAATAGTTTCATCTTGAGCTGGGTTAATATCTACATATCTTATTGATACGCACTCCACACCCTCTGCAAACCTGTTAATACCTGGGACCAGAGGGGTCAGAGGCCCAGTCCTGAGTCATGACATTTTACGGCTGGAAGGAAAGGACCTATGTCTGCACAGCACATTGCAAAATGAGGGACTGGGTGCTGAGGCGCATTCATTCAACAAGTGTGGATTGAGCGCCTATTTCTTCCCAGCACTGAGCCTGATCTGGGGATGAGAAGGTAAAGATATATTGTCCTATTCTTAAGAAGCTCACCACTGGGTATAGTGGCTCATACCTGTAATCTCAGCACTTTGGGAGGCTGAGGAGGGAGGATCACTTGAGCCCAGGTGTTCAAGACCAGCCTGGGCAACATAGTGACACCCTATCTCTACAAAAAATTTAAGCTATTGGCCAGGCATGGTGGTTCCTGCCTGTAGTCCCAGCTACTCAGGAAGCTGCATTGGGAGGATCACTTGAGCCCCGGAGGATGAGGTTGCAGTTAGCCGTGATTGTGCCATGGCGCTCCAGCCTGCCTGAGTGACAGAGAGAGATCCTGTCTCAAAAACTAAACAAAACAAAGCAAAACGATTTTTAAAGAGGCTCATACTCAGAAGGGAAGATAGAAACAGAAGCCATCATTAGAAAATAGCAAGTCCCTTGCTAAGGGACACACAGGACAGAGGAACAGTAATGCAGGCTGAGGAAATCAGGGGAGGCTTCCTGGAGGAGATGATGCTGTCATCATGTAATCTGTTTGTTACTACTTCCTTATGCGCCTAGAGTTCCTTTGCTCCGTGTGAGCTCTGAGAGGGCAGGGTCAATGTCTAAGGGTTACCACTTGGAATGCCTATCCCTCCATCCTTGATGCCTTGCCAAGATTTGGGGAAAGAAGAGGTCTGCAGGGGGTAGAGTGAGGGGCATTTCAGGCAGAAAATATATAGAACAATAGAAGCAGAGGCCCAGGGACCTGACCATGTGAATATACTTAAGCTAGAGGAGGGGAGAGCACCCAGGGATTCAGAGTGGATGCCTGTGGCCAGCCTCCTGCAAGCAGCCCCCCGAGTTTGATCAGCATCAGCACGTTGTTTAAAATCTCCTTGGCTGTGCACACAGCAGGAGGCTCCTGAAGGCTCTAGTCCTTCCCAGGCCAACACGACTCTCTGGGATGTTACCCCTGCCCCATTCCCACTTCTCCCAAAGACGAGCAGGTGCAACACCCTTGGCATAAATGAAATCTGAACAGGTGGCATCTTATCCTTTCCAAGGACCAGGAATTCTGCACATTTCCCAGAAAGGTGTGTGGCTTCTTACAGGATCACTCCGTTGCTCTACAAATAACTTCGCTTGTTTGACTTGTGCATTCCCTCCTCTGAAACATACCAGGTGCACTTCTGGAAAACAGGCAGGGGCTTCCTGATCTCCCCTGTCAATCCCAGGCTTCCTCAGTGAGGCCCTGGGTAGACTCCCTAAGCCGGGCCCCACACTGGCTCCTCCACCTCTCTCTGGCAGGTTTCAACATTTTCAAACATGGGTAAAACAGGTATTTCCCAAGACAGGTTCTACATATGTGGCAGGGATCTCTTTTTAATAAGGGCTTTCAAAAGCAACCTTCTGCTTCTGAGCTTTGCAAAACGCGGCTCTATAAAAAGTTAGCTAGTCTCCTTGCGGCACGCCTTGTTAGCTTCCTCGCCATTCACTTCCTGTTAATTCTGTGATTAAACATTTTGCCCCCAACTATATGAGACATTAGATGAGAATGGAACAATCCTGCCATGAAACCGTGGCTACGGGGAAAGAGGATCTTTTTTTCTTTCCCTCCTCTTTCTCCTCACAAATAGGAGATTTACGGTAATTAATGCCATTTAGTTTAATCTATAAATGTTTGAGGAAGTGATGCTATTCGTTTTAAGTACTACTCTCAGCGAGAAAATGCAGAGTCCCCTCCAGTTTCTGACTTTATGCTCAAGAGCTAATGAACTGAATTCTTAGTAAACATTGGCAAAAGATGCAAATGAACAGACAGAGGCTCGAAATGCAGAGGGACACACGAGAAGGAGCTAATTTTACACAATTGACTCGGTAACCTTTTTGGATCAGTGGAATTAGAGACTGATTAATCAGCCATGATGAGCACTTATTGAAGCTTTTGACACTGGAGCATTGTTTGTGGTTGTTTCTGTTCCCTCTTTCTTTCCTTTTTTTCCTCTCTCCCTTTCTACTTTTCTCCTCTCTCGTTACTCTCCTGGGGTTAACAGTTTCAAATACATTTCACTGCCCGTCTATCATCCTGGATGGGTCGGAGCTAGTCTTTATGGACTTTTAAAATTAATACTAGACAGTTCTCTCATGACATGCCCTTGCTTCTGCTGCTGCGCTTGGCTGTTTAATTGTAGAGGTGGCCTCTTGTGGCCGCATGCTCCCAATGTTTAGCAAGGGTTGGAAATATGGATGTTAGGAGAAAAACTGGCAGATGGCTGACAAGGCATTTTTACTCATAACACACCAGTAAAACTTTAACTCAGAAGATTTAGTGCGAGAGCGTTCCAGCCAGCAAGCTGCAGCCATATGCAGATTTTTTTTCAAACTTCTAAACTGATGGTTTTGCAAAGTGTGCATAAGCAGCCTTTATTGATTATGATGTTAAAAATTGAAAGCGTCAGTATCATTTAGCTCGAGACAGTTTTAAAGGAAAAATGAACATTCGTTTTCATTATGAACTACGAAAAGGCCAGGGGCTGGTGAGGTCCACGTTCATTATTTCTTAAATTCCAGAGAGGAATTCTCTCAAGTAGGTGTCTCTTCAGAAGAAAAAAAAAAATGTGTGCATTTGAAGGATGGGAGTCAAGTTGCAGTTCACTCATTCAAGGTGAGGTTCCTCGGGGCTCACCGGCGCGGCTTGTGGGCTGGTGCTGAGGGCACACCCCGTGGACTGCTTCTTGGCACATTGGAGATGGTATTTATACTGCACTCCGTGTGCACTGATCTCACCCAAAACTATGCTAAATAACTCTGAGGACCTGACAGGAGCCCACAAAACTAGGGCAGACCAGCCCAGGGCCTCTGGTGCCCACCCTAATTCATCCCGGGGACGGCAAGGGCAGCTTACCTGGAGTCGTTGATTGTCCTTAACCTCCAAGGCAGCGTTAGCTGCTTTGTTTGTGTCCTGCAAAGGAAGAAGCTACGTCTGGGGCCGGGCATGCATTCCCTTTGAGAACAGTGCGGTATAGGACCATGTGACATTTCTTCCTCTGCTAAGTTAATGTTAAAAATGCCCAAAGGCATTTGTTTCTCTTACAGCTTAGTGGCTTAATATTTTTAAATGGGAAATCATTGCTGCACTGGAGAGAAAAACAGTGGCAACAACAAAAGACTAAGGCAGAAGGAAATCGTTGCGTTTGCCCAAGCAATCCAAGGAACGTCCGCCCTGCAACACTGCAGGGAGAGATGGCTTCCGTCCACCTCTCTGGATTCAGCATTGCTCCTTTCTAGCTACAGATGCTGGAGAATTACACCCCGTGAGAATGACTCTGAAGCAAAAGAAACTCCACGTTACAGAGACAATGAAAGAGGCCCAGCAAACCTGACTTATGGGGGCAGCCTGGAGCAGGAACATCTGTTTCCAGCTAAGATGCTAACGTGCTGCTTGATGCGGTGATCTTGAATTCTAGCGCAGTTTGAGCCCAGACTTTATGTTGGGAGCTGGGATGTGTGCTAGTCTCACCTTCCCTAAGTTCCTTCATCTTTGCAACCATCGTATTATCTTCATTTTATAGATGGAAAAGTTTATTTTGAGATGTACTGGGCCATTCCATTCATTTGATTGCCAGCGGGCAAGTAACTTGTCCAAAGACTCCCAGATAGTCAGGGGAGAAATCCTCCCAAGGATTCAATTCTTTCTGAGGTTAAAGAGTATGTCTTGGGCCAGGCATGGTGGCTCACACCTGTAATCCCAGCACTTTGGGAGGCCAAGGCAGGAGGATTGCCTGAGCTCAGGAGTTTAAGACCAGCCTGGGCCACATGGTAAAACCTCGTCTCTACTAAAATACAAAAAATTAGCTGGGTGTGGCAGCGTGTGGCTGTAGTCCCAGCCCTTGGGGGGAGGATGAGGCAGAAGAATTGCTTGAATCTAGGAGATGGAGGTTGCAGTGAGCCGAGATCCCACCACTGCACTCCAGACTGGGTGACAGAGCGAGACACCATCTCCAAAATAAAAAAAAGAAAGAAAAGAGTTTATCTTTGCAAAAGGCGCTGAAGGTTTAAAAAGTGTGGATTTGCACATCACGGCTTTAGCCTGGAGGTCAGAGTTCTCTAAGTACTAAGAAACTGACCAGACATTCTTTTCAAGATAATCGTGGGTAGCACCTGCTATTAAAAAATGATGCTGGCTCACACGTTTTCTGGAAGTACTGGTTGAGCATTATTAGGTTGGTGCAAAAGCAATTGCGCTTTTGCCATTTCTTTTAATAAATATTTGGGTAACTGAAACAAAGAGTGCTGGTTAGAGACGGGACCATCCCTCCCAGTGGCAAGGCAAGTCCCTCCTGGGCAGTGCAGTCAGGTAAAACCATCACTAAGAAGTATCACAGGGACATTTTACAAGTTTAATTACCGGAGAGTTTAATAGAGAGCTCTCACCCAGTGCCCTGACAAGTGATGAAGTAACTGGGCCAGTATCAGTCTGATTTTATTTTCTCTGGGATTGGGCTATTTGTTTGCCAAAGAGTCGGAGCTGCTGAGAACCTGGCTCCACTCCCTGGCTGAGGGATCTAAGGCAGGGTAAACATTTGTCCAAACACTGAAGCAGAGCCCTGACATTTTTTTGTAGAAGGCTATTTTGGAGAGTGGACAGGAGTATAGACTGTGATCAGTCACATTTTGCTGGGAGCATTGTTTAGCTGGGTCCCCACCGAGCCCCAGTGGGACTGGGAGAAAGCAGGGTAATTCTGAAGTCCTCATCTGTGAGGGTTGAACTGGTGGCATAAAGGGTGCAGTTCCAACTTCTCCTCTGGGCTCCAAAAACTAAATGGGGACCATTCTTGTTTATGTCCAGTTTGGGATTCAGAAAGCTCTCTCCAGCCTGAGGCATGGCATGGGAACCGGGAGGAAGCAGAAGGATCATTCAATATCAAAATGTCCCTGAACTCTTAGACCGCTCCAGGCAACTCTCGGGTGGGGCAGACCATCTTTATTGGTCCAAAGTCTGCATTAACGAATGCCTATTGGATGGTGAATTATAACAGAAACTCTGTTAATGTGTGGGAGAACCACATGAATATCAAACAAATTCATTATGATCGGTGCTATTACAGTGAATACCAAATGAGTTCATAATGATGGAACTATGAAAGTGTTACCGATAGATTTTATTTCTGTAACAAATCCTCCATGTAGAAGCCCCTCCTGTAGTGTTAATTCAAATATAAGTTTGCATTTGAATATTAGCCTCATCAAGTAAATTATGTTTTCCAGTAGCCTACACAATAATGTTTAGGGTTGTGTTTTGGGTCGTGTGTTCTTTCTACCACTAGGATAAGGCCGCACTGGACAGTTTCCAATCTGCCTATAGAGTCTTATGACTACAGAGAAGGGGTCACATTTTCCTTCGAGTGTCCGATCATTAGAAATTCATTTAGTATTCAATGTAATAACACTAATGCAATAGGACAGGATGAGTACGAAATTCATCTTGCATACATATAGATGTGATATGTACATCTATCTGAAAGGGTTCCGCTCTCATTCAGCATGAGTTTAGCCCTAGTTAATGGCCTCTTTAAAAATAAAGCATTACTAGAGATGAAGGCTCAATTCTCTTGATGGGCATTTGGAATTTTGTGGAGACACAGGCATCATGTCAAGAATTTTTCCAATCAGCCTAAAGCCGTTCAGAGTGTGGACACCAACGCTCCTCTGGGCCAAAGCTTGGGAGGTGCAGTTGGTCTGAAATGCACTGATAACATGATAGAAGTCTGACGCCTGTCCAGAGTTGCCTGTGCTACCGACTGCGTGCTAAATGCCGCAGTTGGATCATCGCTTTAAGTCAGAGAGCTAGGTATCATTCATAGTTCAATTTGCACTGAAGAAATGGCGGTTTGGAGAGGTTGGGTAACTTGTTCAAGTATCTTCCAAGGCAGCGCATGGCAGAGACAAGAGCCGAGCCTGTGGCCGCACACCCGCTTTCTAGAGCGGCCCGTAAGAACTGTAGCTTTCCTTCCACAGCCCAGCCAAGTTTAGGGTCTCAGTAATTACTTGAATGAGTGCATCGTTGAAAGAAGCCCTTATGGCTAAAGCAATAGGAAAGCCCTGCAGAGTCGATAAGTGATGTCTCCAACCCAGGCATGAATTTTTGTGCATATCTCTACTAGCTGTTTCCAGGGATGAAATTGTGGAGGCCAGAGACGAGCAAGGCACCCTCCCACACACTGTCGCTCTGTGTTACACACTCACCCTCGTACAGAGGTCGTGGAGCATTGCCAGTGTTCCCAAGCAGAGCCTTAAGAATCCTGCCCACCTCTTGGCATCAGGCTGCTTAGTACAGAAAGTGACCCCACTCATTTCCTGCCATTTCTGTTCAAGATAAGACACACCCAGATGCCTTATGCAGGACTGAGCAACTTCTCTGCAAAGTCCTCATTAAAATTCACTTTGATCCTCCTCCATAAAGGCCTGTGTGCATGTCCAGCCACACCCTCAGAGCGTTCTGGATAGAGCACAATACACACATGTGCGTGTGCGCGCACACACACACACACACCATCTTACACTGAAACTCAAACTGGCTTACAGTTAGTTCCCTATCAAGAATTAATGCAATATCATGCACACACCATTACTGAAAAATTCTACGCTGTTTTTTGCCAAGTGTTCCTATATAACAGTTTTATCACAAGTCTGACAGCCTCCATAAAAATTCCAGGCATTCTATATCAACAGCCCTCTTTGTACTAAGTTATTAAACATTAAATTTTTATTCGTCATTTGTATTCTGTTATGCAAAATAAGCTCCTTGATAAGATGTGTCTTCTTAATTGGGCCCTTGATGCTTCTTGGATCGGAGTTGTCAGATTAGCTGGAAGAAGAGGCACTGCGTCGAGCCAGCTAGCTACCAGGAGACCAATAGCTTTGTAACAACGATATTAAGTTAGAGAGGCCAAATGGAGGGCAGCGCCAGGCTCAGGTGAGGGTTTGCATCTGTGCATGTCTTCTGCTCAGGCACTTTTCTCCTGGCATCAGCAGGGCTGATGGAAATAGATTTGTTTGTTGTTTACAGCATGCAGCTGTGGGCAATGCTGCATGGGAGTTGTATAAGATTGAAGCAAATTTGTACTGAGACTAAAATACGGAGCTTTGCTCCCGTCAGCAGTCTCTGGAATCTTATTGTCGAAAACTTTATCTAGTTGTAACCTTCCCTAGGGTGATTTCCATTTGCAGCTGCCCTGTTCTGTCTCTCATCTCCTGTCCCCCACCGCCACGGCGGCGTTAGTACTTCGCGGGAGCCAGCCAGCCCCGGCCGGAGCTCCGACTCCTTCCCGACAGGGCCACACGCAGAAGGACCTGGCGACAGGGCAGCCATTTTCTCTCCCAGCCCTGCCCCGGCCACACAGCCCGTGCTGCCAGCCCCTGGCTACTGCTGCCTGCGCCCGGCCGGACAGGCTCCGGGGACCAGGGACGCTGCTTTCCAGTCTGGCATGGACGGCCGGAGAGCCACTCGATCTTCCAGCAGGGGAACTGCAGCTGACAATAAATTATTTGCTGTGTGCTGGAGCACATGCACGCACCTTTTCAGAGATCGTTCTAATTTTACCCGGAAAGGCCTGTTCTGCTACTGCAAGTCTCTCTTTGTCCTCAGATGCTGTTGGGAGGAAAAGGGGAAAAAAAAACTTTGTCCTCAGATGCTGTTGGGAAAAAGGGGGTAACATCAATTACTCAGTGGAGACACATGCCTCCATTGTCAGGGCCAGCTGGCCTGGCGGACCAGTCATGTGCATTTTCCCTGATAGGATTTTTGCGTCTTTAGAAAGTTGTGTGTGTGTGTGTGTGTGATATTGGTGTTAGTGTGTATCTGTGTGTACATGTGTTTTATGTGCCTGTGTCTGTATGTATTTCTGTGTGTGGCATATGTGTGTGTCTGTGTGTTATGTGTGTCTGTGTCTGTGTGTGTCTCTGTGCCTTTGTGTATGCATGTATGTTTGTATGTGTGTCTATATGTGTCTTTGTGTTGTGTGTGTCTGTGTGTGTATGTTTATAGATCTACGTGTATATAGTATCTATGTGTATATTTGTGGTGTCTGGTGTCTGTATGTGTCTATATGTGTATGTGTGTCTATGAATGTATGTGTGTCTATTTGTGTATGTGTGTGTTTGTATGTCTATGTGTGTATATGTATCTATGTGTGTATGTCTATGTGTGCATGTATATGTCTGTGTGTGTAGAGGTGTCTAATGTATATATGCATGTGTGTCTATGTGAGCATTGTGTATGTGTCTGCATGTATGCATGTGTGTACGTGTGTGTATTGCGTGTCTATGTGTCTGTTTGTATGTCTATGTTTGTGTCTATGTGTATGTGTGTGTCTGTATGTGCATGTGTGTATGTGTGTGTGCGTGCCTATATGTGTGTTTGCATGTGTGCATGTGTATGTGTATATATGTGTCTATAGGTGTGTGTCTATATGTCTATGTGTGTATGTGTGTATGTCTGCACACGTGTATGTGTGTGCATGTGTGGCGGGGGTTCTGAGGCACTGGAATATGATTTTCCAGTCTTCTCTGGTTATTGACTCATTGTATTCAGCATGCCTTTTACGAATGTAATTGGTCCTCCCTGATCAACTGCATCTCCTTGGCTTAACAGGAGAGAATCTTTCTGGCTGAATTTGTCTTCATGTGCTGAGAAAAGGCCTGCTGTTCAGGCCCCATTGGAGAAGGGCAGGCCTCAGCCATATCTGCTTCCCAGAAGAGCAGGAGGCCTGTTGTTCACTTCCCCGTGTAGCCAAAGCCTCCAAGAGGAAGGAGGAAGAGGCCCCACCCACCTTAGTTGGAGGTCCCCTGCAGGGTGTCACCTCTGGACTATTTGGGCTTCTACCCAGAGCATGTTCCCCTTCCTGAGTCTGCGCATGCTAACTTGGGCTAGGCTGGGTCTTCTGTGGGATTCTGAAATTTTCCGTGGAGATCTCCTGAGTGATGTAGCTTCACTTAAAGTAGCTGGCCTGAGTTTTCTGCTTTGGTAGCTGTGAGTTTTGGGATCCTAGTGGGCTTCTCTTGTGGAAGATCTGCACTGAGGGGATGGAGTGGATGTCTTTGCACCTGTCAGCAGAGCCTGAGGTCTTAGAGAGAGACCAAGTAAGTAGAAAGGTAGTGAAGTGTCCAGAAAAATGTGCAGGCGTAGCCTTCCCCTGTTTGTGCGGTACCTCATCTCAATACTCAATCAGGTACCAGTGGGTTACCCTCAAAGCCCTTATGGTGAGAACAGGACTACTCGATATGCCAATGCATGCTGTTACACATACGATGATCATTGTGGTTTCAAAAGACAGAAGTTCAACTGAAACTTCTTTGAAGTAATAAATAAATAAAAATGTTTCATTTCCCAGTGTAAAATCCGGGGATGGGAGTTGGCTTCAGAGATGGCTGATGTCAGGTGCTAAATGACACCAAGAGAACTCCATCTTTCCCATCTCTGCTCTGTGCTCCCCCACACTGGCACAGCCATAGTTAATCTTTCTCCAGGCAGTGCAAGATGACCACCAGCAGTACCAAGCTTCTATTTTGCCCGCCTACAAATCGCCATGGAAATAGCAGACCTCGCTCATGAAGATACCAGCTAAATTCTCAGGGCGGATTCTCAGTGGCCCAATTTGGGTCATAGCTCATCCTGAACCAGTCACCGTGATGGAAAGTTGAAAAGCTCTTGAAGGTGTCCGCATGTGGCTTCTGTGTCTGCCCTTAGGACCTAGCTGTAGAGTCAGCTCTGCCATGGATGGAGAATTGGGGAGAGGGAGGGAAGATTGGCTCATCAACAACATGGAAAGGAAGAAAGAGAGAACGGTTGTAAGAGTCACTTCTACAGATTCCAAATCTTCAGACTTTGGGGAAAAGGTCCATCCCTGCTGGCCGTCAGGCCCTTTCATAGGAGGCTCTGGTTGACCCCTCTGTGGTACAGACCCTTCAAACCTCTTGCTGCCCTCAAGATGGGCCATATACTTTTAAACCTATAGGCCTTTGTTCATGCGCAGCCATCTGTATGTAAAACCTGTCTGTCCATGACCTTCACTCGCATCAGTTCATGCCCGCAAGAAAAATGCACCCATCCCTTGTAGCCCAGCTCCAAGAGCAGGCTCTCCAAATACCTTTTCCTCCTGCCACCCCCTGTCAGTCACCTGACCCTCTGCTTCTCCATGTTGAATGTGATAACAAAATCCTTCACCAAATTCCACTCTCTGTATGCAGCAAACTCTTAAAATATCGAATTCATATTGAGCACACAACACAGTGAATGGCACAGACCAGCTCAGTTGAGTAGACAGTGAGCTCCAAACCCCCTTGTGCTAAGGACTCTAAGCTTGTAGCCCAAGTGAAAGAGACAGAAGAAAACAAACAAGTAGAAGATTAAAATTCCAATTCCAATGGTAGGACCTAGTTTCCTCTGCCTTTATCCTCTTTGATAACATAACAAGATCTAGGTGGCTATAATGTTTGCAAAATTAAGGTCCCAGATTGCCACAGAGGGTGAAGAGATTTGATGACTTGAATTAGCCCCCAAAGAGTTGTGGACTCTCTGGGGAATGCCCAGGGCTTCATTTCTCAGGTGTCCCCACACACAGGCTATGAGAATGATAAAAGACAGACATTATCTACATTCTAAATACATATAGGTTAATGAAAAGATCACTATTTTCTGGTAATCCATAATTCTCCCAAGATAAAGGACTCCTTCCTGTATATTCAAGAGCCAATAGCCACTTGGACTGGAGTGGCCTTGGTTTCAGCTCCTGGCTGTGTTTTGACATTTCAAATTTGTAGAGGTCATGTGTACAGCGGGAATGGCTTGCTAGAACACTGATGATAATATTCCTGGCAGGCTCAGGCGCTGGAAATTCCGGTTTCAAGATATCTCATTATCTGCAGGTGCCATAATGGGAAGCTGAATGCAGAGCTGTCAATCACAGAGGAACATTTGGAAACGCAGCAGCCACATAAAAGCGTTCCCTGACTTACCCCCTCTGCTCGACGAAGGAGGGAAGGAAGCTCAAAGAAATCATCTTGCAAGCCGTTCAGCAGCATCAAGAGGAACACAGCGGACTGAGTCATCTGATGTATAGAGTGCCCACTCACAGGCCCCATAGAACGCCTTCCTGTCTCCAAAACTGAGCCTCAGGAAGGCATCCTTGCCTGCAGAGGTGCTGTGGGTTCTCCTGCCTCTTGACCTTGGGGTTTCACCAGTAAGACCATGCCATGAAGACATAGTCTATTCACTTCTAGATGCTATATGCAATTCTGGGCTCCTTGCAAACTAATCCACAGAGCCTGACAGGTGAGGCAGGGGCTTGGGATGTGTAGGATGGACATTTGAGAATACGAGATAGTTTTGTCACATGCAGATGGTACAGGGCTTTGGGGGGACTGGGAGACGGTGGAACCCTGATGGGTTTCTGTCCTTGCTATTCAGCCCCACATTAGGGGGCCAGTCTTGAGACAGTCTCACAAATTCTCAAAATAAGCTCAGTTTGATGGGCTACAATTTATTCGAAAATAAGACCTCTGGCCTAAAATACTAACATTCAAAAATGGAGCTGGTAAGTGGAGGGCACAGCACTGCCATTGAGCAAGGTTGTAGGGACTGACTTCTGTGTGGCTGGCCGGTGCTGGTGGTTTCTGCCCCACCTAAGAACAAGACTTAGAATTAAGGGATTTCAGAGCTGGAGTTTGGCAAGAATCCATGGATGAGAATGAATGAACTTGTTTCACTTTCACTCAGTGTGGAAATAACACATACAGACTAAAGACAAAGGCCACCAATGCAGACAGCTCCTGGGACAGACAGGAATTACACAAAGTGCAGGGGGCTGGGCGGGGCCCATTGGGAACCCAAGGTCAGGAGCTCCTTCTATACCAGCGTGTGCTACATAACTCCAGCCAACTTTTGCCAGGAAGAAATGATTGGCCAAAACTGCCAACTGCTCAAAAGCAGTTGGAAATTCAAAGCCTTATTTTCAGTTTCTTGAAAAATTTCTAAATTATCTAATTTAGTTTTTTTTTTTTTTTTTTTTTTTTCGAGATGGAGTTTGGCTCTTGTTGCCCAGGCTGAAGTGCAGTGGCATGATCTCAGCTCATAGAAACCTCTGCCTCCTGGGTTCAAGCAATTCTGCCTCAGTCACCTGAGTAGCTGGAATTACAGGTGCCTGCCACCATGGCTGGCTAATCCTTTGTATTTTTAGTAGATACGGGGTTTCATCATGTTGGCCAGGCTGGTCTCGAACTCCTGACCTCAGGTGATTCACCTGAGGTCAAGCAGTTCTCCTGCCTCATCCTCCCAAAGTGCTGGGATTACAGGCATGAGCCACCATGTCCCACCTTAATTTAGATGTTTAAGAACAAACAAATGACTACGATTTGGATACTTCCAACTTACTACTTTCCAGTAAGAACTGAAAGGTAGTTTTTCAAATGGTAGAATATCACTAGGTTATCTCTATAACCAGCCAATAATTATATCCTAAATCCTTCTGTATTTTTCCTATAAGAGGAAGTGACTTTATTTATATGAATGGCTTTCCTTTCATATACGTTAATTTTTATCCCTAACTGATTCCTTCTTTCCTTCCTTGCTTCCTCCCTCCCGTTTCTTTCTTCTTCTCTCCTTCTTTCCCCAGTCTCCCTCTCTGTCTCTCCCCTTTCTCCTTCCCTCTCTTCCTTTCTCCTTTCATCCCTTCCTCCTGCAGAGTTGTTGAGCTCCAGTCGCACAGCTGAGCTCTGTAAGTTGTTGCCAGAACAAAGGTGAATAAAGCTTTCCTTAAGGACCTCGGAGTCCAGTTGACAAGAGAGATCACCAAGGAAGTATTTGCTAGATGAAATGTGTATCCCAGACGCCATGCTCCTGGTGAAGAGAAGAGGCTGCAAGACGCTAAGGGGGCGGCGATTGTTTGAGGACTGCACCTCTGTCATTTGCTCCTGAGGACAGCATAGGCAGGAAGTGACCACCGTGGAGAATATACAAATGGCATCTGTTTACTCCGCAGTGGCCTTCACAAAGGTCACTGAAAACATGCTTAGGACAATGTTGCTGGTTTTGGGAATGGGATATTTTCCCTGTGAAAGATGAGGTTCCAGGGAAAGGTAGGGGTGGAGGTGAGAGGAAAGAGAAGACAGGAGAGCTTGTCTTACCCTCCTACTGGGCTTTCCATGGGAAGGGGAATGAGCCTTGCTGTATGAGGCAGGACGGTCGAGAGGATGGAAGCTTAAGCTCACTATTCAAGCCTGAGAATTTGGAAGTCAGCACACTTCGGATCAAATCCCAACCCAACCCTCTCACTAACGATGAGATCTTCAGCAAATTGACTCTTTGAGCCTCAGTTTCCTTCTCTGTAAAACCATCCCTGTCTCACAGGGCTGTTGATATAAGTGACAGAGATGAAATGTGTGGAAGGCTTAGCTCAGTGCCTGGAATGCCAAAAGTATTCAGTCAGTGGAGAAACAGAAAGTTCATCTTTATATTAAGTCAAAATCTAACAGTCAGCTGTCTAAACAGGAAGCATGGCTGCATGTGGAAGTAGTGAGTTCCCTATTATTAGAAGTGATCAAGCAAAGAGTAAGTGACTAGTTGGCGGGGACCCTTTTCCTTATATAGGGCTTGAAGAATATTTATATAGCTTTAAGTTTCTTTTCAATTCAGAGCCTCCGGGATGCTTAGAAAAGAACTGGGTACCCTAAAATTGTAACCTGTATGTGCGTGTGCGCCAGAACACGTGTGCATGCATGCACAAGACAGCCAATGGGATTTCTAGCTATTATGGTAATTTTTTTTAAAGAAATCGAATGAATGAATAAATAAAATAGCTTTAATTTTAAATTTAAATATCAGTCACAGATATTTGACTATCCCTTTTCTCCCCCGTTCACTTCCAAAAGCAAGCGGACCCTGCGACACAGCTGCATGAGATCAGGAGGGGCTACAGTAACCGCAGAAGCCTGGGGTTCCCTGGACTCACCAGCTGTGCCAAGGGAAGGGTGCAATTCTTAAGGCTAGCAGCCTGCTGGAGAGGAGGGCATGTCCAGGCCTTCTCTATTTCTCTGTGGACAATTTTATTTTCCTTTGTGTCTGTCCCTGAAGATGACTTACCTGGGCCCCATATTAGATTGCTCCATGTTGAGTCATGAAGAAAGTACTTTATTATATAAGAAGGAGAGAGGGAGGGATGTTAGATGAGTCTTTGGTTCTTTCCACTGGATTTGAGCCTTTGATGCCATTGGTTTATGTTTCCCTTTCATTTTTATGTCTTATACTCTCCTATGCAGGCTACTTTCCTGCATTGACAGACACGTGGGTGACCGACAACATGTAGGTTGTTTGTTACCGAGGTGTTTACATGTGAACAAAAGTAAAAGTCCTAGGCCATCATCATATCCAGTGGTGGAATTGCTGGTTGGCAGGGGAGGTGTTTAAGGAAATTCACTGGCAGAGAGAAACCGGAACAAGGTATTTGTTAAAGCTTTTGAAAGTTTCCCATGCAGACAGCTATTTGGTTTGCCAACGAGTGAAGATTTGAGTTCCTGAGAGACCAATAGAAGAAACCACTTACAGTTTTTTTTTTTTTAAACTCTATTGGTTGGGTTTTACTCTGATGTTTCAAGAAATTGTCACTTTACTTAAAATTGTATGCAATTGGATTTATTAACTAATTTTCACTCAAGAAGAGCCATCCCAGAGATCCTTTGGATGTTGACCCAGTGACAAATGTGTCAGGTAGAATCCTCAGCCCCCCTCTTCTCTCCAAAAATCCCTCTCTCACCCACTTCATCCCCACCCCCACCTGCAAACTCTATTCCAAAGGTGGTCTGTTGTGCCCCATGGTATCTGGAATGATACCTCGTGGTTGGTGAAAGTATTTTCACTTTTACTTGTCTTTGTTTCTCCCTCTTTGCATTTAAAAAAATGTGTTAAAAGAGTGGATTCTGAGTATGCCTTCAGTCTAGCCTCATGTGCTTAAGCAAGTTCTTTAACATCTCTGCACCACAAAAATGAAGCCAAAGGTAACTAGCTCGGAGAGCCACTGTGAAAGCAGGTGGCACAAAGTGGGGAGCCTGTAACGCCATCATGTGCAAATGGATGAAGGTCGCTGTCCCTCCACTCCCTCCCTCCCCCCCCTCCTCTCCTCCTCCCTTCCTCACCGCCTCCCTCCATCTCTTCCATCTCCTTTCTAACTTGCCTTGTTCCCTTCTTTCTTCCTTCCGTCCCTCCCTTCCTTTCTTCTTTCCTTCCTCCTTTCTCTCTTTCTTCCCTCTTTTCAAGAAGAATTAGTAGAGACTGGACGCGGTGACTCGCACCTTTAATCTCAGCACTTTAAGAGGCTGAGGCAAGAGGATCACTTGAGGCCAGGAGTTCGACACCAGCCTGGGCAACACAGTGAGACCCTCCTCTCTATAAAAAATTAGATGGGCATGGTCTCACACACTTGTAGTCCCAGCTAATCAGGATGCTGAGGTGGAAGGGTCCCTTGAGTACGGGAGTTCAAGGCTGCAGTGAGGTCTGATCTGACAGTACCACTGTACTCCAGTCTGGGCAACAGAGGGAGACCATGTCTCTAAGAAAGAAACAAAAAGAGGAATGAAGAGGATACTCCAA
The DNA here is from genome assembly GCF_009761245.1 of Sapajus apella. Classification (NCBI taxonomy): domain Eukaryota; kingdom Metazoa; phylum Chordata; class Mammalia; order Primates; family Cebidae; genus Sapajus; species Sapajus apella. The sequence continues at coordinate 9,181,274 of NW_022437008.1, forward strand.
TGCCAGCCAGAAAACAAGATCAGGTGATCATTATGTTCTACCATGACTGATAAAGAACCTGAAAGCATGTCATCTCTTTATATCAGTGTGAGATGTGCTAGAGAATGACACTGCCACTTCTCACTCAGCCTCAGCACCCCAGCTCACACGCTGCTGCTGCCTCCTGCCTTCGTCCCAAGAGCAGCCCAGCCTCAGAAGGAAACCTCAGAATGTGGGGCTCCAGGAGGGAACGCCCTGCAATATGAAAACCTTCCCACAGAGACTAACTGTCGCACATTTTACTTTTAAATGTTTAAACTGATTGATTCTTTCTGACAACATTTTCTTAAAGGCTTTTCTTCCCCTTCCTAATGAATTTGAATCTTTTCAAAAGGCCCGTGATTGACAGAACCAGACTGAAGCTTTAAGTTTCTCTGAAGACTGAGGGTTTGCAGCAGCATGTCTGGGCCAGGTAAGCAGGGAAGAGAGGGGAGGAAAATGCCCAGGTGCTTTGTTTTGATTTTGGAAGATGGCCTCAGTTACTTGGTACTGCTCTCGGGAATTATAGCTTTTTCCTGTCTAAGTTGCTGATGTCCTACATAGCAATATTTCAGTCAATGTCAGACACCATGTACTATATGTACTATGATAGTCTTATAAGATGACAATGGGACTGAAAAATTCCTATCTCCTGGTGACATCATAGCCATCCTAAGGTTGTAGCACAAGGCATCACTTGCATTTGTGGCGATGCTGGTGTGAACAAGCCTACTTCACTGCCAGTTGTTTTAAAGTCTAGCACATATAATTATGTTCTATATTTATTAACGTTTTGCATAGTATAGCAATGTTTCTATCAAACGCAGATAGCATGTACCACGATGCTCTCATAAGATCGTATTGGGAAAGTAAATGTATGCTATTTCCTGAGTTGGCTAACTGTGGATGTTAAGCTCTGGAAAAAGATCACCTTTCTTGTCATCTTAATCATCAGGAATGATTTATTAAGAATATATTAGTACCTGGCTGGGCACACTGGTTCACGCCTGTAATCCCAATACTTTGGGAGGCCTGGGAGAATGGCCCATTCAAAGGCAAGTTCTCTCTCCTGGCTGGGGTCAGGTCTTTGGAAGGTGCTGTCGCATCCAGGCTTGACCATTACTAGGTCGAAGGATCAAGAAGGTCCTGAAGGGCACGTTGACATGTTTGGAATTTATCCTATAGCCGGGGGAGAGTTAGTAAACATTTCCAAGGAAGAAGGTGGAATGTGCCAACCCACGTTTAGACAGCCATCTCTGGTGGTGTCATGGTGGAGGGCACACAGGAAAGGAGAAACATCAGAGGCAAGATGGCAAAAAGAGCAGACAACAGCAGGCCCACTGAATGCCATGGATGGCGTGAGCTTGTAGTGGAGGGTGGGTACATACCAGAGGGCTCAGGGAGACACTGTGGTTTCTTTCGTCCATCAACCAAGCCAGGAGCCAATGGTATTTGTCATGACCATGTTGACTAAGGCGTTGCCTGATCATGCAAAGAGAGGGATGCAACTGATAAAACTTTGAGTTTGGCGTTTAAGAGAGAGATCAGGGCTGATCTTGCTTCAACCTCAATGTCCTTCATTCTATTTAACAACGAGATGAGTCTGGCCACTTTTGGCTTAGCCAGTTATTCAAACTGGAACTGCACTAATCGGTATGAATCCCATGAGTTCAGACTCGGTGTCTACCTAGACTTGAATTCACGCCTTACTCCATGCCCATCTCTATCTTCCATTCTTCTGTCATTTCATTGTCTCGTTGTTTGACCAAGTGGACTAGTCACTTTTGTCTGACTAGAGTGAATCTTTGCATAAGAGGAGAGTATCCATAGCATGCAATTTTCCTACATGCACGTTGCCGGCCACAGAGCACTCGGGAATTCAGTGCATCGCTATTTTCAGGGGTGGGAGGACTGACGACCTTTCCTGATCTATAGATTTGCAGGCGTGCGTGTCCTCCACAGAGGCTAGAATGCGCACGGATGAAGGGAGCCTTCTGCTTTCTCCACATTTTGGGGTGAGTTGTTTTTTTGGATCAGACATAGTGAGATCATCCGGTGTCAGTTTTTAATTTATGGCATTTAATTATGCATTTCATTTGCAGCAATTACAAAAAAAAGTGATCCACACACTGCCTAGCTTGTGTTGACTGAATTGGTATTAAAAAATAAAAAATAAAAACGGAACTGGCAGGCATCGTCTCTGTGAGGCCTCCAGCAAATACCAAAGCCGTTTTGGAGTCAGCTCTGCTCACTCCTGCCACTCCCCGGTTGTCTCTTCCCTCCTGATCGCTGAAGTCTCCTGCCACCTTATTATGGTTTAAAATAAGACGGGGCGAGCAGCATCCCCCGCTCCACACTTGGTGCCTCCATGGGACTTCACCCAGAAATACAGGCAGGAAAAAAAAAATAAGAAGTTGCCAGAGACCCCATTCTTCCCCAGGATAAATTTGAACCAAAAGGAAAATGAGTGGGAAGGGCTCCCACCAAAGGACCCTCATGGGAAAGTGGCCTTCAGAGAACCCTAAGGAAAGCTGGGCCAAGATCCAGGGTGGGTCATAGCCTATCTCCCAGGCAATACTTCAGACAGTGACATGATGAAGCCAGTAAATTACAGATTCTTCCAGGAATGGTGCCAGAGAACTTGACATTTCACATTCACTCACACATTGGCAGCTGTCACCATGGGTAACAAAATGCACGCACTACCTACGGCTCAATAGGTAGCCTGTCCCCCAGAATTTAGAGGCACCCATCTTAATCTCTGACAACCCACTGTCCAGGGATGTGATTCCAAATGCAATTTTGATGAAACATTACTGCATGCATGTAACAGGAATGGTGTTTCGAAGGTGCAAGTAGGGCTTAGCAGAAACTAGAAAGCAGACAGCTTTGGACTGCATAGGTTTGGTGTCAGATATTTCTGTATTCTTCGGTGTGAGTTTTCTTATTACTGAAATTGGGCATTGTCATTGAGGATGATGTAGAAAATTCAGTTGAAGGATACAAGGAAAAATTTGAAAACATCTATGACCTCACTGCCCAAATATAATTATCATTATTATTATGAATCTTTTGAGAGAGATATATAATGGATAGAATAATATATAATTAAGAAATATATAACACAACATAGTATTATATATATTACACACGCACACACACACACACACACACTCCTTCTTTCCTTCTTTTCTTCTTTCCTAAACATTACAACACCATTAGTCATAAGAACATCATAGCTTCTTTATTTGGGAATGGGGTGACACTAATGAATTGAACAGAAAAATGTTTTCAGCCCCCAATAAGATGTTCATTTATCCATTCAATTTCATCCTGATTGGTTTTTCTAAATCACAATTAAAGTTATCAAAAGTTGAATCTAGGCTTTCTTTATGTCCAATTACTCTTGGCCACGAGCAGTGATGCTCCACTTCCCAGGAGCTCCTGTCTCTCCAAATCCCACATTTGTAATCTTGATTGCAATATCTTCAAACACTTTTATGATTGACAGCCTATCTTTGAAGCACATCAAAGAATATTAGGTATTGGTCTGCATTTCCTATTTGATTAAACTTCTGAATAACCTTTCTTCCCCTTAATTCAGTCATGTCTTCTTTGAAGATAAGGGTCTTCTCTTGAAAGTCAGTTGGAGGCTTTAGGCAGATGGATGTTTAATATCTGAGAGAAAGTCCTTCATGAGTTTGACACCTGGAGCTCTCCTAACTGTGGAATTCCTTGGCCTGTTACTGGGAATCTGGCAGTTTCCACCACCTTTGTCCAGCATGTGACGTTCAGTCTTCTTTGTCCACAAGAACATGTTGGGTCCATTGTGAATCATGGTAGCATCTTTCTAAAGGCATTGTAATTGACAGCCACAGATCTGAGTGTCAGGTGGCTCTCTTCTGTGCTGCCTTAAAGTTAATGACTCTCAGCAGAGATGAGATTCTGACAAGCAGTTATGCTCCTGTCCAGGGCCAAGTTAGCTTGTGCATGGATGATGACAACTGTCACATGTTACTCACCAATGCACAGCCAGGTGCTCTCAGTAATGACTTCAAGGGCCGGTGCTTGAATCAGGGCTCACAGTTTGCCAGTGCGGAAGCTTTGGCAACTCTTGGAGCTGGATTATGGGGACTCTGTGGGAATTAAATGAAGAAAGTCACAACAAGGGCTTAGCCTCAAGCCTGACACGTGGCACGGGCTCAATAACCATTTCCTCCTCCACTACTACCACTACCAGCAGCAGCAGCAACTGTTTGTTGAGTGCCTACTCTGTGCTGGTGTGTTAGGCTGTTCTTGCATTGCTCTAAATAAATACTTGAGTCTGGGTAATTTGTAAAGGAAAGAGGTTTAATTGGCTCATGGTTCTGTAGGCTAGACAAGCATGAAACCAGCATCTGCTCAGTTTTGGTTGAGGACTCAGGAAGCTCTGGTGGAAGGTGAAGGGGAAGCAGGTGTCTCACATGCAAGAGCAGGAACGAGAGAAAGAGTGTGTGTGAGAGAGGTGTCATATACTTTTAGACCACCAGTTCTCCTATGAACTCAGAGCAAGAGCTCACTCACCATCAAGAGGATGGCTCAAGGCATTTATGAGAGATCCACCCCCATAATCCAAATACTTCCCACCAGACTCCACCTCCAGCACTGGAGTTATATTTCAACATGAGATTTGGGCAGTGATATGGCTTGGATCTGTGTCCTCGCCCAAATCTCATGTTTAATTGTAATCCTCAATGCTGCAATGCTAAAGGTGGGGCCTACTGGGAGGTGATTGGATCATGGCAGGGGTTTTTCCTTTTTTTTGAGACGGAGTCTCACTCTTTTTGCCTAGGCTAGAGTGCAATGACACAATCTTGGCTCACTGCAGCCTCTGCCTCCTGGGTTCAAGCTATTCTCCTGCCTCAGCCTCCTGAGTAGCTGAGATTACAGGCATGTGCCATCACACCCAGCTAATTTTGTATTTTTAGTAGAGATGGGGTTTCACCATGTTGGCCAAGATGGTCTCGAACTCCCGACCTCAGGTGGTCCACCACCTGCATGGCAGGGGTTTCTCTTGAATGATTTAGCACCATCCCCCTTCGTGTTGTCATTGTGTCAGTGAGTTCTTGTGAGATCCGGTTGTCTAAAATTGCGTGGCGCTTCCTCTTTTTCTCTCTTCCTCCTGACCCGGTCATATGAAGTGCTCACTCCACTCTTGCCTTCCACCATAACTATACATTTCCTGAAGTCTCCCAAGAAGCTGAGCAGATGCCAGCATCATGCTTCCTGTACAGCCTGTGGGATCATGAGCCGCATTAACCTCTTTTCCTTTTAAATTACCCGTCCCAGGTATTTCTTTATAGCAGTGTGAGAATAGGCTAATACAGGCACCAACAAACATCCAAACTCTATCAGCTGGTCTTTGTTCCCAGTGCTTTGTGTATAGGAACCTATGAAATCCTCACTATTGCCTGATAAGGTAGGTGCTGTTTTCTTTTCTTTTTTTGAAACGGAATTTTGCGTCGCTCTTGTTGCCTAGGCTGGAGTGAAACGGTGTGATCTCTGCTCACCGCAATCTCTGCCTCCCGGGTTCAAGCGATTCTCCTGTCTCAGCCTCCCGAGTAGCTGGAATTATAGGCATGTGCCACCATGCCTGGCTAATTGTGTATTTTTAGTAGAGATGGGGTTTCTCCATGTTGGTCAGGCTGGTCTCGAACTCCTGACCTCAGGCGATCCACCCGCCTCGGCCTTAAAAAGGGCTGGGATTACAGGCATGAGGCACTGCACCCGGCCAGGTGCTGTTGTTAACCATATTCGCAGATGAAGAAACTGAGGCATGGAAGAATTAAATAATTTACTCTCTATTATATAGCTAGTAAATGGCAAAGCCAGTGTTGAATTAGCTGGATTAGCTCCAGAGCCCGAAGCGCTAAGTATATGTAGCACGCATGCACATTCACCTGAGTCTGCATCATTTATGTTTCCATAATATACCACCCTCTCCATCTTCTCCAGGTCTCCCCACCTTCCTCCAGCATGTCCTTTGTCATGGCAGCAGAGTGGCCTACTGTATGGCAGTGACGTAATCGTTCTTAGCTGCTGCTTTGTTGTTGGATTTTAGCTCATTTGCAGTGCTTTCATGTTTTAAATAACGCTCTGGCAAAAACCTTGTGGCTAAGTCTTGACACACATCTATGGCTATTTCTTTGGAGTAAACTGCTGGACATGGTTTTGCTGTGCAGGCTGAACAACCCTCCAGGTTTGCCTAGAACTAAGGGTTTCCCAGGGACAAGGGACTTCCAGTGCTAAGCTGGGACGGTCATGGACAAGCCAGGATGGTTGGGTCACAAAACAATTTTACACTTATGTTATTTGCTATCATGTTCTGACAGTTATACCTTTCCTTAACATCGGGTTGATGGTTTGCTGTAAAGATGGAGAAGGGAGAAAAGGTCGTCTTTCTAGATGGCTTTGGGGAGTGATCCCAGCCTGTGTCCATGAGGTAACCATGGGAAATATGGATATTCAGGTTTAAAAGTCATCAACTGAGGAACTGAGGAGAAGATGCAATGAGAGTTAAAGGAATCAATGAACATGAGAAGAATCTTGACAGCAAGGCAGACCATGTCGGAAGAGTCAGAACAAGAAAGGGGCAGGGACAATATCATGACCACTGCATGAAGACAGAGCCAATGTGTCCAAGGATGGGGAAGTATTTGGGGTGCTGACATCAAGAGACCTGCATCAATTTTTGAAGTCAGCAAAATGGACTTTTCCATGCTAGACTTTCCTTTTCTTCAGTTCCATTCAGCAAACATTTATGAAATTCCTCTTCCATGCCTTCACTCTGCCCTTTGCTGGAGGTAGGAAAGGAGACACATGGCCTCTGGGAGGTTCCTTCTCAGGACCTGTGGCACCCATTCTTGCCAGATGCCCAGAGTCATTTATTAAGCAAATATTTACTGCTGCTGGGAATATGGCAGCTTCCTGGGATTTATAGCTTTCCTCTTTCTCCTCCTAAAAACACTCTTAGGAGAAAATCTCCTTTCAATTTTGGTGAAGGAATTGTTTTCAAAACTAACATCATTTAAAAAAGCAAAACATATCTTTCCTTGATAAAGATGTTTCAAAACCTAAGAGCAGAAAGGGGATATTTGGGGGGATGGAGGGCTGCTTGCCCAAGCCAGCAACCCACACCAAGGCCACCCCTCCTATGGGAATAGCCAAACACCCTCATAGAATGAAAACACGGGACTGTTTCTTCCCAGGTCTGGGCAAAGAAAAGAGAACTCCAGACTGAGGGCAATGTGCAGGTTGCTGGCCTGGAGGAGTGGAGAGCGAGCAGCTGGAGGAGGGCTGGGCTCTGACCCTTCCCTGTAGAGCCCTCCTTAATACTGAACATTCAAGGGTGATGCCAGGTACGTCATTCCCAATATTTCCGAAGTACACATTTCTGACCCTGCAATTGAAAGAAAGAAATTCACTCCGACAAAAGCTAGTATTCACTGAGAGCATCCAACACTGGGAACTGAAATTTCAGGAAATTTTTCATTTAAAAAAATGCCAAGTTTTCCCATCCCAGCCCCTCAGAACGGATTGAAGCTAGCGATTTGGAAAAACGTCCGTCCTCCAGTGAGAATGTCTGTCGTGATTTCATTTGATGCTGACGTGACTCTGCAGGGCTTAGCCAGGTAGGAACCAATGTGGTCCCTGTCACCTATGGAGGGAAAAAGGCAGTGTCCCACACTCCACACTCCACAACTGATTTAGAAAACACACTCTAGGATTCTGGAAGCACGTGCCTCAGCAAAACGCTTACTGTAACTGCCTCCCTGAATCCATTCTTCCCTGAAGGACGGTGTGCCACTCAGGGCTGCCTCTCTGGTGCCAGGTCAAAGATGCCCCATGTGCCCTTCTCCCCCCTGCACATCTGCCCAGCCCAACACAGGAAGTCAGCGACAGACATGCATTTGGAAGAACAGAGCATCAGGCTTGGACAAAGAGTAGTTTGGGGCCAGGGCTCCATGCATAAAGCTGTTTTGTTTTAGAAAAGCAGTCGTAGAAATACCTGACTTCAAGAAGCTTTATAATGCAAGCATTAACACGTCAGTTTCTACAGAGTAGGCGTGAAGACAGTCTCCACCTCCCAATCTCCACCCTAAGGTAATTGCAGTCCAGCACTGATAGGGCTTATTCAAGCTAGCAAATAACCTTCTCCTCTTCTCTCCCAACACCTCTTCCTGTCCCTAGACCAGGAGACTGCTGGTTTCTTGTTTCTCTGTGGCCACCAGGAGCCAGTCCAATGCACCATCTCATCCTGGCCCCAAACAAGCACAGAGGTCCCTTTCTCCTCACAACTTGTCCACTGTGTGGCAAATGTGAGGGATGGATTTCCCCAGTTCCCACCCCAGAGGGCTGCACTTTGGAGAGAGATTCAGAAAACAGTGAGTTATCCTATACTCCTGGTATTGATTTTGAAGAACACTGAATGCCTGCTCAGGTGAGCTCTCTGTCAGTACTTGGGGACTCGGCTTTGTTACAGATGGGTCATAACTAAAAGTGATTTAGGCTTAGCCTGGTGGCTCACACCTGTAATTCCAGAAAGTTGGGAGGCTGAGATTGCAGGATCACTTGAGCCAGGAGTTCGAGATCAGCCTGGGCAACATAGTGAGACCACGTCTCTATAAAAATTTGAAATATTAGCTGGGTGTGGTGGTGTACACCTGTAGTCCCAGCTACTTGGGAAGCTTTGGTGGGAGGATTGTTTGAGTTCTGGAGGTGAGAGCTGCAGTGAGCTATGATTGCACCAGTGTACCCCAACCCGGGCGACAGAGTGAGACCCTGTCTCTAAAAAGAGAAAAATCCAAAACATAAAATGAAATCAAATAAGTAAAAAGGGATCATAGGACTTGTGTGCAGACACTCCCAGGAAGATTGTGTACACACTATATCACACCTATTTGCATTTCCAACACCTTAGAGTTCATGTCCACACCAAGCTCCACCTGTGCTGGGTACTCAGCGAGCCTCCTAAGAAATGTAGCTTGACTTGCCTGTCCCCAGGGACCTTAGAGGTGCATCTCCTTCCAGGCACTGAAGTCAGAATACCAAGGGCAGAAAGCATCTCTCAAAGCAGCCGCAATTTCTAGAGCCCATGAAGCAAGATGTGGCACCGTGAGTCCCTCCTGTCCAGCTTTGAACAGATAGTGTTGAGAATGAGCATGTTGTCCACAGACAGCTCCTTTGTTGCAGTGAGAAGCCAGGAAATAATGACCATACAGCGATTGTTAACATTTATGGAGAAGGTGGTGCATGCCGCATACTGTTAGTGATTGCCTTTCAAACCTAAGGGGCAGAAAACACCATTCTACCTTCCTAGGCAGGAAACCAAGACTTACAGGGCCAAAGAAACTTCTTCAGGGTCTCTTAGCTAATGAGGAACAGACCTGGGACGCCTCACACAGGTACGTGGTCACTGTGCTGTCCTGCTTGTCCCCAACTTAGAGGCCCTCAAAGCCCAGCTAATGGCAGAGATTGTGAATCACTTAATTTTTTTGTGTGTGTGTGTTTTAGAATGAGCTATAAATGGCTGGCATTTGGAAATCAAAATCGACATCATCGGAAGTATAAAAATAATGAGGTGGGTGGTAAATGGCACATTGGCGCATGTGAGCACTTTGCACAACGAAGGAATGGAGGCCATTTAGAGCCAACAAAGAAATGGCTTCTCTATAGTCACAGATAAAAAAACGATATTTAACATTAGGCGAAGGCAGCTTTTAAGCAGTTTCACCTATTGCCAAGCTTCCTTTTGATTACGGCAAATAAGTTTTCCTTTAACGGGAGACTCTTATAAAAGGGAGGAAGGGTGAATGAAGCCAGCTTGGCATACTGGTGCAAATGAGGTTTTCGGGAGGCTTGTCCCCTGGCCCAGGGCCCAAGAGATCTGTCTTCATATTTCTGGGTGTTTGGTAGGGCTCTCTGCGGAGCGGGTCTCCTCGGCTGACCATTGAGGTAGCTTATTATCTCCCAGAAGCACATAATGTGTTCACCAAGTGACTGCATTACAGCAAGCCCCTAAATTGTATTTGGACAAAGAATAATTGAACACTGGACAGAATAACAAATGCCCCGGTCAAGTTTGCTTCATGGGTTTATCGTGTTGTATTAACATGATAGAAATATGAATACTTAAATCTTATCTCAGGTATAGTTTATAACTGCATTAATCATTTACTGTATTATATATTTTTCATGTCAGTAAGATTGTGGGGAAAAGATTCAATTTTCACAGCACAGTCAGAGAGTGTGTTTTAGATAAGTAAGAGGCCAGGATTAAACCACGGCAACATGGCTTTCAATTGTGGGCCCTGTAAAGGGAAGGTTAGCACATATCAAGCAATATTAAGCAGGATCGTTTGGACTTTGGAAGAATAAATCACCAGGCCACTCAGTGTCATTGTCGTGTTTGACGGAATCGGGTAAGCGCAGACCTTTTACTTACATAGGAGAGGTCCAAACCAGGCCCGTAGGACTACTCTTTGTCCAAGCCTGATGCTCTGTTCTTCCAAATGTGTGCCTGTCACTGACTTCCTGTGTTGGGGTGGGCAGGTGTGCAGGGGGAGAGAAGGGCGCAAGGTGCATCTTGGACCTGGCACCAGACAGACAGCCCTGAGTGGCACACCGTCCTTCAGGGAAGAATGGATTCAGAGAGGCAGTTACAGTAAGCGTTTTGCTGAGGCACGTGCTTCCAGAATCCTGGAGTGTGTTTTCTAAAACAGCTGTGGAATGTGGAGTGTGGGGCACTGCCTTTTCCCCTCCATAGGTGATAGGGACCACATTGGTTCCTACCTGGCTAAGCCCTGCAGAGTCACATCAGCATCAAATGAAATCACGACAGACATTCTCACTGGAGGACGGACGTTTTTCCAAATCGCTAGCTTCAATCCGTTCTGAGGGGCTGGGATGGGAAAACTTGGCATTTTTTTAAATGAAAAATTTCCTGAAATTTCAGTTCCCTGTGATGTGGTTCTAAAAGCCCTGTAAGAGGGCTGTCATGGTTGGTTGTACCCTTTAAGCTTTCCTGTTTGCCCAGCAAAGTGAAGCAGAGGTCGCGACACAGAGCAACTTATTTTTCAAAGTTTAGGAACAAATCAAAACAGCAGGCCGCAGAATAGAAAGGTGAGATTGCAAAGACACAAATCACTTCCCAGTCACAAAAATTGCCAAAAAATAGCAGCTTGCAGCTGTGCACAGCAGGGGCAGAAAACATTAAACACATGTTAAATAACAAATAGGAGACTTAAATATCGCTAAAAATGGACCTTATTCTGAATAAATCATGCAAGCTGCATCTTAACCGTCCTGAGAAATGTAATGGATCATGTGAAATCTGCCAAATTTGTATTAAAAAAAAATCAATAGCGTGTGTGCCTCTGCTTCTAAAATGACACCATGTTCAGCTCAGGGAAGGCGTTCTGTGCTTCCGCTGCCCCCCTCCGCCGCCACCACCTCCCACCACCCATAAGACTACAGCTGGATTTAAGAAATTTCACTTTAGTTAAAGACAAGCAAGACATGCATTTGAATAAGTCTATTTTTTTTTTTTTTGGTGGATAAAAACTATTTAACATTCACTTTGCACTGCCTTAGCATTTCACAAAATTGTTCCCTCTTTCTTTTGAACATGTAAAGGAGTTGGCTCATCTATTCTGAACCGTTTTTTGAAAACCGCAGAAGTTCATTTCTTCGATACTTCTCATCCATTTTTAGCCTCTACTAAGACATAGCCATCGCCACACGGTCAAAGAGGTTTTTATGCCATCTCCTTCACTGCCTGTCGGGAGGGGGTGGCTGGGGGCAGGGCATTGCCTCTTGTGACAATAAGGCAAAATAAATCTCCAGGCAGAGTATTCAAATCAATCCTCCTGGCAAGTCTCCTTCTCTTGAAATGTTTGCTGCCTATATATTTCTGTCTTCAGATTATTTCCAAGTCCGTTGGCTTGCCTTCAGCACTTAGGGTCATATTTTGGTTTATCCTGTGTGTGTCTCGCTTTGGAGATTAATGCACCTTAATAAGGTGAGAGGGAACGGTGATGAGAGACTTTTTAAACTTTGCCTTTATATTGCCACCATGGCACATGTTTTGTTCCAGTACACAGGCACTCACACTCACACAAATGCCTGTGCACACATGCATCACACACTTGCATGTTCCTTAGCATGGAAAGGTAGTCTGCGGTTGTACACTTGTGGCAGCAGTGGAATTCTACAGCTGTACGTATATTTTTGGTCATCAGTGATCAGTTGCCAAGGAGTTTAATGTGAGGGACTGAGGTATGGTGTGGAGGAGAGCATTGTCATAACGCAGCCTGCCTCCTCACCGGGGAAATAAAGGGGCTGTGTCCACCCATGCCATCCTCTGTGCCTGACGTCCTGTCCCAGAGCTATCTTTGCATTTGGAATATTCATAATACTCTCCTAGTGTGAACTGCAAATATCTGGCTTTGAGGGCAAATATATATGTGTGTGTAAAGGGGCGAAGCAGAGGGAAAAAGGCATTTTCAAAACAGGACCAAGTAGAGCCCTAATGGGAAGCCTTTGAGAGGCATGATTAGCATACTTCCGAGGCTTCCCCTGCCCCAGCCGGCCTCTTTTGGCTGCATAGAGAGCATTTCCACCGAGCTGCACTCAGACGGGGGCTCTCCAGAGCCAGCGGATGCTCTAATGTACTGAGAAGTCATAAATATGGAATACGCTGCACCACTGCTTCCATTTCCTGTATTTCAGGGATATGGGGGAAATTACAGATGGTAGCACAAGTAGTGATCAGAAAGATGGAGAAAGAAGTGTCAGAAAAGGAGGAAAAAGAGCTTCTGGTTAAAAAACAATAGAAGGAAAAGAAGGAAACAGAAGAAAGAAGCCAGGAAAGGAAGAGAGAAGGCAGGTGGAAGGCAGGAAGGAAGGGAAGGAGGAAGGAAGGAGGGAGGGAGGAAGAGAGGAAGGGAGAAGGAAGGAGGGAGGAAGGAAGAAAGGAGGAAGGAAGAAAGGAGGAAGGGAGGGAGGGAGTAAAGAAGGACAAAAGGTATGAAAAACAGGAAAGAGGATGAGGGAGGAAGAGATGAAGAAAGGAAGAAGAGCGGGAGAGGGCAAAGAAGGAAGGGAAGGAGGGAAAAGGAGAGAAGACAGATAAAAGGGAAGGAAGAAGGGAGGGAGAATTTACTGTTCCTTTAGAACTCATTTTGCATCTGCATACAGCAGAAGCACCATTTCCAGGAGAAGGGACTGAAGTCATGAGCCTGCTTCCCATCGGCAGTGGGCAGGAAGAGAGATGGGCTTGACTAGGTGGTGACATCCTCTCCTCGGGGAAGGTTCTGGTCTACTCTGCCTGTAGAAAATCAATTGAGTTTGCTCATTTGGCAAACCTCACCTCCCCAAGAAAATTCCCAAGCTGCCAGCCACCCCGAGCCCCCCAACACAGGTACCCCAGAGACAAATTGTTTTTGAATTTTCTAGTGGGGGATTAGCTTCAGAGGCAGCAGCAGAAAAGTATTATTTGCCACGTTGGTGGCCCACCTTAGGGAAGCCCTAGGTAGATATCATTTAAAGAAAAAAAAAAAAAAAAAAAGGAAAAGGCCTATGTTTGCACCAGAAAAGCCCAAAAAAGGCTGAATACGTTTATGAAATGGCATCTGAAACATAGCCACCTTCTCAGAGCTCTGCCTCCGACCTGCCCCGCTTCTTGCCCTCTCCCCCATTTTTGACTCCCCATAAAGTCGCCTTTTCTTTTATGCTTCCATTGGGCTTTAATGGTTCCAGAGATGTGGGGTTCATTTTTGCTTTCTGTGCTTTTTTTAATCTCTTCTTTTCTCTTATAATATTCCTCCTCTAACTTGTCTGATGTGATTCATTTCTTCAAGATCTTGTTTTATTTTTAAGTCATCAATTACTCAAACTTTGTGAGCTTATCTATCCTCAGCCATCTGGATTCCATACCTTATTTTAAAGCATGTTCCAATAATGACAACCTTCTTTTCTCAATTAATTTATGGGCTGCGGGGACCATTTTTCATTTGTTATCACGCACTTCCATTTGATCTCTCATATCTTTCTTCTGCATCTGCAACTATGGTGTATAAATCTTCCACCCCAGTTTTGTCATGGTGTCCAAGATATATAGGTATAACTTCCTATTAGTTCCACAAAACTGACCTTAATTTCTAAAAATGGTATCAGATGTGAATAAAGTTTGGTAAGATGATTTGTTTTGATTTACTTTGTACCACTTATCTTTGAATTTTCTTCCTAGTTTTCTTTTATCTAATTTAGACAGTAGAGTCTCCCAAGCTGGGTTACGGCTTATCCATTACCTCCCTGCCGACGCTGCTCCTCAGAGAGATAGGGCTGGGAGATTTTTGGCTGTGCATAGTAATAATGTGGACTCTGGGCATGCTGGAGGCTGGTTTGTGTTGTTTTCTATTGAATGCAAGCTGACCTGCGAGCTTCAATATCGTCTGTTTCAAAAATAGGAATATTTTCAAACAGCACGACTATATCAAGTTATTAGATATTGAATCTGAGACTTGCATAATAAAATTAGACATGCAGATCCAAGTATCTTTCTTCTGCTGCTGCTCAGTTGACAAATAGGAGTATGGAAAGACCCAAATCTCTCTCCGACCATTAGGGGAGGCTGGTTTTGGATTTCTGAGGGGCTGTGGCTTACAAAACAGAATCTGTGTGTGTGGGGTGTGTGTGTGTGTGTGTTTTGTTTTACATAAACAGACTTCCGTCCAAACTGGAGAATGCTAATTAAGCAAAAAACATGGCCAGATGTTTATTAACACATCTCAGGTTCATGGGATTTGGAGACTGTGCAGTTTTCATGAACTAATTTAAAAAGGGAAACACCTTTATTGGAATAATGGCCAATTATAACTGTGGACTTTGCCTATTCTTTTCTGTGCACGTGGAGGGGTGGGTGGGGGTCCTTCCCAGTTGAGAGATGAAGAGCCTGTCCACATCCTGGTGCATCTGGCTTCAGCCCACACCCCAGCTTTGGGTGTGGCCTTTCAGCCAGCCCGCCTCCCTTCACCACACACGCTGTGCTCCCTGGAGTCCAGAAACACACCCACGTAGACACATAAAATAAACCCTGGGCAGTTCGGTATGCAGAGTCAGTTGGTTTTGAGGTTTTGTCTTTGTTTCCTTTCATCGTGTTATGAGTTTACCTTGTGCCCAGCTGCGTGAGTACCTATCGGTATGGAGACTGTCGGAGAAGATGCTTTGCCAAGCAGTGCAAACAGTGGAGTATCTCTGGAATGCCAGCAAACCGTGAGACAGGAAGAGGGGCTGTCAGACCACAGCATGGTGACTTCACTCTGGGCCCCAGATTCAAACTGTGGAGTAATAAAACTGAATAGCACCATATAAAACTCCGCGTTTCATAAGACAAATATTGCTCTATGCATTCCTGTCCCTTGCACTATGTTAACTGTAGGAAGAAATGGAAACAGTTTTAGTGACCCCCTGGGACCTATAAAGGCTATTTCTGAGTCTGAATCTTGCTGTTTAATTTAATCATTTATTATATTAATATTCAAATGGGCTGCATCTTATTAGCTACTGCAAAGATGTTAGTATGTCTGAAATAAATACCTAATTATGCTTTTGAAGAGAGGGGTTCTAAAGACTTCGGTATGTCTGTGCTAATAGAACAGTTCATTTGCAGATTTTTCTGCAGAAATCAGCAGTTTGAGGCTTTTTTTTTCTCTCTCTCTCTTTTAAGAAAATAAAAACAAGGATTGAACATCCACTGAGAGGTTTCAATAGCAGGTCCTAGTTCCACCAGCTCCCAAAGAGCCCTGGAATTATGAGGTTTTGTTCTCTGCGCCCGAGTGAACGTCCACCCTGGAATGACCAGCACTTTCAGCTCAATAACACATTAATACAATTAACTGTTTTAATCAAATGACCATGAAATTAAATATGTTCCTGTTGGAAAAAAAAAACTGATATCCTCTTGGAAATATATTTTTTGAGTCCAACATGCTAATATATTTCTTAACATGACTGTTTCATTATTTTCCATTTGCATCTCATCTCATCTCTCTCTCTCTCTCTCAATTCCCAGTGCAAAATCAAAATCTTATGTAGGTCATTGATTTTTACATCCACAGACAATGGACACCGGCAACTTGCAGAAATCAGACCATGCAGTTTGGAGGGAGTGCACAAAACATAATGCCACATATACTCTGGGGTGGGAGGGGTGGGGGCCCAGGAACCTGCAACTCGGTCTACGTTGAGGCCAGAGCCTGGCAGGCTCCATACGGAGTCCATTTTCCTAATGCTGAGCATTAGCTTCATGAGGATGGATTATGCTGCTGCCGTAATATACACAAACGGTGATGATAAATTCTAAACTAAATGTATACACTGCAATTGGAGCAGTGGAGAAATTAGTGGTAAGTGCAGAAGTTACAGTCTGAGAAACTGGGAATTACACGTTACTATCTTTCTAAAGTAACTGCCACTGGATCCACGATCACTCTTATTTTTTATTTTCTAAGATGGCTAAAATGGTATGTCTACTAATACCCAATTATCTGCTTCACGCTTTTTTTTTTCAGATGAATGTCAGAGCCAAAGGTTAAAGTCCTAAGTGAGTGGACAAGACTGCTCCCATCGACAAGGAGGGTCTCAGTTCCCCCCGCCCCGTTGACCTCCATTTAACCTTTAAATTGACCTCGAACGAGTTTATTTTCCATCTCCTCTCCTGGATGGCAGTCCCGTGGGAGGGGACCCTTTTTTCCTGGGTGGATAATTACATTGTGGCTTTCAACTGCACAGCACTTGGTGTCAACCCTCGTACTGACACACCTCCTTCCTGGGCGCTGCCCACACAGCCTGTGTGCTGCCGCTACGCGAGCCACGCCATCCCCTTCCTTCCCTTCCTCAGACCTGTCCCTGCACACCTGCTGGGTATCACGTCCAGGTAAGCATTGTGGCACCTAAGGTCTCTGCCCTCAGAGAGCATTCTTTCCAGCCCATTTGTCCCAACTGTTGAATTTCATCAGGAGTTTGCCACAGCAGAGAAACAATGACTGCCGTGGGAGTACCAGGCACCACGATGGAGACTGTTATTGATGGAAGACAGCCTGGAGGAGGTGACAAGGGTCTCCTGTGCCAGCCTCTGTGCTTGGTGCCACACTAATTTGTCACCTCAAGTCCTCCTCACCGGGTGAGATGACGGGTTGTTTGGTTCTCTCTCTTCTCCACGGGACAGCTGGACTGAGGCTCGGATGGCAGGAAGAGAGGTACCCGAACAGGACAGGGAGTGGCCATTGTGGGAGGGCACACCCCTGGCCCCAGTCCCCGCACTCCTATCCTCTCCAGAGACCTAAAGGAAGCACGAGTCCTGTGTAAAAGAATTTACACCTGACTTACCCGGCCCAGGAATGCTGCCATGAAAGGCTGTGATACAAGACCATCTGAGCGCTCTGAGATACCACGTGGAGCCTGGGGCTGGAGACCCAAGGGGAAGTGGAAATTCACAAGTATTGGATGGTCTGGGCTGTTTCCCCAAACCTTAGGCCCAGAGGCGGAGCTCCTCCTGGGCATGAGCCTCTCAGGCTGTCTGTAGGACCATGCATCTCCTACAGAAGATTACTGGGCAAAGTCAGGTGGACAGAGGAACAGAGAAGACCCAGGAAGCTTAGAGGCCGAGGCTGCCAGGGGAGGAGGAGGAAAGTGAGGTTTCTGTTCCAGAGGGTTCTAGAGGGTTCCAGAGTGAACACACCGGGGTGTTTCTCCTTGTTCCTGGTGGAGTTAATGGTCTGGACTGTCTGGCTGGCAGAGGTGTCCACAGGGGCCTGTACCTCCTGACAATCTCCCTCTAGGGTGAGACAAGGAAGGCGCCCACCAGTCCAAGCATCTGGAACAGAATAAGAGGCTGAGCAGTCACCGAGGCACCCCATGGAGTTGAATAGCTCATTTTGTTCACGGGATTAACTGGTTGATCTCATGCTGGTTATGGTTGGAATTCCTCCTCACGCCAGCCTGCCTTGATTTCCCCATGTGAAGTAGCCCTCCTTGAACTCTTTGTTCCATCACACAGAGGCATCTTAAATGTCTTGTTCATTCATTTACTTGTTTATTTTCATCTTGCTCCCACCCCCCACCCTGAATTCAAGTCCTTCAAAGTAGAAACTAGGACTGTTACAGTGTTTCACAAAATGAAAATGCAGGCCCTCTTGTTCAAAAATTGTTATGAATTTCACGATGGTGACATTAGAGCATTAAACCAGGGAGAGGCCCTTCTAAGTGCAGGATTCTGACTGAGGACAAACGTAGCACAGATTGGTTGCCTCCTGGAAAGGACCTGTGCAGACCCAACTGGGGTACCGCCGTGCCCAGAACAGTGCCTAGCAGACAGCGAATGCTCGATACACTCTGAAGAATGGACGATGCAGCCTCTGCCACCCCACAGGGTGACAATCTTCTTTTCACCATTACCAGAAGAGACCAGGCATCTCTTGGTGTGACACAGGGTATATTCTACTAAGCATTAATTAATCAATTGAATGAATGAATGAACAAAGGAAATATTTGAAGCATGATGGGGGCTTAGAGGAGGGAGAGATTACTTTTTTATTTTTTATTTTTTTATTTTTATTTATTTTTTTTTTTGAGACGGAGTCTCGCTCTTGCTACCCAGGCTGGAGTGCAATGGCGCGATCTCGGCTCACCGCAACCTCCTACTCCTGGGCTCAGGCAATTCTCCTGCCTCAGCCTCCTGAGTAGCTGGGATGAGATTACTTTGATTGCACTAGAGGAGACAGGGCTGCAGGGAGAAAGGGGAGCTCTATTTTTAACAATTCATAGATTTAAATAGGGGAGAAGTGGGCATTCCAGCCAGAGGCAGTGAGTGTGGGGCTGCAGGGCCCCATCTGTGTTCCAGGAATGTGGGGTGCATACAGGAATGCAGTTGGAAATGCTCTGGTGTTGGAGGCTGCCCTCTTTTCCTCTCCAGCTTGAGCTGAGACTTCCCTTGGAGATCTTCCCCACAGCAGTCGAACAGCCAGGTAAGTCCGTGGGTGGGACCAGGGTTGGTAGATTCCCAGCCAGCTCCAAAGCAGGGCTTCAGATACCAGAGGGAATGAGGTTAGGATCTGGCAAAGAGAAACTGATCATCCTAGGCTCAAAGACGTCCTCGTTTTCTCTGAGAGTGAGGTGTCCTAGAGGGCCAGCTAAGTGTGACTGGCCAATACCTGGTCGCTGTGGCTGTCATTCATTCATTCATTACTCATGGAGGTGGGTGGATGATGACAAAGCCTGTACTATGTGCAAGATATTTTAAGGGTTTCCAAAAAAGTTAAAACAATGATATTGCAACTGAGGAAGCCACAGTCCACGAAGATGAGTGTTACAAAGACAGCAAGACGCAAGCAGCACTAGACAAAGCTGCCGAGGTTGGGCTGTGGTGGTGGAAAGGAGTGAGGCCCTGAAGGCTGCCATCAGGGAAAGCCTCCGGTTTGCTGGAAAGGCTTCCTGAACATCTCCAAGTTCAAGTCCATCTCCATGGCCTCAGAGGCTGCTCCAGGGGCCTGGCTCTCCGGACCACTGTTCTGTTGGGGGTCCCCCATACTCAGTTTCCAAATGCGTCCTTCCAGCAAGAAGAGTGACTCTCCTCTCCCCAGGATGATCCCGCCCACCGGAAGCACTACCACTGGGGAATATTAGGCACTGGCAGAAGAAGCAAACCGCGGGGGCAGAGGCTAGGGGGGCGGTGGGGGCATTAGAATAAGCAGCCCCCAGAAATTAGCTCCGATTTCTATTGGGTTTTACAGCCACATTCTTTATGTTCAGGTTCATTATTACAGCCTGTCTTTTATTTTTTTCTTCTTTTGCTTTCCTCCCTTCTCCTCAAGACCAGATTAGATTCTCATCAAAAGTCTAGGGGGTTGGGGAGAGCATTTATGGAGATCAGTCTGTGTTTCGGGCATCAGCGGTTAACTGGGTAATATACACTTCTATTACCCACCTTGCAGTCCTCGGAGGATCAATGCGAGGGGTTTAACGACCACACAACAGAAAAACATATATTCCTGCTGCCTTGGAGCAGCCATCGGGAGCCTGTGTATATGTTTCCCTCATTATTTGGATGTGCCGTTTGAATGTTGTGATCAGTGATTCAGTGCACATGATTCATCAGGAAGGCATTTGCTCGGCAGACATGTGAGGAGCTGTCTGCCTCTTCAATCTCACTGACAGGGCAAAAATGCTGATTTATAGTAAATCATTAAAATCTGCTTATTATGGCACGGCTTGTTCCTCTTCCCCACTTCAAGCCCGCAACTTGATCTGCATCGTGTCTCTTACAATTTTATACTACAGCAAGCAGTTATTTAAACAAGAAGGGAAGGCTCCTTAGTCTTTATTAGTGCATATGAAAGGATATTTTGTTTAAAGAAGACTAATTAAGAATGCAGACGATTTTCTTGCTCCATGTAGGGGGGAAAATATAAAGATTTAAAATGTCGAAGCAGAACAAAGAATTACTGTACTAAAACAATACTTAAGAATGATGATTTGGTACCTATTTTAAATAGCCATAAAATATCAGTTCACATGCTGCCAAAATTATTGGGGAGGCAGGGGCTTGGGGGCTGGTCGCCTTGAGTTTGGGTTGGAGGGAGGCCATGAAGACCTTTAATAGAAATGAATACCAGCCAGAGAATAATGCTATTATTGTGTTGAACTCCAATATTGTGACAAGGGTTACCTTGCTTTAAAAATTGTGGGGAAAGTTTTGTTCTTTAAAGGGAAAAGATTTAAGATTTGATGGGAACATAATATGAGAATCTGTTACATGCCAGGTAAACAAAGAAATAACACAAAGAGGTCTATATTTTGTATGTGTTACTTACAGTAAAAAAAAAAAATTTAATTTGATGCCTGGGGACAAAAATCCTTGCCACTGAATTACAAAGAAGTGAACAAACTGACTCAAAATTAATCCATACAGATCTGTCCCCTTAATAAGACTAATTCCGGAGAACAAAGCAGAGCATAATGCATTTTAAATTAAGTTGGAAAATGCATAATTTATATTTGTTTTATTTCTTCATATTTTACCACAGGTGCATTCCAGAATGCTAAGAACCAAAGGAGAAGGGCATGCTTCTGACCATGGTTTTTTACTTTTGAAAACTGAAGGATCTAAGATTTCTCCTCTTGTTCAGGAAGTGAGAGCAGAATCAGACAGAAAAGATGAATACAGTGAGAAAAAATAAAGTATGTTTGGTTAAAATTAATTTTTAGGGCTTCTAATTTCTGATGTGACATTCAGCAACAGTTAAGACAACACACACATACCACATTCATCTGGATGAAAATCATGTTTTCCTTTTGTCTCAAGTGGTAGTTTTAGGAGAAGCTGGGTGGTGTAGAAGAGCCCCCCTGGAGAGACCGCGGTGGCTCCATGGATGAGTAGAGGACCCTCATCCTGCCCACCCAGCCCAAGCAGGGCTGACGGGCAGAGGAAGATGGCCTGGAGCACAGTAGGGGGATGGTCTTATTTCCTTGTTGCCTTTTGGCTACATCGAAAACAGCCTTCTTCTCTCCCAAACCAGAGCCCCCTCCTTCACTCCCCTTTCTTTTCAAGTCTCTAACCTCATGCCTAACCTATCTCAGCTTGGTTCCCTCCTGTCATTTCTGTGACGTGCAGAATTTATCCAGCTTAGCTTAACTCATTGGTTCATTTCAGCTTAACTCGTTTTAAATGATGTGTTTCTGTTTTGTTTTTTTTGAAAATCACAAACTAGACACAGCCCAGCTATGACTATTAGAATCAAATTGAATGCCTCAAAATAATTCTTTAACATAAATTGCTCTTTGGAGAGACCTGTGCTAATGATTACATGGTAAGGAAAATTTCCAGGAAAATAGCACCGGTATCTACTTAGCTACGGAGCACCTAAGAGGGAAGAGACACTGAGCCAAGAGGTCTGTAGCTGTTATCATCTGCCTGTAACCAAGTCCTGCAAACCAGGGCAGAGTGGGAGAGGAGGGGACTGAGCAAGTTACCGACAGCCTCCGAGCCCCAGCGTAGAATCCGACTCAGGTCTGTCTGAGCCCATATTGGCAACCATCAATCATTATGAACTCCAAAACCTGGACAGAAACCAAGTCCACTCCCCAAGCTCACGTGCGGTCTGATGGTCTATAACCACCCAGTATTTCCTAGCTCTGAGGATTGTAGGACTGACACATTCTCTGTAAAGCAGAACTGATGTTGTCACAGGACATAGACCACTAACTTGCCAATAACCCTTTGGATGGTGAAACCATCACACTGATTTTTCATGATTCTGGCTTTTGGGGCTTAGTTCAGAGTTTTTTTCCTCCATGGAGTAGATCAGTACTTCACTCATTTGCATCCAGAGAAGAAGATACTGTTTAAGGCACTGACTTCCATCCTGCGAAGACTACGTGCCTTGCTTTTGGAAGGTTGAATGGGATGCTACTTAAAATAGAATATTCCAGCTGGTTAGGTTTGGAGTTCAGATATACAAAAGTCAGTGATATACTAGGTGCATTTTTATTCTTGCCAAACTTGATACTTGATAGATTTGTTTGGATAAAGTCCTGATTTTCTTTCCAACTTTTGTGTGTGTGTGTGTGTGCAGATACCAGTTTGATTGTTGCTGGATGAAGCCGGCCTGGTGCCTTCTGGGCTTGCTAAGTCACCTTGTCATCACAGAGCCACCCTTTCCACCTTGTGTCAGTGGCATCACACATTTATTCAGCTTACAGTCTTGCCTCTCTGTCCTCCCCATCACTTCTTCCCTCACTCCATTGCCTCTTCAGTAAAGTTAATTGTACGAGAGACTCAGGGAGGCGGGGCATCCTCAACTAGGGAAGAGATAAATTCTTCCAGAGATAATGAGCACACACTGGGATCTAGCCTTTCTTAAGAGTTTAGTAGTTCATTTTCTGCTGTGGTTGAATTTTGGCTGCTTTTGCTTGTAGCTTCGTGATTCCTCTCTTGCCCGATCTTCCCATGTCTTGGTGACAAGCTCCTTCTAGCCTGAGTCAGTGTGGGGAACAAGTAGAGGATGGACTCAGCGTCTTCTGCAAGATGTGAGGATTGCAACATTCCCATTTGCACACGAACCACTGCTGTCGCCAGAGCCACAGATGGACGTGCAGGTCACAGCCCGGCCCACTGTATGGCTTTGCCTGAACCTAATGCTCACTCTCTATTCCCATCCTGGCAGGCCCCCTGACCTCTGGAGAAGGCTGCTGGCATTGCATTGACCCAATTTCACTAAGACATCAAACAACAAAAGAAGGAACCAAGACGTGGGTGTCATTATTGCAGTTCCCATATAGTTACAACTCCAGTGGCACTACGTCTTTCATGACTGTCTGTCTTGTCCACTTTCTGAGCCCTTCCTCTGCCCTATGCCAGGTGCCCAGTGCCCTCAGCTTCCTGCCTCAGGTCAGAGAGAGACATCTGATGGTAGACCCATCCACACGCTTTGATTGCAATTGCCCCTTCCTGGGATCTTTGCACTCAGAAAGGTGATGTTGAGAAAGGGCTGGAATGAAACGGTGGAAAGAAACCCTGTGGAAGAATTTAATCTAGCATGGTAGCCATGGAAAGATGAATATTTGTGACTACAAACACTATTAAGAAATATTATGGAATGGACAGGTTACTCCAAAGAGAGACAAACTAAAGCCATTTCCAGTTGTGTGGTGAGTAGGTGTGTTATTCCATTTTCACGCTATTGATAAAGACATACCTGAGACTGCGTAGTTTATAAAGAAAGAGAAGTTTAATGGGTTCACAGTTCCACTTGGTATGGCGGTTTCACAATCATGGCGAAAGGTGGAAGCCATGTCTTACTTACATGGTGGCAGGGAAGAGCAGGGTAGGAACCAAGTGAAAGGGGAAACCCCTTATAAAACGATGAGCTCTCATGAGACTTAATGACTACCATGAAAACAGTATGGGGGAAACTGCCCCATGATTCAATTATCTCCTACCAAGTCCCTCCCACAACACGTGGGAATTATGGGAGCTACAATTCAATATGAGATTTGGGTGGGGACAAGGCCAAACCGTATCGATGGGTTAAGTGAAACCAAACATCTTTTTTTATATCCTTGAGACTCATTTTCCATATTTAAAATAGAGATGAAGAAATGTTATTGTTTTGTAAACATTCTGGTTCACTGTTGTTTTTATTTCCATCATTTGAAAACTCTTCCCCCTCCCCATGATCCCACCTCCCTCCTTTAGCTACAGTGTCTCTGTGACAGAAATATTTCTAAGGTGGCAGGAATCAGGCACAACTCCCAAGCTGCTGTGTTATCTTGAATGTCCCTCATGTATTCCATGTGTCCCAATTGGGATGACAATTCTGAGAGAGTTTTCCCAAGTATCCCCTTATTATACACGGGCCTCAGTGGCTATCATAATTAGGATTTGCCCAAAGCAGACCTCAGACAAGGATCTGGGTTCCTGTAGCTCATTTGGAGTACGTTCCCAATAAGCTGATGAGAGAGAGGGGAGACAGGGAAGACAGAAAGTCAATAAAGTGAGTGTTAAACAGGGGTTACCTTCCTGCAAACTGGAAATGACCCCTTGGGTTCGTGTTGAGAGGTACAGCAACACAGAGCTTGTTAGAAATGCAAATCTTTAAAATAATTCTTTTCTAGATACATAATATTTTACATGTTTATGGGATACATGTATTTGTTACATGCACGTAATGTGTAATGATCAAGTCATGATTTTTGGGGTATCCATCACGTTGAATATCTTTGTGTTGGGAACATAAGTCCTCTCCTCTGGCTATGATGAATATACAATATATTTAAATATATATATTGTATATTGAAATATACAACATTTAAATATATATTGTATATTGAAATACACAATATTTAAATATATTATATATTTCAACATAGCCAGAGGAGAGGACTTGAAATGTCTAGAGGACTTGCAAATACTAGGCTATCGCCCTAGACTAGCATTGATAATTAGCACTTTTTCCTTCTATCCAACTATGTGTTAGTATCCATTCACCAACATCTCTTCATTTTCTCCTCCCACACTCACACGCTTCTAGGCTCTGGTATCTATCATTTTATTCTCTATCTCCATGAGATAAATCTGAGTGAGAGCATGTGGTATTTATCTTTCTGTACCTGGTTTATTTCACTTAATGTAATGACCTCCAGTTCCATCCATGTTGCAGCAAATAACAAGATTCCATTCTTTTATTTTTATTTCTTTGGCTGAAAGGTATTCTATTGTGTATATATACCGAATGTTCTTTGTCCATTGATCCATTGATGGACTCTTAGGTTGATTTGATGTCTTTGCTCTTGTGAATAGTGCTTGGATAAACATGTGAGTGCAGGTATCTCTCTGATGCACAGATTTCTTTGCCTCTGGATAAATACCCAGTAGTGGGATTGCTGGATCGAATGGCAGATCTATTTTTAGTTTTTTGAGAAATCTTCATACTGTTTTCCATAGTGGCTGTACTAATTTGCATTCCCGCCAACAGTGTATAAGAGTTCTCTTTTCTTTACATTCTCACCAGCATCTGTTATTTTTTGTCTTTTTAATAGTCATTCTCACTAGGGTGAGATGTTATTTCACTGTGGTTTTGATGTGCATAGAAATGCGAATCTTACTTCCCTCCTGACCAGGTCTAATAACTCAGAGTCTCTGGATTAGGCCTGGGAATCTGAGTTTTAACAATCTCTCCAGGGGAAAAGGTTGGGCTCAGCTTTAAGGAACAATGGCATGGAATGCCCACAGATGAGCTCCCCGAGGGGCCAGGAAATGGGTATTTATCTAGCAGTGTCCCCCTCTCAATGACTGAGGGTTGTTTCTGAGGGGTTACCTCCCAGAACATTTTGTCTCTTCTGTGCAGGTGCCAGGCAGTGCCCAAACCAGAGAATGTCTCAGGCAGAGAGATGCAGAAAACCACAGGTCTGAATGGCAACCACGTGTGAGCAACTTCTGGGTGGGCCAGGGAGTATTGGTGGGGCAATGACAGGGTCTGCTTCAAATCCCTTCATCTAGGTTATGACAATTTCCAAGTTTAGATCTCTCCTCAATTCCAAATTTGGATACGTTCAACTGGAAGTCTCATCAACACACCCAAAACTACAGTCATTATCTCTATACCCTCAAAAATTCCTTGCTCCTCATACAAAGTTCCTCCTTGCTCCTCATACATGGAACCACCCATCGCTCCATCCCTTACAATCTAGACCTGGATCATGCAGTTGAGTTCCTTTCTCTCATGTCCCCAGTCAAATGGGCCATTCAGTGCTGTCATTTTACCTTCTTAACATGTGTTCAACTCTTCAATTTCTCTCCTTCTTCACCACTGCTCCTAATTTGAGCTTCTGTCACTTCTGCCTGGGGTTGTCAGCTGGTCTTCTTGCGTCCAGTCTTATATACACCAATGCATTTCCTATATAATTGTCCCTGTGGTCTCCTTGAAGCATAAGCTTGACCATGAGGCTGTCCTGCTGAAATCCCTCCTGGCTTCAGTTGTCCAGGGATGAAGGCATTAACCTAACATACCAGCAGCGGCCTAAGTGGTATCCATGCTGAATCTGACAATTCCTGAGTAAGTAACGCTCCCCTGCACCCTAAGACTTGGGCCTTCACACACGCTCTTCTTTCGCCTGGGTTACTCTTCGCTCTCAGTCCTGAGGCTCACTCCCTTCCCTGGCATCTCATGTGCCTGGTATAGGGTGCTGTGCCTGTCATCCTCTACCCAACATCTCCTGCCCCAACCCTGGCAGGATCCAAGGGCATTCCAGGGAAATATCTGCAGACTTCTCCTTTAGCACATATCACCCTGGAACATAGTGACCTGGCCACCTGTCTGCCGTCTACACTGAATGGTAGGCTCTGCAAGGGAATGCACCAGATCACATGGATTCGTCTATCAGCAGCACCAAGAACAGTACATGGCATGTAGCATGACCTTAATAATTCATTCAAATGAGCAAACAGGTGAGTGGGAGAAATGTGGGACAGCAGATGTTTAATCAGAGTTCCTTCCCTCCTTCGTATACTCTCTCCAGTCTTGCCATGTTAGGCAAACATCTAGCTTGTCTTGGGGAAGCCTAACTTGTGCCTTGTCAACTTGGCGCGACAGCTCTGGCCTAAGGCCCTAAATGGTGTTTCCCAGAATGACCACGGGGGAATCCACATGAGCTTCCCAAGGTGGGAAGGAGGCAGAGGACATTATCAGAGGTTGGGGTGGGCAGACACGTGAACAGACAGATGCTGAGCTGCCTGGTGGGCCCCAGCATGGCCTCACCTTGCTCTTGCTCTGTGGCCAGTCATTTTCCTATAGCACCCCAGGACCTCCCCCAAGTGTTTGGCTATAGGTCTGCAGAGGCAGTGGTTCCTACAGAGGGAACGGTTTCCACTGTGGGTCCACTCCAGTGGGCTCCCCCTGCAGGGTCCCACTTCAGTGACTGGGTGTGTGTGCTTTTCAGATTTCCCCACAAGTTCAGGCTTATCCAGCCAGGCAGCCAGGCTCAAGAGGTCAACAAAGACTTCCTTGATCCTCCAACTTTTTCCACTTCTCCTCACCCTTTACATTACTGGATCTTTTCCTGTCCATGCATGCTCTTATTCTTTTTTTTTTTAACTTTTATTTTAGGATCGGGGTACGTGTGCAGGTTTGTTATATAAGTAAACTTGTGTCATGGGGGTTTGTTGTACAGATTATTTTCTCCCCCCACTATTAAGCCTAGTACCCAGTAGTTATTTTTCCCAATCCTCTCCCTCCTCCCACTGACCACCCTCGAGTAGGACCCAGTGGGTGTTGTGCCCTTCTATCTGCCCATGTGTTATCATTTAGCTCCCACTTATAAGTGAGAAAATGTGGTATTTGGTTTCCTCTTCCTGTGTTAGTTTGCTAAGGATAATGCCCTCCAGTTCTTTCCATTTTTCTGCAAAGGACTTGATCTCATTCTTTTTATGGCTGTGTAGTATTCCATAATGTATATGTACCATATTTTCTTTATCCAGTCTACCATTGATGGGCATTTAGGTTGATTCCTTGTCTTTGCTATTGTGAATAGTGCTGCAGTGAACATTCACATGCATGTGTCTTTGTGGTAAAATGATTTATGTTCCTTTGATTATATACCCAGTAAAAGGATCGCTAGGTCAAATGGCAATTCTGTTTTTAGCTCTTTGAGGAATCACCATAGTGCTTTTCACAATGGTTGAACTAATTTGCACTTCCACTGACAGTGCACAAGCATTTCATTTTCTCCTCAACCTCACCAGCATTTGTGTTTTTGCTTTTTTTTTTTTTTTTTCGGCTCTTTAGTAATAGCCATTCTGACTGGAATGAGATGGTATCTCATTATGGTTTTGATTTGCATTTCTCGAATGCTGATTGCACTGAGCAATTGCTTACCTGTATCTCTCTGGGGTGAAGTCCTCAGGAGACAAGCAAAGACCCTTGGTCACAATGACTATTAAGATCCCTCCCTTTCCTGCCTCCAAGGTGGGGAAGAACTCTAAACCCTGAGATCACCCCAGAGCTGCAATGGGCAGCCCAGGAGTGCCATGCTACAATCTGCAACTGGCACTGAAGTGGGAGAGGAGCCCACACTTTCGGAGCATTGAGAGAGCATGGCTACAACTATGAGGAATTACAGGGGAGCCACGTGACTGAGCAAGAGCCTACTAGGTGATCAGTACACGTAAGCACCACCCACTAGATTACATCCCAAAGTTTCAACACCAAAAATACCTCCCTAACATACGCCCCTGTGAAACTCAAGACAAGAAGACAGCTACAATTCATTCTTATTCTTACAATATTTGAGGTGGTTCTGTTTTCCTGACTGAACACCGATAGATACAGTAGACTTCCAAATGTGTTTTACGATCTCAGTTTCACTTTTTGCTATCAAACTCACCAGAATGGCAAAGAAATTCCAGATCAATCTCTTATTTGAATAGGAGAACAAAAGTACAAATTAAATTACCCATGAAAGAAAACTAGCAGGACTTTAAAGGATTATAAATTATAACCAAACATAATTTGTTCTAGGAATGCAAAGTGATTTCACATGCAAATATTACATTAACATATTAATATAATTAAGCATATTAAATACAAGATTGTGGTAGGCAGAATTCTAAGATGACCCCCGATGTAATTATATAATCCCTGTTTTTTTGTGTTTTTTTTTGACTATGGTTGGGAAGTGTAAGTTGCTTCTAATCAATAGAATCTTGTGGCAAAAATGAAAGGGTTTTGCAGAGGTAATTACAGCTCCTAATCAGTTGAGTTTTAATAAATCAAGAGATTATCTTGACATAATCAGGAGGTCCTGACTAGGGAAGAGTCTTCAACAGAGGTGAGCTCTCTCTCTCTCTCTCTCTGGCTTTGAAAAAAATAAACTGCCTTGTTGTGACATGTGGCTCTACAGAGAAGGCTATATGACAAGGGTAATTTCTAGGAGCTGAGGCTGGTTCTTGGTCTACAGCTTACAAAACAAACAAACAAACAACAACAAAAAGAGGACCTTGGCAATACAGCCATAAGGGAATGAGTCTGCCAGCAACCTTATTCAGCTCAGAAGTGGATTATTTCTTAACTCAAATGTCCAGATAGAAACACAGCCCAGCTCCTACCTTGATTGCAGCCTTATGAGACCATGAGCAAAGGGTCTGGTTAAGCCCTGCTGGACAACTGACTCATGGAAAACATGTGCTGTTCTGGGTCACTGACATGATGACAATCCGTTATGTGGCAAGGGAATGATAATACACTGATTAAATAGATACCTGTAACGGTTAGCTACAAAATTTGGTTTACAAAAGCCAGTCCCCAGACTCAGTGCCTGTGATGGCTAATTTTATGTGCCCACTTGACTGGGTTTGGGGATACCCAAATAACTGGTAAACCATTGCTTCTGGGAATGTCTGTGAAGGTGTTTCTGGAATAGATTGGCATTTGAATCAGTGGACTGAGTAAGGAAGATTCACCCTCACTCAGTTAGGGCAGGCTCCATCAATCTACCGAAGGCCTGATCAAGCAAAGGGAAACAGAAAATTTGCCCCCTCTCTCTTCTGGAGCTTAGGCACTTCTCCTGCTTTTGGACATCAGACCTCCAGGTTCTTCTGCCTTCAGACTCTAAGATATGCACCATCAGCCTCCAGTTCTCAGGCCTTCAGACTTGAATGAGCTATGCTACCAGCTCCCCTCATTCTCTAACTTGCAGATAACCTGTAGTAGAACTTCTTGGCCTCCATAATAGCATAAGCCAATTCCCTATTCTTGTTGGTCTATCTATCTATCTATCTATCTGTCTATCTATCTATCTATCATCTATCTATCTATCTATCTATCTATCTATCTATCTATCTATCTCCTATCAGTTCTGCTTTTCTGGAGAACCCTGACTAATACAGATGTTTTAAACAACAAAATGTATACTGCCCATGTCTGTGGGTCAGCTGGAGGTCAGCTGATCTAAGCTGGAATCATCTCAGCTTGGCTCCAACTTGCAATTCAGGCCACTTAAGCAAGTTACATATCTGTTCCCAATAACAGCAGGGCAGAAAAATCCACTCTTCCTCTCATGGAAGAAATTGCAAGGTCTCACAGCAAATCATGGGTACAGAAAGGGCTGAAGAAATGGGAGAAATGATACCATCTACTGTGATACCTGAACGGTATTTAATAGAATCCAACACTAATTACTAACTTTATGTGGAAAAAAAAAGACAGAAATAAAGAGGATGAATAAAGAGGATGTTCTAACTAAGCAAATGTAATCTACAAACTTTTACCATTCATCTAAGAAGTAACACCATAGAGGACTCCGGAATCAGCTTTCATGAACTTTGGCGATTGGTGGAAGCCTATTAAAGAGGGTTGAGAGAATTTTGAAGGCTCAGAGAGTCGGGTTGTGAGGCACATTTGCTTTTATCTGGAGGATGGAATAAACATCTTTCATCAGATTTCAAAAGGCCTCTGACCTTCCCCACACTAAAGAAAAATTTGGTAATTAAAAACCACTACACTAGAGGTCTTCTCATTAAAATCAAGAATAATATTATCAATGTTAGCCGGTAGAAATAAGAGAACTAGGAGAAGAAACTGTGAGGACGGAATAGTATTAACATTATATATCAATAAGATGATTGTTTTGCTTATAAAATCTATATGTCTTCATTCTAAGATGCTGAAGCTTTAAAACATCAGAATTCATTGTACAATCAGTGGATGGATTTAATGTAGCACTGTTTCTCTGGTTTTCCTAAAGTATTTAAAATGTTGATCAATATAAAAGTTGATGATATCTTAAAATTATGAAAATATAATTTGAAAATGATTAAGGAAGTTTAGAAAGGTGGTTAGTTGCAAAAACCATTAACTGTCTTGCATGTCAAAAATAATCAAATAAAAAATTAACAAAAAATAATTCCGTTCTCAGTAACATTAGAATGTATAATAACTAACTGGGAAAGGATGTCATTAACCAGAAATATTAAAAAATTATAATCATAAAATTTTAATGATAGAAAAATATAAAAAGGTCTTTAAGATGATCAAATGGTTTTGATTAGAAAATATATTAACTTTTAATATTGCAAACTTATCAATTTATCCCACATTTATTCATAGGTTTAATGACGATCCTATAAAAATCTCAGTAGAGTTTAAAAAAATTATTCATTTACTGATAAGAGTGATGTGTGAGAACTTGAAACATTAATTCTAATATTAATCTGGAATGTAAAACATAGCCTGGAGCTGGGCGTGGTGGCTCACGCCTGTAATCCCAGCACTTTGGGCAGCCGAAGCAGGCGGATCAAAAGGTCTAGAGTTGGAGACCAGCCTGGCTAATATGGTGAAATTCCATGTCTACTAAAAATATTTAAAAAATTAGCCGGACATGGTGTCATATGCCTGTAATCCTGGCTACTTGGGAGGTTGATGCAGAAGAATTGTTTGAACCCAAGAGTCAGAGGTTGCAGTGATCCGGGATCACACCACTGGACTCCAGCTTGGGTGACAGAGCAAGATTCAATCTCAAAAAGAAAACAAAACAAAAGAAAACAAAAAAACCTGGAACACTGTAGAAAGAATGAACAATTAGGAAGAAATTGTCCTGCCAGATACTAAAAGAAACATTAAGGTTAAAAATCTCAAAACACTGTCATACTAGTGAAATTAACAAGACATAGGAAAAATATACTAGACAATCCAGAAACAGAACCTAGGATATATTTTATTTTATATGTAATATATTTTGTTGACTATAAGATACGTTATTGATTGTATAACGCAGTGTTATCCCATGCACCAATAACAGAGGAAAAACTCCCAAGATGGAATTTAATAGAACCACTATGATGAGGGCTGTATCCTCGGTCCAAGGGTCCATAAGAAAGGCAAGCACCATGCAGAAACAGATCACAAAGTAATGCTCTTGCATCTTAATCTACACTGGGTGGAGGGAAGAAAATATGTCTCCCCTGAGAATTGGAATCGGAACCAATGCCCACACAGTGCTGCAGTGTGAAGTCCAAAGGAACTTCTGACTGGAAGCCCGAAGTGGTCTCACATCCATAGTGTCCCCAGATGATAGCATAAGCAAATCCAAAACTTCCCAGGGAGAAGTGGCCTGCACGCCAAGCCAACAAAGACCTTTAGGTGCTGGAGACTGAAAATTGACCCAGAGCTCAGATATGCTAACATGGAAAATTTTTCATTTTAGAAGCTGTGGAGTATGGTAATAGCGTTAAATATTTGTGGCCAAAGATGAAGAATCATTCGATAAATGAGGATGGAAACACAGCTTAGCAACTTGGGAAATTAAACAACTACCAGCTAGCCCAAGGATAGAACTGAAAACAAGAACGCTTATGAGCGCTAGAAGAAAACACAAATCTGAGACTGAGAATCACCTTGCCAGCCATGGAAGAAAAAAACAGTGCAGAAGCATTCATCTCCTGGAAAAAAATAAAATGCAAAACTTCCATACATCAAAAGGGACCCCAAATAAATTAAAGGCAAACAAAACCAGGGAAAAAATACTTTTATGGCAAAAGGAGTATAGTAACCTTATAACATTCTAACAGTTTGATATGTGCATGGATTTTCTCCTTGGCCATTTTTATACTAATGAAAAGATCAGAAACAATTAAAAGGAGGGGAGTGAAGAAATTATAGCTCATCTGTACGATAAAACATGTTTTTGAAGAAAGCTTGTTGGCACCAGAAAATTCTTTAAAAATGTTAAATGAAATAAAATGAATCTAAATTACAGCCGATGTAAACTGATATAATAGTTTATATTTAGCTCTCTCTATATATAGATATACATGAATGTATACAGAATGTATATTATATATGTATACACACATTATATGTAATGTATATGGCAATTTTATATTATATAGTATATAAACACATGGAGTATATATACACATTATATGTAATGTGTGTATATATGTGGTATATATAATATGTAATAGTAGCACATAATGTATATTATATATAATGTATATACTATTTCTAGTTACACATACATACACATATGCAAATAAATCTAAAATATTTCTAATATATGTTAATGCTGGGTATCTCTGGGTAGTGACATTACGGGTGAGATTAGATTTTGTAAATTCCAAATTTTTCTCAGGGAGTTAGGGTATTAGTTTTCTACTGATGCTATAAAGATTATCACAAATGTAGTGGTTTAAGTGACACATATTTATTACCTTACAGTTCTCTCGGTCTCCTGGGGCTGAGCTTGAGGTCTTAGCAGGACTGCATTCCTCTCTGGAGGCTCTAGGGGAGAATCTGTTTCTTTGCCTTTTCTTGCTCCTTCTGGCTGCCTGAATTCCTTGGCTCTCTTGGGATCCTTTCTCAATGTCCAAAGCCAGCAACAGAAGAGTGAGTTCTTTTTGAACCCTTTGTGTATGCTCAGAT
Organism: Sapajus apella; assembly: GCF_009761245.1. Lineage (NCBI taxonomy): Eukaryota > Metazoa > Chordata > Mammalia > Primates > Cebidae > Sapajus > Sapajus apella. Next base: position 9,215,302 of record NW_022437008.1, read on the forward strand.
CTCTCTCTGATCCAGCCAGAAAGGTTTTCTGCTTTTAAGGACTCCTATGGTTTCACTGGGTCCACCAAGATCATCACGATCATCATCTCTCCATGACAGTGTTGATGACTGTGATCACACATGCAATATTTCCTTTGCCATGTCAGGCGAGGTGGGTTCTGGGGCTAAGCAATGGACGTATTTGGGGGTGGAGGAGACGTTGTTTTGCTAACCATCTTTGGCGCTATTTTAATTTTTAGAGCACACACATGCTCTTACATAAAAGGAAGAAGCTTATATTATTTTTATCTTCATCATCATTACCATCGTCTACATTTTTTATTAACTCCATCAGTCACCAGTTAAGTCTTTGGAAACAGTCTACTTTACAGCAAGGGTCTGCACAAGAGGACCCACAGGCAAAATCCAGCCTACCACCTGGCCTTGTCAATAACATTTTCTCAGAACACGAATACTCTAATTTGTGCACTTGTTGTCCATGGCTGGGTTTTGTGCTCAACTTCAAAGCTGAGCAGTTGCAAGACAGACCACGGGGGCTATGGAGCCTAAGAGATTTGCAATCTGAGCCTTATGAGCAAAAATTTGCTCATATTGGCTTTAGAGGTTTAAATCGTTGCTTCACTATGTCAGATTAAAACTAAAAATTGAGTCAGAGGAGATATTTTGCCTTAGAGCATGGCAGGGTTTCCAGGGTCATCATGTCCATCCTGCCTTTCACAGAGAAGATGCTTGAGACCCGGGAGGTGAAGGGGCTCCCAGGGCCTACTCCAAAGCCACACGTGCTGCCTGCAGAAAACCACTTGATCGAAGCTCCCTGGGTTTCACCTCTACCTTCTGCGTCAGCGTTTTTTAGCGGGTGACGATTCCCAGGAATGCACTGAAGCTGTCTCAAATTTTTGGGGAAAAATAAAAGCAAATAGAAAATGCAAAGATTTTACAAGCAGGTGTGTTAGCTATGGCTACATATAACTCCATGTGAATGGTCCTGAAGCAGGGCTTAAGTCCTTGCGGACTAGGAAGGGAGGTTTTTTTTTTTGTGATTTGTACCTGTGACTATAGATGGTGGCCATGCAGGTGGCAGAGCACAGAGGACCCTGGAGGCTCGCCTTAGAAGACTCATTTTTCCAGCCTGTGAGTGCTAGCTGCCTGAGGGCCACCACGAGTGGCCAGTTCATCAGCAAGCAGAGTGACGTCACTGAGAAGGACCTCAGTCACGTAATTTGTCCTTAGTTCCTGCTCTGTCATTATCGCTCTTTTCCGAACTGTGGCACTGGGTCAGCTGAACTGGCACAAGCTATCACTGATAATTTTTTTAAACAAAGAAAACAATACCCATAATTTCATTTCAGAGACTATAGCTGAAAACAAATTTGTAGACATTTACATACATGAACACATATGTTCTCCATGTCCCATTGTGTTGATACCCTCTCATTTAATTTACCCCTTCCTGCTCAGTATTTAGGAATATAATACGTGCAGTAATATAAATAGGCTGGGATGACTGTCCTTGTCATTAAATCATTGCCCACGTCCACCATGGTGTCCTCGCCGTGAGTTGATGGACGTGAGATTTTTAATTTTAGGAAGATGCACTTCTTCAGGCTTTTGTTACGTCGTCATGACAAAGTGTTCTGCTGAAGGGCACCTGTGCATGCCTCCTCTGGCTGGCTGAGTGCCTCTTAGAAGCAATGATAATGATGGCTTCCATCAGGTCAGATGGGGTCCTGGGTACTTCTACAAACATTTTACTTTCACTTCATAGGGATCTTGAAAAATTGACGTGGACTTTAAAGAGGGGGAAACTGAGTGATTTGCCCAAAGTTACTCTATTAGAGAACAGGAAGCTGAGCCTTGAGACTCGCAGCACAAGAAGAGTGTCTGGAGGGTCACTTGAAGGCCTCATTGTCCCCAGGCGTTCCCCCCCTCCACATCAGCTGTATTAAAATGTACACACACCCAACATAATTTATTCATAACATATGTAAGAGTTCATTTGCAGTTGCTTGGCTGACAAATAATGTGACATTGTGGACACATTTAAATATTTATTGATTTCAATTTTGTCGGGTGTGCAGTTGTTGGCCTGTTTGTCCTCAAATGCGTTTATCACTCCTCCCTGCTCTGCTGATACCTGGACCCCACGATTCCAGGTTCCCCTGCCAGCTGGTTCCTTGTTGGGTTTGGCCAGTGGGTGGCACAGGTGGGTGACTTAGGGGAGGAGGAAAAGAGAAGCAAGGGTGTTGTCCTCTCACTTGGGTACCGACTACACTTTCTCTGCAACTGCCTCCCACTGGTGGAGACTATCAGGATGGTCTCAGATGCCAACATATGGGCTGCTCCTGGATCTGGTGACTGGACACTCCCTTTCTCACTCAGGCCTGGGCATGGAAGTGGGTTCCTACTGTCAATAATCTCTTAAGTTGCTTCTCTCTCCTCTGCTGGTTTCTTAACATGTCCAATGTCTGTGGAACAAACTTGTTGCCTTTTGTTTTACAGGGGATTTTTTTTCTGTTCTATTTTGTTATGGTAGAGCCAATTTTCTCAGTTACATAGCTTTGATAATTTTTAACACTTTGTAGATCCCACACATAGCTGTGGAAAGAATGTTTAATGATAAGCACTCTCTGAATGTCCTTCCTGAGGCAGGGTGGCAATAAGATGGACTGAGGAACACGGCATCCTTTCCATTTGCTCACCTACTTATCTGATTATCCTTCTGCTAGCCTATGCATCTACTCCATCTCCTCATCCACCCAGCCCTTTCACATTCATCTGTCTGTCTTCCCTAGCACTCAATCACTCACTTACTCATCTGTCTAGTCTCCATCTATCCACCCATCCATTCACTCATCCCCTCCACCTATCCACCAATTCCTATAACTATCCTTTCTTCTATTCATTCATCCATGCATCCATTCACCCATCCATCTATTCGTATACTCACCCATCTTTTCATCTATCCATCCTTCCTTGTATTCACTCATTCATCCATTCACCTACCAACCGATTCAACCACCTATTCATCCATTCATCTGTTCATCTTTCCTTCTGTTCCTTCATCCATCCATCCATTCAAACATCCACCCATGTGTTCTTCCGTTCACTCATCCATTCACCCACCCATTCATCCATCCATAATTTTTTTCTATTCATTAAACCACCTACTTATTCATTTATCTGCCCATCCTTCCTTCAATTCATCCACCTATCCATTCACCCATCCATTCATCCACTCACCCTTTCATTCATTCTTCCTTTTATTCAATAAGCTAGTGTTGCTCATATGCCAAGTACCAATTTGAAATCTAGGATAACAGAATAAATCACGCACTCTTTTACTCTGCAGAGGTTTGCAATCCAGTGGGAAAGATGGCCACGAAAAAGTCAACTACTTTAGAGGGTGGTAAGAGCCCTGTGGAGAGCCTGATACATAGTAGGTGCTCAGTAAAAACATGTATTGAATGAATGAGTGAACAAGTGCTGCCATGGGAATGGTAAAGGAATGTTTTGGGCAGTAAGAGTGGTGACTACTTATGTGTCTCAGAAAGGAGGGACAGCTTCACAGAAGAAGGGGCAATTCGAGCTGGTTGGGCACTCCCAGGAGGGAACCACATATGAAAGCATGGGGGAATGGGCAGCCCAGGGAGAAGAAATAACGTGTACAAAAGGAGGAGGTGTAGAAGAGCCACGTCATTTCAGTAACTAGAAATCTATAGAAATACACTCTTTCAAATGTAGGGGCTTTTGGTTGGGGTGTGTGTGTGTGTGTGTGTGTGTGTACACATATATATACATATATATGTACATATATGTGTGTGTGTATATATGTATATATATACACACATATATATACTATAGATTATTTAACCAATCCTTATTTATAGATATTTATGTTGCTCCTAAAATTTCACTATTAAATTCATTAATGAATGCTATTGTATCTATATCTTTGCATCACTTAGCAATTATCTCCTTCGGATAAATTCTCGAGCATATGATTACTAGGCTAAAGGCATGCTTCTTATTTTAAAAAAAAGTTAATTTCAGTTGACAAACTGCCTTCCAGAAAGGAATACCAATTTACATTTCCAACAACAGTGCATGAGAATGTCAATTTTCCCACATCCTTGCTATTTTTGATTTTTGTCAAACTTTTAATCCTTTCCAATATGATGGGTGAAAAAAAAATGAGTCATTTTGATTTTTATTTAGCACTTTTGATTACTTATGAGGTAGAACATCTTTTTTAGTATGTATTGACTGCACATTTTGTTTTGCAATTTACCTCCTTGTGTTTACTGCTTAATTTTTTACTGCATACTGGTTTTTCTTTCGGCTTATGAAAGTTCATTTAAAATTTTTTATTTTTTTGGCAAATAAAGATTACTAAGCTTTTATCTGTAATACGTGTGGCAACTTTCTTTTTTTGCACTTTGCTGCTTCTAGTTTATGTACTTTGCAGTTCATGACTTAGTTTCATTTTTAGGCAGTCAAATCTATTACATTTTTTCTTTATATAAAGTTTCTGCCTTCCTTAGAAAGCCTTTTTCCAGCACAATATTAGAAGTTAGTTAGTTACCCCTATTTCTTTATGGTTTTAGTTGGAAGAAGTGAACTCGAGATCCAACTTGGTCTTCAAATGGCCAGTGGATTATACCAACGCCCTTGCTACAACTCTCGTTCTGTGTTTTGAGATGTCACCTTTAGAATCCACTGAATGCCTGCCTGTATGTGGAACTGTGTAAGAACTCTCTTTTCCAAAGTTTCCAAAACATTGATATGTGTTGGCGAACCTTGTTTCTTACAGACCCCTTCTTAGAGCCTGAGTCAGTGGACCCAGATACAGGAACCTTCATTTTTAACAATCTCTCCATTGATTTCCTTCCATTAATCCAGTGGTTCTTAACTGTTGGCTGCTGGTTATAATAATCTAAAAAGCACTTACAAACTGTGAAGCCCAGGCCACACTTCATCTAGACCAATGAGATCAGCATCTCTGAGAGAGGCCTGTGAATTTGTATTTTTCTTAAACTCTAGGGTGGCTCCAACCTACAATCAAAAGCACTGTTAACCTGTGAAACGCACTTCACCCTGTTTATTACCACAGCTTTATTCTGTAATTTACTGATTGAAACAGCAAGCTTGTCGTTCTTTTCTTGTTTGTTCTGCTATTACTGTAGGTTTGGTTAATTTTGCAATTGTCGTTACAGCTTCTGATGTTTACTCTTGCAAGTAGACTTTATAATAATCAGTTTCCCAAAAAAAAATTCTTTCTTAGAATAGATTGAATGGATACATTGAAGTTTAGCTTCCTGAACTTGGGCAGATTTCTGAAAAATCCCTGATCTTCGGCTTCATCATCTATCAATCATCAATGTCAGTACTTGCCAGTACCCTAGATCCAACAGCATTGTCCCTGGGCCACCTGAGTTTCAGGGCTCCCTAGAGAGCTTCCAGGAAGAAACCATACCTCACAGAGAGGTTGTCTCTGCCCTTCAGCCCAGCTGGCAGCATGACCTTGGGCAGGGCGTGTACCTTAAGGTCCCTCATTTGAAGAGAGAAGGACCTGGAATATAATGTTCCCAGAAATCTAATTTATCCCGGAAATAATGTTCACTCAGTCACTGAGGTAGCACTGGTTGTTGGCTAAGCCTGGAATGAGGCCTTGGAAGTTTTGAAAGCTTCCAGGTGAATCCATAACTGGGAACACACATTTGCATAATGTGCCTTTCAGTATTCTGTTCTTTGGATGATATCACTGCTGCACTCACCACAATGGATATGTGCTTGGTGGAGGTGTCTTCTTAGGTGTGTGTCAGAGCTCAAATGTGTGTTCCTCTTGCTTCACTGTCTTTGACTGAGTATGTGCAGGTGCAGGCTGGGCTCAAGTGCCCCAGTAGAGCACAAGTCGATTCTAGTGCATGCAGTTTGGGTGGAGGGATGGAGGACCTTCCCAGGATGGGTCTCCAGCATCTTCCCCAGCTTCTCCAGCTGCCTGCCTTCCCTTCTTGACAGCTCTGGTGCAGAGGCTGCGGGCCAAGGATGCACCTCCTCCATGAGGGGCCCTTGAGCCTTCTTCCTTCCAGAGCTTGTGAATGTTCTCAGACATGTCCTGAGCAGAGCGTTGGCTGGGCTGACAGTTTTTACTTTGCTGTGTTAACTCAGAACTGGAAGTTTTCTAAGAAGCAGCCTCCTGATACATCAGGACTGCCCTTTCACATGGATGACCCATGGGCCAGATTCCTCTGGTGATGGCCAGAGGACCCACTCCAGGCTTTGGGGCACGTGAAAAATGTTTAAGGAAGGAATATGATCTGAGCTGAAACCAGATTGCTGTGGAGGTTAGGATAGATCAGGGGTAGACGTTGGAGGTGGGAAGAAGTGGGCTGCTGAGGGCAGACGGGGCAAGAGCATTGGTCCGGGTAAGAGATCCTGAGGTCTGGGTGAGGAAAAACAGTTGGGGGGGACTTGAGGTCACACAGTGAGTGACTCTGTAGAAGACAAACCCAATGGCCCTGGCCCAGCACAAGAACCTCGTGTCAAAGGGTCAGAGTAATAAGGTCAACTTGAGAACATGGGCCTGTATTCTGGATTTTGATCATCTAATCTGGAGTCTTACCTCTTGGCTGTGCCTTCTCCTCTTGGGGAGGCCCACCTCTGCCTGTGACCCTAAGGCCCTGTGGCCTGGGGCTCTCCCTTTGCAAGGGTCAGTGTGTGTCCCACTTTCAATCTTTTTTTTTTTTTTTTTTTTTTTGACAGAGCCTCGCTCTGTCACCCAGGCTGAAGTACAGTGACACAATCTTGGCTCACTGCAATGTCTGCGTCCCAGGTTCATGTGATTCTCCTGCCTCAGCCTCCCAAGTAACTGGGTTTACAGGTGAGCAACATGGACTTCACCATGTTGGACAGGCTGATCTCAAACTCTTGACCTCAAGTAATCCACCCACTTTGGCCTCCCAAAGTGCTGGGATTATAGGCATGAGCCATCACGCCTGGCCCCTCTGTCAATCTTGAGTCTCCATGCATATATTCTGAGGTTACACTCATAGACACTTTCAGGGGCCAGGAAGCTGACAAGCTAGGGAGTAAACACCCTATGAGAAAGTCACAGCCAGCCCTCAGGGAGGGCTTGACATGATGCCCGAAGACTCCAGCTGGTAAGTGGTGCTGAAACGTGGGACCTTGACCCTGGCTTTTTCCCTGTGTGCCAAAAGAGCTGCTGTTTTACTGCTTCATGTGGCAGGGATATGGGGCAGACATCCTTGTCACCGGGGTGAGCCTGGCTGTAGCCCTGACCCTAAGTCCCATGGCTGGGGAGTACCTGCTCTGTGGGCAACACCTCGGCCCTCCTTGCATGGCTGAAGGCTGAGACCTGGGAGTGTGTTAGGAAGTCCATTGTGACCATGCACCCATATTGTTTTCCACTACAGCTGCATCTGCACAGCCTTAATGTTTTGCCCAGATGCCGATTAATGAGCCTGAGCACCCACAGTTCAGTGCTAAAAACATAGGTGCTCCCAGAGGCACTCTACCCCCAGGAGACCTGCCCTCAGGAGCTGCCTTGAACAGAGGCACAGGGAGATTGTGCTCTCCTTCTTGCAGGCCATCCATAGCCCATGACAGTCAGAAATAAACGTGTGATGCTCACTCTTCCCCCCACAACCCAGAGTAACCTGGGACTGTGCACCCTCCCCGAATTTCCAGTGCACTCAGGTTGAGGCTAGGATTCAGCTATGACCAGTCCTTGGCCTGACTCTTCTTTTGCTATAAACTGCACCTCTCACTGGCTTCTCCTAAGAGCACCTCCCTAATAAGTCATTAGCCCCAGAATCCCATCTTAAGCTGTGCTTCTGGGAAACTGGCCTAAGGCAAAGAGAGGAGCTTAAGATTACAATTTTCTCTGACTTCTGTATTTCCTAGCCCAGGACTTGTACTCAAATCTGCTCAAAAACTGAGTCTTCATGTGACTAGCTGACCTGTGACTACTGACCAGTGATGTCATGGAGAGAGAGGGAGTCCCATCTCCTGGCTGAACTTGACCCTGTCTGGGCAGGCTATGAATGGACATAACTAAAGGCTGAACACTCACTGGAGCAGGGCATGGGATGTGGGAAATTCACATCCCCTCTGGTTCTCATTTTCAAGCGCACGCAAGTGGGGAAAAGGAAGCCACTGGTTTTCAGACTGAAATGCATGGGCGTTTAGTGGTTCCTGAGAACCGCTACAGGTAAAGGCAACCCAGCTGCGTGCACGTGTCTGACCCCAGAACTGCCTCGTCTCTGACTGTGGGCTTTGAGGAGATGGGTTAAGGGCAAACCTCAGGGAATCCCACCTGGCACGGAGTAGAGAAAGCATCTGGAGCTTGTTATACAGGAGTTGGCACGAGCTGGGCATCTCTCCAAGCTCAGGAGGTTTCATGGAAATTCCTAGATGAGAGATGTTTACAAGTTGTGTCCCCAGATAAACCACCATGTTTCCCCCCAAGAGGTCCCTCAAGGTCTCCATCGAAGCCAGCGTGCTGGGTCATAACAGCTGTAAGCAGAGATGCTTCTGACCTCACTGATGAGAAGAACGCTGACTGCCTAGCTTGTGTCATTAAGTGACTTTTAATGACGATAAACGTGTCTTCCTGCATTCTCCTTCAGCCTTCTCTACAAAATCGTTTTCCTACAGATTCAACGGACTGGTAACGCACTTTTACTATCCACAGTTGATTTAATAATCTTCTTTTTTGTGTGTGGTAGCTTGCTGAAGTCAAAGAGGCTCTGACCAACAGGAAATACTTGATCACTCCTCTAAGAAAATGTCAGAGAAAGAGGAAATACCCGCACAGACATGGGTCATTTAAAAAAAAAAAATGCACCTTTGCCATTTTGTTGACAAAAAGCAGATCACCTTGGCAAAGGACATTCTAGAATCTCTCCAGGAGAATGGAGTGCTTTTTTTTTTTTTTTTCGTTTTATATATAGACGTGTTTTGGGTTTTTTTTTTTTTCTTTTTGGCTATTTCAATTTGCATATTTGAAAACAACTGAAAAAGCAATTAATTCAAATCTAAATAACTTCCATGCTCAGAATTATGTTTATGGTCTTTCAGCAGACAAATTTATGGGGACGTCTGGGGACCAGGCCTCTGACACAGAATAAGCATCAATCTCTCCTGGAGACTGGTCGCGGGTTTATTTCTGAAACTTGTGTGGAATGAGGGAGCAAATCTAGAGTGTTTAAGATCTAATAATAATCACACACTTTAACACATTCAAATTATGATATTTCAGGAGGCAGCAACCTTGGCTTTGCTTATAGCTCTAAGCAGGGCTATTCCCAGAGGAGGACTGTCCTTCTGAGGAAAGAAGACATGGAGCTGGTTACAATCCCAGGGAGGATGTCTGCACAGAGAGGTATTTTTCGTTTTTTTTTTTTTTCCCCTCAATACAATTTACACAGAAGGGGCTTGCTGCCAATGTGATAATTGAGAAACACCTGGTGAAAATCTCTCTCTATTAATTGACAATGGCTTTCTCCTCCCCAGTTCTCATCCCTCAGAAAGAAAAAAAGGCAAAAAAAAAAAAAAAATGGAGGAAAAAAACGAGCAACCAAGAGAGTTTGAGACATATAATCTCCAAGGCCAAAAGGAAAGACATATAATTTTCAAGGCCAAAGGAAATAAGGCAGGAATTTGATGGGTGATTAATGGCCATGCTGGAGCAGTGGGAGTGGTGCTGATGTCAGAGCCTCCAACAATGATTCCTCTTTGGAAAGAGGAAAAGGCAAGTGGATCCCAAAATAGCCATTTTTTAAAATCAATTTTCTGAAACCTGTGATATTCTTCCTGGGTAAACTTGAAGCTCCAGAAAAGAGGTGGTCCCTCCTGGAAGAAGCAGTGAATGGGCTTTCCTAGTCTCAAATTCCACTGGACTCACCCACCTACCAGTCCCAAAGGATTGGCTGCATCCCAGAACCTCCCTGGACCCTTTGTTTTCACAGCAGCTCCTAGGAAAACACATCACCCAGAGAGCTTCATCACTGACGATCTGAACGCGTTGTGCACAGAGATTTGACCAGCGGGAAGCTGGTCAAATGCATAACTGAAATTCGATGTGTTTTTTCTGTTCTAATTGCGGTAAAGGATGTACTTTTGCAGTCGGTCTGGATCACTCCTGAGAAAGAGAAATAAATCCTGTGTGAATTTCATTTCTCAAAAGAAGGTATGCAGAGTGCTAGGTTTGTGAACTCTCTTCGTATATCGCTCCAATAGTAGCTTTATGTCATATATATAGTTGGTAGTCAAAAATTATTTAGAAGATGAAAGCAATGAATAAAAGATAATTGATTATCTCCTTAAAAATCTGTTGGTTCCTTATATAATTCTGGTTAAAATCCTAGAGCTGAGATTATTAAACTATATGATCTGGGAAATTCACATCACCTCTGGCTCTAACTTTCAAGTGCACACACAAGTTGGGAAAACTAAGCCACTGGTTTTCAGACTGAGACGTATGAAAGTTGAGTGGTTCCTGAGAAATGCTTCAGCTGAAGAAGGGTTCAAGGGCATAGAACTTCCCCTAGACTATACCTGCTTCTCTTACTTAACTGGAACAATTATTCACATCTTACTTTTAATCATTGGGTGTAATTTATATACAATGAAATTCACCAATTCCACGTATATCAGTTTGATAAATTTTGACAAATGCACATGGTTTGTAACTCCCACCACCAAGATGTAGACTACTTCCATGATGCCAAAAAGTTTCTTCAGGCTCCTTTGTAGTCATTCCTCTTTTCCTACCATGATCACAAAAACAATTGCTTTCATTAGTTTTTATTTCTTCTGGAATTTTACATCAACAGAATTATATAATATGAAGAAGTTTTATTTGTCTGATTTATTTCATTCCACATAATACTTCTGAGATTCATCCATATTATGGGGAGTAGTAATTTCTTTTTTATTGATAAGTAATATCCTCTTGGATGACTATACTACAATTTGTTCACCCATTTTCTAGTGGATAGACATATGAGTTGTTTCCAGTTTGGGGCTCTTAGGAATAATGCTACTCTGAACATCCATGAAACAAGTCTTTGTGTGAAAGTATATTTTCATTTCTCTTAGGAAAATATCTAAAAGAGATTTTTCCATTATATGGTCATTATGTGTTTAGCTTTATAAAGAAGTTCCAAACTGTTTTTTCAGAGTGAATGTACCATTTTGTATTGTCAACATCAGTGTGCGAAGGTTCTAGTAACTCCACATACTGGTCAACTTTTGATATTTTCAGGCTTTTAAATTTTAGTCATGCATGTAGTGGTATCTCGTTGTGGTTTTAAATTGCGTTTCTCTAATGACTAATAAAGTTGGGTGTAGTTTTACGTCTTTATTTGCCATTTTGTGCCAAGTCACGAAAGTCCTTTATAAGATTATGGCTGGAAAAGGACAAGAAAGAAGCCTCATTGACAATTACTACTTATCTAACAAGCACCAAAAGAAGCAACAGCACTCTACCACTGGAGAACAGGCAAAAGCATGGTGAGAGACTCCTCCTGCGGTGGAGATGAGCAAAGATCATTTAAAATCTCAGGCTGTAGCAGTAATTCTGAGAAATATATTTAGGCTCATCAGCCTGCACCCAAGCACAAAATAATAACAACCCACTACTAATGGAAGTTAAAGACTGTGCATGGAGAGTAACCATGACAACAATAAAACCAATTTCTGACTAGATTGACACAAACCATACTAGCAGCCAAACAAAAAAAGAAAAATGTAAATATTGAGGAATAAATGCTATGTATCTCAGCAGTTCTGGTCTACACACGATGATAGCATTCAGTCAAAAATTACAAGACATGTAAAAGATCAACACACACACACACACACACACACACACACACACACAGTCCCAACAAAACATAATAGAAAACAAAAATACAACTCATGGTCAGACCCATAAAAAACCAGGTGTAGAAACCATCAAATAACAATTTACCAATAACAGTGATTAATGTGCAAAAGATCCAGTGGGAGAAAATGAACATATCTGTAATTAGATGGAGAAATTTCCACAGTCAGGGGGAAGCCATAAGAAAGAAGTCAAATGGATATATTAGATATTTTTTTTAATATATGGTACCAGAAACAAAGTCTTTAATGGACACCAGTAGACTCAACACAACTGAAAGAAGAATCAGTGAATTTGAAGATAATTCAATAAAATTAGACAAATTGAAACACAAAAAGAAAGAGAAAAGAGTGAAAAGTAAACCAGAACAAAGCATCCAAAGGCTGTGGGACAATATCAAACTGTTAAAGAAACATACAAATGGAATGTCACTAGAATGCCATAGAAGACAGACGGTGCCCTAAAAAAATTATTGAGATAATGGTCACTTTTTAAAAAATTAGCGATGACCACCAAATCAAAGCCCCAAGAATTTCGGAGAATCAGTATAAATTACAAAAGATAAGGACAAAAATGCCCTCCTACATACATCACTGTAAAACTGCAAAAAAAAAAAAAAAAAAAAAAAGAGAGAGAGAAATCTTGAAGGCAGCAAAGAAAGAAAAGACTTTTCAAAGAGAAAGAAAGAGAAGAAGAAAACTATAGCAGCATTCTTTTCAGTAACTATGGAAGCTAGAAGACAATGGAAAGGCATTTTTAAAGTATTGGAAACAATACTATTAACTCAAAATTCTATATCCAGCTAAAATATCTTTCAAAAATAAAAGTGAAATAAACACTTTCTACACAGGAAAGAAAAAAGCAAACCTGAGAGAATGCACAGCTAACCAACAGGAGCCAGTACGAAATATGTTAATGTTCTTCAGGCAAAAGAAATGTAATATCAGATAGAAACTTGGATCTACATATAAATGAAGATCTCTAGAAACAGTAAACATGAAGTAAATATAAAAATGGCATATTTTTTTCTTATTTTCATCACTCTAAAATATAATTATCTATCTAAAGCAAAAATAGTGACAATGTATTATGGAATTTATGTAAAAAGGAAAATGCACCACAATAATAGCACAAAGAAGGGGAAAAGCAATTATGAAAATATTATCATAAGTGTCTTACATTATACATGAGATGGTATAAAATTTTTTGAAGGTGAGAAATTCAAGATGTATATTGAAACCATAGAGTAACTACTAAAAATTTTAAGAAAATACGTAACTAATATGCAAATAGTGAAGATAAAAGGAAATCATAAAATTACTGAATTCAAAAGTAGGCACAATGAGGAAAAAAACCAGATGAAACAAAAGGAACAGACCTAACAAAATGGTACTATTAAATCCAACCTTATCTATAATTGCAATAAATATAATGGACTTAAATACCCCAATTAAAAGGCAGAATAAATTGTCAGATTATATAAAAAGCACTACTACTAAAAACGAATACATGCTGTCTACAAGAGAACTACTTCAAATAGAAAGGCATAGATGATTAAAAATAAGAGAATGGGAAAAGGATTTGCCATGCCCACATTCATCGTAAGAAAACTGGTGTGAGTACCTTAATATCAGATATAGCAGAATTTGAAACAGAGAGTACTGTCAATGACAAAGAAAGACACTCCCAAATAATAAAGGAGTGAATTCACCAAGAAGAAATAATTTTAAATGCGTATGCATTTGATAACAGAGTTTCAAAATAGGAAATAGCCAAATATAGAGCCACACATACATATGTGAAGTTGATTTTTTGGCAAAGGTGCTAAGGTAATTCAATGGAGGAGAGCAACACTATAAGGACACAGAATTAGTTTTGCATAAGTGGCACACATCATGAGGCACCCACATTCATAGTGAAAATGGTGACATGAGTTACATCAAGGAAATCACTCCAGGGGCCTTTGGTGGAACAGTCCTGGTCCCGTCCACTTTCTTACTGTTGTCCTCAGTGTTGTCATAGAAAGATTTGGCTTTTGGATTCACTGATAAGGTGTGCTTTTCATATTACTATTCTATTTAATTATTTTCCTTCATTTTTCTTTTTTAAAATTGCTTTCTTAGAGCTTACTTTGCTGTTCTTTTTTTTTTTTTTTTTTAAATACTTCCTTGTTTATACCTAGCCTTTCTTTAACTTTTGTTTCAGGTTCTAAAAAATTCAGTTATAGTGGCGGGGCGCGGTGGCTCAAGCCTGTAATCCCAGCACTTTGGGAGGCCGAGGCGGGTGGATCACGAGGTCAAGAGATCGAGACCATCCTGGTCAATATGGTGAAACCCCGTCTCTACTAAAAATACAAAACATTAGCTGGGCATGGTGGCGCATGCCTGTAATCCCAGCTACTCAGGAGGCTGAGGCAGGAGAATTGCCTGAACCCAGGAGGCGGAGGTTGCGGTGAGCCGAGATTGCGCCATTGCACTCCAGCCTGGGTAACGAGAGCGAAACTCCGTCCAAAAAAAAAAAAAATTCAGTTATAACTGTTTTTCTGAGTCCTATTTTGGTTATATCCCACATGTTTTGACATTAATAGTATTTATTGCTTTTTCTAACTTTTTTTTTTTGAGATGAAGTCTTGCTCTGTTGGAGTACAGTGGCACGATCGCAGCTCACTGCAACCTCTGCCTCCTGGGTTCAAGGGATTCTCTTGCCTCAGCCTGCTGAGTAGCTGGGACTACAGGTGTGCGCCACCACGCCCAGCATTCGTTTTTAGCTTCACAGTAACTGTGGGGTGTGTGAAGCAGGGTTCACGGTGTGAGCCCTGGTTTCTCTAGCACGTTCACTAGTCACTGGTTATTCTACCACTTGTATAAGTCTAGGGAGGCAGAAGGCTAACATAGCAAATTAAGCAAAGCAACTTTATTCCCTACAGACATCAAGGTGAGCCAGTGCCCCAGGGCTTGCTCCTGGGGCAAATGTAGTCTTATCTCAATGTCTCACATTACATTACATTGCCCTGGAACTGATGCACCCCAAAAGGCCACTCTGCCTGGGTTTTATACCCAGGCAGAGTTGAGTTTCTGGGCTAACACACTGAAGGACATCGTGTTCTAGGACGAGGAGGAACAGCCCGGGCTCTGTTCTAGCCAGTTCCTCGTTATCTCAGGATGTTACATTCCCGGCACATTCTATAGTTATTTTTGAGAACTACAAGTGAGAAAGGGGGAAGAGCTGGGTGAGCCAAGGCCATGTGGGGATTCATCCTGCGTGCTGCATATGATTTTTGGCTATAGATTCATCTACTCTTGTCACTCTAATCCCATCTGGTTTCTGTCTTCTAGGAATTCCTCACATGTTCTGGTCTGCTGATCCACATTTTCTTGTTTTGCACTGTCCATATGTACTTATTCTCTATTAATTTTGTTTTAAAATATTCTTCTATTATTTTAGGGAAGTTAGAACAGAGTGGTTTTTGTCCTTTAGTCTGTTATTTTAATTCATCTCTTACACAAAGTCTCACTGATTGAATAGTATCAGTAGTTCACTTGGGCCTTTCTCACGCCTTGAATCTTTGGGGTTTATCTTTGCACTAGAGTCGTTTTTATAAGTTTGTTCATCTTTGTTCCATCTTTTTTAGAAAGGTGTTTTTATGCACCAGAATAAAGAAATACAATAGGATTTTTTGGTTAAAATTATATCTCTGTGTGTGTTTGTGTCTGTGTGTGTATAAATTATATTTTTTGTTTTTACTAATGAAATATGGAAGAATTTCCTCAACATATTTTACGAGAATTCCTTTAAGGTATAACAGTGACTCAGGATCAGAGTGGATGTAACTTTGAAGGCAATAAATATTTTTATTTTTCTGGTGGTCACAGGCAAAAGGGGAGACATTGTTCACTGGATGTTGGAGAAGAGATGAAAAACATAAAGGAGAAGGCAGTTTAGCAATGGGATGGAGACAAAAAAGAATCCTTTAATCACAAGAAATTCAAGGGATCTTCATCCTCCTCTCCCCTTCAGAAAGGAGCGAGGCCTGTCTGATAAGGAACAGAAAGAGTTGGACTCTCACTGGTCAGTATTTTTCTATCAGGTAAGATTAATGTGTTAAAGAAACTGCCCTTATGTGATCTCTATAACCAGCCTCTCTTGAAAAATAGGTCACAATTCTCCATGCAGTAGGCTGGATCAGCACTCGCAGGTTGTCAGCTTGAGGGGAACATATCAGAATGCTGACTTTGGCTGCAGATCCAAGCTATGTTCTCCAACAGTTTAGTCGATATCTTCCTACCTCACTGGAGTGTGTCTAAATTGACGCAAAACTTGCAGGCAAGAAAGTTCTGATTAAGTACTCTCTGTAAACCTCAAGTGTGCCCTAAAACACGTAGTGGCCGTTGAACTTGAGCAGCTGTGATTCCCGAAACACACTATGGACTGGCACTGGGCACAGCAGTCAATAGTTTCGGGCCAGTGGTGTAATTTGTTCTGTTGAAGGAGTGTGTAGATAAGAGACATTGGTGTTCTGGAGAAATCAGGGAGTGTTCCGTGGAGACACAGCAAAGAATGACTGGGCTCAGAGTGGCTGACACGTCTAGACCTTCACTGTCTAAAATGAGAGTAATTTGGCTGTGTCCCCACCCAAATCTCATCTTGAATTGTAGTTATTATAAACCCCAAGTGTCAGGGGAGGGACCAGATGGAGATAACTGAATAGTGGCAGTGGTTTCTCCCATCCTACTCCTGTGACAGTGAGTTAGTTCTCACAAGATCTAAAGGTTTTATAAGGGGCTTCCCCCTTCCCTGGGCACTCCTCCTTGCTACCACCATGTGAAAAAGACATGTTTGCTCCTCTTCCAACATGATTGTTAAGTTTCCTGAGGCTTCCCTAGCCATGCTGAACTGTGAGTCAGTTAAACCTCTTCCCTTTATAAATTACCCAGGCTCGGGTAATTATTAGCAGCATGAGAATGAATTAAGACAGATAGCCACTAGTTGTACATGGATATTAGAATTAGAATTTAAATTTAAAATATTAAATAAAACAAAAACCTCAGCTGCTCAGTCTCACTGGTCGTATTTCAACACTCCATTGCTGCCGGGCACTGGTGGCAATGCTATATTGGGAAGTGCAGATGTAGAACATTCCCAACATCACAGAAAGGTGTATGGACGGTGTTGTTGTTGATGGCCAAGGAAGGACATAAGGGGATGTGCTGGACTTGACCCTGTCACTGTGGTTCCTAAAAGAGCAAAGTCAAAGGGATTTCCTGTCCTCTGCCGTGCTCCGGGCAGAAACAGAGACACCCAGATACGCTCCCCACACTAGAATGTCTTTAACATCATTTTACACATGCATTCCACTGAACTCCACTGTTATTATTCCACGTCACCCACCTGAATCCAGGGCACATGTCTCACCATTCGTAAAAATGACATGAGAGAAAACCCCAGAACGCCTGAATGGGGCTCCCTGTGAAATCAAGTCTTAGTCCATTGAGTTTAATCCAAATGTATTTCGAAAACAGTGGTTTCAATTGTTGTAAACCACAGAACACATGGAGAATCCCTGGAGAAACAGATGTTAGATCTTCTGATAGCACTAAAACATCCCCCAAAAAATCTTATAAACATGAACAAACTTGACTAATAGAGTATTTGGCAGTTAGGGAGATAGGAATGCATGGTGGATGTCATCCAGCTTTCTAAAATAGTGGCACTAGTGTCATTAAAAATGAAATATTCTTTTAAATGTCTGTTATTTAGTTTTGAAATGAAAAATATTGAATAGTTAAACTTTATTAAGTATAAAATTGGTTTTTAGAGTGCTTTGGAATAGTAGCTATCAGGAAACAAAACTTAAGAAATCATTGAAAGCAGCTTCTCTGTAAAAAATAATAATAATCATAAGGAAAAAATCAAGAGGCTAATTTTTAGGACCAGGTTCATGGTGGAGCCCATGGGTTCATATAAAAGGCTGTTGTTGGTCCTGAGCTCATATCCCGGGAAGCTCTTTAGCCACAGGCAGACCCAAGCCTGATCCCCACGGACCTGTGTTCTGTAAGTAGTTCAAGTCAGACTCTGAGAAACTGGAGGCCCACGCACTTGATGTAGCTGGTCCACCTTCAAGCATCCTCTCTTATCTCTTGGGGTGTGTGTGTGTGTGTCTGTGTGTGTGCGTGTATTGGAATTTGTTGCTAGAATATAAAGAAGAAAATGAGAATATGGGATGAGGTAGGGGGGATGACAAGCAGCTCAGAAGGCCCAATTTTCTTTCCAAGGTAGGGAAGGTACATTTGGTTCAGTTCTCTAAGTAGTTCGATTTTTTAATTTTTTTTTTTTTCAAATGTAAGGAACTCAGGAGAGGTAGGGTTAAAAGCAAGAACTCACAGAATATAGCAGTCATGTGTTACTGGACTCAGGAGAAAGCATCTGTAAACAAGGGCTTAGAAATGAGAGATGGAATCATTTTAGCACAAGTTACTTTGATATCCACCTGTTTCTCTTACACTGAGCCACACTTAGTACCCATCACACTGGAGAAGAGAACCCAGCTCATGGGCTTCAAGGTCATTACAGCCCCTCCCTCCTTTGCTCACCTGCTATGTATGATTGGTTCAGACTCTGCCATCATCCTGAACACGTTCCACTGTGAACTTCCCTCCATGGCTATGTTTGATCTCCAAGCCCTGGGTCTCTGGAGAACAGGGCTGTGTGTAATGCTCTGCCTTCCTCAGCAATCAGCACACCCACCTTTTGTAGTAGATTTCATCAGAACAGACGAATGAAGTGGCATTAGAGGTACATAATATGGTTTGGCTGTGTCCCCACCCAAATCTCATCTTGAATTATAGTTCCCATAATCCCCACATGTTGTGGATGGGACTCAGTGGGAGGTAATTGAATCACGCGGGTGGTTACGCCCATCCTGCTGTTCTCGTGATAGTGAGTGAGTACTCACAAGAACTGATGGTTTTATAAGCAGCTTTTCCCCCTTTTGCTCAGCACTTCTTCCTGCTGCCATGTGAAGAAGGATTTGTTTGCCTCCCCTCTACCATAATTGTAAGTTTCCTGAGGCCTCCCGAGCCTTTTGGAACTGGGAGTCAATTAAACCTCACTCCTTTATAAATTACCCAATCTCTAGTATGTCTTTATCAGCAGTGTGAGAATGAACTAATACAGGACATTTCTCCCAGACCAAGAAGCCCAGGTAAGAGAGATATGGTTGCTCAGTCAGCTTGGAGGACTGTCTTATGATGCTGCGCAGGTACTTACTTTCAGTCCTGGAATCTCCTTTTTTTTCACAATCCTACTCAAAATCATAACCAACTTGAAGATGTAATCAAGTGATGACTGTGTGGTCATCCAATGCGAAGGGCCCATAACTGCAGTGTATATACTTCAAGGTGTGGCTTCAACCCTGTCTGGGGGATTTAAAAACAAAGCCAATTCTCAGGGACTCTGTCAACCAATAAATTCTGTAAACATATTTATTAGTCATCGGCCATGTGCCTAGAGTGTGTTTGCTCCAGGTCTCTCATCCTGCTAGAGGTTAAGTTTCCTTAAATATAAAGAGCCATAATTTCCAAGGAGAAGCTGGCTGGCTATTTCTTACAGGAGCACAAAAGAAATGGCCTATCAATTTATTATGCATTGACTTTTACATCTTAAGAAATAGAATAATAATGGCCACATTTCTCTATTAAAGAAAAACAAGTCAGTACTTTATACAGTAAATATGGGCCTGTACCATGATCTACACATATGCGAGTTTTCTGTAAATAAAGAAATTGGATATTCGTCACTGCAACTATTTACTGCAATTGAAAAAAGATAAATAATGGATGGTAATGCCACTTGTTCATTAAAATTCTGCAGAAAGAAAACATATACCCATTATTCCTTTCATGAATTTGGCCACTGAAGGTTGTTACATAATTGTGCTTCACATTTACTTCTAATTAGCTGTGAACCTGATCCAGGCCATACAAGCCCAGAACAAAAGTACTTTTCCAGTTCTTTCTGTCTGGCCTTAGGCAGAAGAGGTTGGAGTCCAGGGAGTCACGGTCACTTGAAGGGGTGCTGGGTCCATAAGGGCTTGGTGCATGCTGGACAATGCTTGATGCAGGATTCCCTGCTCATCTCTTGCCAGGACAGGTGCAGTTACTGGCTTCTGTAACTTGGCACCCTTCACCCACCACCTTTCAGCCTGTTCGTCTGGGCAAAGTATTGATGTTTGCCTCAAGGGTGGGACTGGTATAGGGACCCTGCCAAGATCCCTATCCAAGCGATCCAAGATCTACTAAGCATACTCTGGAGGCAGCTTGAAGACAGTTCCCATTTAAGCTCATAACCTACTACCTTGGCCTAGGGAGCATGCTGCAGAGAGGACCAGAGAGCGAGGGAGGTGACCAGCTCCAGGAGCCACCTGACCACCAGGGGATAGGAGGTGGTGGGTGCGCATTCAGCTCCTCACCTTTCTGTGGGACCTTTCTGAGGTGCACTCTTCACAGCGTCTGCCAGGTAAACCCTCGTGCTGCAAGGCTTAGTTGCCTACTGCAGTCGCTTCTTCACTAAAAGATCTTACTGGCTTTTCTTCCTTCTCTGTGTCACTTCTCTCCACCCTCTCTGTGCTTCCTATGGTCATGTCCCCACATAAACTCCTTGCCCACAAAGCCTTATCTTGTACTCTGTTTTAGAGGAACCCAAAATCAAGTCACTTGCATCTTGACCAAGACGGGTATGTTACTGAGGGTCTCATGTTGCCCCTCTGCCCACACGGCTCCACCAGGAAAAGTGTTCCTGTCCTGGGTGTGTCCCCAGGAGGGTAAGCCCTGCTCTTCTGATCTGGTCCTCTGCCCTGTCCTTAGCCTGTCTCACAGCAGGGCCTGGCTTCTGGGAGGTGGCCAAGCCCTGCCTGATGATGCCTGGCAGGCCCACTTCTGAACACTGGTCCCATGAGTGATGGTGTAGGGATCCTGGCCAGCGTTCACGACCAGGGAACCCCATGGCACAGAAAGGACTGGGGTCCATTAGTCACGGCAAGCAGCAAGGCCTCTGGAGTCATTTCTGCTCACTGATGATTAAAACAAAAAAGCAGAGTGAGAAAGACTACCGCAGTTGGTGAAGCCCACCCACTCCCGGAACGCTTCTTCACAGATTTTGTAGCATGCCCAGTTAAAGGGGCATTTCTGGAAATTTTTGCAGACACACACACTATTTGAGAGCCAGAAATCGTAACCAAGCATCCACCGACTATCTCTGCGTCTGCCCTTGGTCTACCCTTCCCAATGATCATCGCTCACTTCTCTTTCCTCTCTCTCTCCCCTATCTTTTCTCTTTCTTCCTCTCTCCTTCCTGCTATCCCTCCTCCCTCTCTTCTCCTTCCCTTTCTTCCTTCCTTTCTGCATTCTTTTCTTCCTCTCTTTTTCCATCTCTCCTTCTTCCATTGTTTTCTCCCTCCCTCCTTCCCTTCTGTCCCTTCTTGTCTTCCTCTCTTCCTCCTCCCCTCCAGTCTTTTCTTCTTTCCCCCTCTCTTTCTCTCCTTTCCTCCCATCTTTTCTCCCTCCCCTTTTTTCTTCCTTCCATCTTTTCTCCTTCCCTCTCTCCTTCCCTCTCCCCCCTTTCCTTTCTCCCTTCCTCTTGCCTTCCCTCCTCCCTCCCTTCTTTTCTTCCTCTCTTCTTCCCTCCCTCTGTTCTTCCTTTCCTCCTTCCCTCCTGCCTCCTTCCCTCCTTTTTCTCTTCTTCCCTCCCTCCCTCTCTTCCTCTCTCCCTCTCTTCCTCTCTCCCTCCTTCCTACCCTCCTTCCTTCCTCCCTCCCTCTTTCTTTCCCTCCTTTCTTCCTTCCCTCTCTCCCTCCCCATCTTCTTTCCTCCCTCTTTAGCCCCTGTCTCTCTCGTAGCTTCCTTTCTGACTCCATGTCTTCTTCCCTTTCCACCTCTCTCTTCTCTCCATCCAAAGCATTTCCTGCCCTCAGGATCTCCTTCTCCATCTCCTCTTGCTTTACTAGGATCTTTGGCTCATGCTTCAGGACTTCTGGAAGCTCTGAAGCTGCCTGCCTCTGTCGTGAATTGAACCTCATCTTAATACGGGTAAAGATGAAAAGCAGCCTCTCTGCGGTGTGGGCCATGTCTCTCTGTAACTCCAAGTGGTTTTTCTCAGGGAAAAGGACAGAGGAAACAAAATCACGGCTGGATACCTGAGGACAGGTGGAACCCAGTAGGGATGTTCTGATGGCTGTTTCCAAGGAAAGAGCCCAGGCCCGGCTCTTGGGAAGGCAGAACCAGTTAGGAAAACTGCCTAGCTTCTCACCAGACTCTCCCTCCTCTTTCTCCTGTTTCTCTTCTCCCCCACTTTCTCAACAAGGTCAAGGCCAAAGCAGTAGCAGATCCTGCCCAGATTTAACGTGTGGGCGAGTGCAAGCCTGGTGGGAGGGTACGGAGAGAGGGGCTGCCTCCCCTTCAAATCCACTGAACATCTTAAACCGCTTCAGGGCTTTGAGGAAACCCAGGTTGTATTTTGCCAAGCACGTTTCCTGTTACTTTTCATACCCAAGTGTATTCTAAAGGAAATGAAATCCACATGTTTCTGATCATTTATACTTAAATCATCAAAATATTGCCTTTTAGGTGCTTTGTGTGTCAGGAAACCCTTTGAACCTTTTTCACAGCAGTGTTCCTTGCCTCATGGAGAGGCAAACAGGAAGTGGTGATCTGCAGAGGGCATTCCGATGACCCCAGGATGGGTCCGGGGCACCCGGGGTCGGACCCTCCTGAGTGGGCCTGGGTGGGGGCCTTGGGGCTGGTGCAGGAAGGCTGAACACTGCCAAACATCTGGACTCCATCCCTGGCCAGAGTCGCCGACTCTCTTTGGAAACTTGGGCACAATCATTTAACCTCCCGGGGCCTCAGTTTCCTCCAAAGTCAATGGGACACTTTAGAAAACTAATTTGAATGATGCACTAGCAAGAAGAAAAACAAGATTACAAGAAACATAAGAAGCATGTTCACCAAACCCAATGTGTGGGCCTTACTCCCTCCCTGCAACAAAGCATAGCTTGTCCAACTATATTTTATTTGAGTGAATGTGTGTGTGTGTGTGTGTGTGTGTGTGTGTGTGTGTGTACACCTTAGATGATACTAAGATGTTAACTTATTTCAAAATATATTTTGGTTATTTTTTATGAGATTTCTTTTCCTTTACAAACACATGTTAAACTATTTTCCAGTGGCTTGATACCTTGATATATTGGAGTTGCTTTGCAATAATTGGGATCAGGGAGAGGGGAAATGGGTGGGATAGAGGTGAAGTGAAGGGGTCATGAATTTGATAATCATTGAAGCGGGTGAGGAGTGAGTCTAGGTCTTCATTATACCTGTCTCTCTACTTTTGTGTGTGTTTTTAATATTTTAAGGTGTTCAACATAAAACACAAAAAGTAGACTGAACATGGTGACTCATGACTGTAATCGCAGCACTTTCGGAGGTAGAGGAGGGAGGGTTGCTTGAGCCCAGGAGTTCAAGACCAGCCTGGGAAACATAACGAGACCCCCATCTCTACAAAACAATTTGAAAAATTAGGTCGGTGTGGTGGAGCATGACTGTCGTCCCAGCTACTCAGGATGCTAAGGCAGGAGGATCACTTGAGCCCAAGAGGTTGAGGCTGCAGTGAGCTATGATGGTGCCACTGCACTCCAGCCTGGGTGACAGAGCAAGATTCCTTCTCTACTTTTTTTCTTTAAAAAAAAAAAAACAAACTAAAACTAAAACAAACAGAAAACCTGAAAGTAAAACCTATGATTCCCTAAATCGTCGTATCCCTAAAATAGGATGTTATGATTAGACTATCTTGAACATATTCAAATTAGCACATCTCAGTGTATAAAGTTCAGAATCATTCCCTAATGTCATAAACCTCAATGCAGAAAAATGCAATTGATTTATGTTGAACCAGATGAAATTGCAGTTTTTGTAGATTACAAAATGGCGGATTATTGGCAAATTCAAACGGTTCAACCTAAATAGCTCAATTTCAACATTGTTACCCAGATCTACAGCATGCACACGGGGCCCTGTGTTCAATACAAAAATATAACACTGACCCCCAGGAAACTTAGAGACCAGTATGTCATGAGGCAATACACAGAGGTTCTCACAGTAGGTGGATAAAAACTGAGGTTGTAACAACAGCAAGCCATTTCCTGTCTGAGGAAGGGCCCCTGGAAATGGTCTAGAGCGGCATCCCCAACCTTTCTGTCATCAGGAACTCATTTCCTGGAGGACAATTTTTCCACAGAGTGGGGAGGGGATGATTGGGGATGAATCAAGCACATCACATTTATTGTGCACTTTATTTCTGTTATTATGACATGATGAAATAATTCTACAACACACCATCATGCAGAATCAGTGGGAGCCCTGAGCTTGTTTTCCTGCAACTAGATAGCCCCATCCGGGGGTGATGGGAGATAGTGACAGATCATCAGGCATTAGATTCTCGTAAGAAGTGGGCAACCTAGATTTCTCGCATGTGCAGTTCACAATAGGGTTCCTGCTCCTTTGAGAATCTAACGTCACTGCTGATCTGAGAGGAGGCAGAGTTCAGGTGGTGATGCCAGTGATGGGGAGTGGCGTAAATATGGAAGCTTCATTTGCTTGCCCGCTGCTCACCTCCTGTGTGCAGACTGTGTCCTAACAGGCCATGGACCAGTAGCAGTCCATGGCCCAGGGGTTGGGGACCCCTGCTCTAGAAAGATGGGTTTCATAGGGATAAGATGGAGCTATCCAAGTTCATGGTCTTCTTGAACAAAGGCACAAAAGATGGCAAGTCTAAAGGGTTTTCATGCTCCACAAAAGAGGAACGAACTAATTATTTAACACAAAAATGGCTCTTGGAATCTCTATGTGGAAAGAATCTTGATGGAGTCTCAGAACCGATTAGCTGTGTAACCTTGAATGTGTGACTCAGTCTCTCTAAGTCTCGGTTTCTTCATGCTGAAAGTGGGGGGAGGAAAATAATTCTTCCTACTAAGATACTAAAAATAAAGTGAGGTGAAATGAGTAGAAAGAGGAGAAGAAGAGAGAGACAGACCGAGGAGGGTGGAATCCGAATCTGGGCTTATTTTAGGACATTAGGTTGTATAATTTAAGGCAGACCCACAGCGTCTGCTTGCTAGACAATGTCTGTCTCATGGCTTCAGTTCAACAATTTTAACATAAACCATAGAGTGCTTTAATCTATTTCTTCTTTTCTGTTGTTTTGATCTGGGATGGCAAAGCCAACTCTAACCTCCATCCTAAGTGGCAGCCTTCCTAAACCCTGCTTCAGCTAAAATGAGCATCTCTTAGGATTCTGCTCAGAACTGCCATAGAAGATGGCTTCCCAAGGCCCAGACAAGGCCATGAGGGTCAGAGTGCAGGCAACCCAGGGGGACGCTAGCTCTGGTCTGGCATCCAGAGAGAAAACGACTCCTTGGGTGTATCCTTCTCTGTCTGTCCTAGTGACCCCCGTGAGAATGGGGCTTCCATTTTGAAGCAATAGAATTTCTGAGGCTTAGCTTATAGTGAGTTTAAATAACTTTTTTTGTTGTTTGTTTGGAGACAGGTTCTTGCTCTATTGGCCAGGCTGCAGTGCAGTGGCACAATCCTTGCTTTCGGCAGCCTCAAACTCCTGGGTTCAAGTGATCCTCCTGCCTCAGCTTCCTGAGAAGCTAAGACTACAGGTGTGTGCCACCAGGCCTGGCTAATTTATTATTATTTATTATTATTTTGTTTTGGCAGATGGGGTCTTGCTATGTTGC
Source organism: Sapajus apella (assembly GCF_009761245.1). Taxonomy (NCBI): domain Eukaryota; kingdom Metazoa; phylum Chordata; class Mammalia; order Primates; family Cebidae; genus Sapajus; species Sapajus apella. Next base: position 9,240,999 of record NW_022437008.1, read on the forward strand.
CCAGGCTAGCCTCAAACTCCTAGCTTCAAGTCATCCTCCTGACTCAACCTCCCAAAGTGCTGGGACTATAGACCTGAGCCACCCCTTACCCCGGCAAGTTCAAGGAGCTTATATACAGAAATCAGACCTTGTCTTTATCGGGTCATAAGTGAAAGGCATGCAAGGGCAAGCGAATAGTTACAGAACAGCAGATTAAATCTCTCTCACCACTTACAGCTCCCAATAGTAAGAAACAAAAGGATCATCAGAGGAGAAATGATTTTATGGCAGGGTTGCATGGCATCACACTGGATAATTCCCAATTTTCCAAACTGTCACAGCTGAGTTTATACTGATAAATTAAATGGATCTATGCAAATAATTCTGTTAATTGGAATAGCAAATTTCCTTGCACTCTTTTATTGATCCTCACTCTCCGAGCCTTGAATTATGGCTGGTGGTGAACACATGCATTGAGTCCTTAGGGCAGGCACCATGTCTCTGTCCCCCATGGTGACTTCCATGTCATCCAATATATAGATTTTCAAGTTTTAGCAGCAGAATTTATATATGGAACCAAATCGCATATGGAACCCTAATATAGATGACTTCCAAAGACCCAGACGAGGCAATGAGGGTGACAGTGTAGGCAACCCAGGGGGCCTTCAGCTCTGGTCTCACATCCAGAGAGAAAACGGCTTTTTGGTTATATCTTTCTCTGTCTGTCCTAGTGACCCCCATGAGAATGGGGCTTCCATTTTAAAGCCAATAGAATTTTTGAGCTAAATGTGGGGTTGCTCTAGTTGGAACCCATACAGGGGCTGGGACAGTCACCCCTCCCCTCTGCCTCTTATTCCCCAGAAGTGTCCTTGTTGGCACTTACGACATAGAGAACCCAGAACACTTCAGAATGCGGTTGAAGAAGCAACGTTCTTGCAGAAATGAAGCACCCAATGTCCTAAAAATGAGAAGACTTGGTCTGCTCATGCGATCATTGTAATTCAGTAGCAGAACTGAGATCTAAAGAAGCCCCAATTACATAGCGTTTGCCATTAAAATTACCAGGATTAGAGAAGAAATTGCATAGAAAAATCTGAGATCCTGGTGCCAGAGAAACCACTCCCAGCAGGCTGCCCTATTCAGAGCTGTTTTCTGGGCATCCTTCTTTGGAACCACCATATCAGTTCTCTAGATTGAGGGTTTGTGCCAGCCTGGAGCCCAGGAGTTGTAAGAATGCATATTCACCCAGATCTGTCTGGAGTGCTGACCACTTGCAAGGTGCTGTTCTAGAACTAGAGTTGAACAGCATGTCCAAGATTGACAAGAGGCTCCACGCTCCTGCTTCCTCTTCTGTGGCCCTATGCCAGGCACCGTGGGCACCCGACCCAGATCACTGGCCTGTGCACCCATCTCCCGAACTCACAGAGCATGACTTCCAGAAGCTCACAGCGGACCTCTTCTCCTGACCACTGCCCTTAGCTCAGGATTTCTCAGCCTTGGAGCTATTGACATTCTCGGTCCAGATTTTTTTTTTTTTGATGTGGGGTCTAGTCTATGAATTGCAGTATGGTCAGTGGCATCCCTAACCTCTACCCACTAGATGCTAGTAGTCCCCACACCCAGTTGTGACAATGAAAAGTCTCCAGACATTGGCTGAAAACACTTGCCTTAGTTGATGGGAGACCTTTTCTGGAACACATCGGAAATTATACCATCTTTCTAGGATACTCCAAGGCCAAGAACTGCTGATGAGGATTACAGAAGACTAGCCCCTGTCCTCAGAATAGGACAACTCTGATGCTATTCACTCTCTGGAGCCTCAGATTCGGCTGGGGTTAGACTTCAGCTGTAACTGCACTTTTGCCTGGCTTCATCCCTTGAACGATTTTGCTTTCTAGGATGACTACATATCCCAGGCTTCTTTGCAGAAAGGTTGGGTCCGTGAGGCTGATTCTGTCCAATGAAATGTGATGTCCAAAAGTGATGTACGCCTCTTCTGGATGTTGCACCTAAAACCTCTTGCGATATTCTCTGGCTCATACTTTTTCTTGAATTACTCTCTCTTTCCCCCTTTTCCTTGGGTGGACCTGGAAGAATACAAAATGTTGAGGGCATAATGTAGTAAGCTTCTGAGTCCCTGAGTCACCACTTGGATGAAACCTTCTAAGACAGCTGCCTAATCCTCATTGGATTTTGAACAAGAAATGACTTTTAGTTAATGTCCATCTTCCCATCTAGGCAGTACATTCCCTGAAGGCAGGAACTCTTGTCTGTTTTGTAGACTGTTTATATTAGCCAGGGAAATTCATGTTAGTTTCTGTAACAAATTTCTTCAAATCAGTAGCTAAAAACAATAAAAAGATCCCTTCTGGGCAGGTGTGGTGATTCTTGCCGGTAATTCCAGCACTTTGGGAAGCTGAGGCAGGAGGATTGCTTGAGGCCAGGAGTTGGAGTCCAGTCTGGGTAGCATACTGAGATCTCTACAAAAAACACAGTATGTGCCTGTTGTCCCAGCTACTGGGGAGGCTGAGGCGGAAGGATCACTTAAGCCCAAAAACTTGAGGCTGCAATGAGCTATGACTATGCCACTGTGCTTCAGAGCCTGGGCAACAGAGCAAAATCCCATCTCAAAAAAAAAAAAAAAAAAAGAAAAAAAAAAGAAAAGAAAGAAAAGAAAAATCCACCCCAACCTGCAAAGTACCATTTTTTTTTTAATAGTCTCACCCTGTCACCCAGGCTGGAATATAGTGGTGCGATCTCAGCTCACTACAACCTCCACCTCTCAGATTCACAGGGTTCTCTTGCCTCAGCCTCCCCAGTAGCTAGAATAATGGGAGCCCACCACACCATGGTAGGCTAATTTTTGTATTTTTGTTTTGTTTTGTTTTGAGACAGAGCTTTGGTCTTGTTGCCTAGGCTAGAGTGCAATGGCAAAATCTCGGCTCACTGCAACCTCCACCTCCCGCGTACAAGCAATTCTCCTGCCTCATCCTCCCGAGTAACTGGGATTACAAGCATGTACCACCATGCCCAGCCGATTGCGTATTGTTTAGTAGAGATGGGGTTTCTCCATGTTGGCACTGGACTTGAACTCCCAGCCTCAAGTGATCCTCCTACCTCAACCTCCCAAAGTGCTGGGATTACAGGTGTGAGCCACTGCACCTGGCTAACTTTTGTATTTTTAGTAGAGACGGAGTTTCTCCATGTTGGCCAGGCTGGTCTCAAACTCCTGACGTCGAGTGATCTGCCCACCTCAGCCTCCCAAAGTGCTGGGATTACAAATGTGATATCATTGTTTTCCAAATGGATGACCACAATGGCTTCCCCCACCCCACTTATGGGAAAAAGGTAAGTGTTGAGGCACATGCTGTCCCCAGGACCAGAGATAGCCCTGTGTGGACATGGGGGAGATGTCACCCTGCCTGGCTTCCCTGCTAACCTGGCATTGTGAGGCAGCCTCTTTTGCTCCACGGAACTCCACCCCTTTGCTGGAGGCAGCTGCGAGGCCCAGGAAGCGGCATCTCAGTAGATGAGCTGGATCCATCTGATTTTCTGCCCTAGGAATATGAAGTCAAAAACATGAAAACTGCTGAGTGTTTAGGATTGTTCAGTGGGAGAATTCTGAGGTGGAACAGATTATAAAGCAGTTTTCAGTGCTGATTATAACTGGAATCAGTGACTTCAAGGGAATATGGACAGGGACGCCAGAGATTATGGGGAGAGAGAAAGGGGGTACATATGAGGAAGGGGAGGTTGAGCCAGGTGTGCTCCCTGATGACCACAGGAGTGAAGGAGAGTTGAGGGCAGGCTCATGACTGACCAGACAGCCCAGAGTGACCCATGGGTGGGGTGGCCCAAGCATGCTGCACGTAATCCCAACTGCAAGTAACAAGAATCCTGCCCCCACCAAGGAGCAAAACCATGTGCTAATGAGGACCCGTTCACATCTCCAGGTCCACCCTTTGGGAAGGCCTGGAGAGACCTTGCAGGGGGCAGGGGAGTTTGGTAAATACAGGAGAGCGTGGTCATTGGGAAAAATTTGAGAATAAAGGAAAGTATTAAAGAAACATGCACATGAAAAAGAGGCTCCCTAGCCTCTTGGTCAACTGGGAGCAGGTGAAGCACCCCTCAAACACGTCTCTCCTGGAAGAGTCCATGCTTGGGAGAAGCCGCTGCTTTCTCTGCTCAGGCTCTGGGTGAGTTGACCTGGAGGAAAATTCTCTAGTCCCTTCTTGTGCCTGGGGGATCGTGGGCCCTGCTAAGAGACTCCTTGTGGAGTAACCTCCTGATATGGTGGGGCTGAGGGTCAAGACTTGGCTGCATCCGTGCCATGTGCACCGTGGTTCCACTCGCTCCAATGTCCTACCAACTCCAGGCACTGCGGGGGAGCTAGGGCAGAGCGCTGACCACCCCAGGCTCTGGCTTCTGTCCTTTTTCTGTACCAATGATAAGCTGGGGCCACAACAAGCCCAAGGCAAGGTTTACTCAAAAGGAAGAAGTAAAGACAGTGACCAGATGTCATGATGAAGAGATTAATAATATTAAATAATTTGTGCATTTTGTTTTGAATCCTGGCTGTATGGCTGCAAATGTTTTCTCTAACTCTAAGCTGTACTACCGCTTAGTACAGAGAAAGGAAGGAAGCAGATATACTGAGGGTAACAATAATCAGAATAGCTCTGGCTGATGTTTATTGAACACTAATTGCATGGCAGGTAGCCTTGTGTGCGTGTATTAATCCTCTAACGGGCTATTGCAGCAGGCGCAAACATTATAAATTTGATTTTGCAGATGAGGAAACTGAGGCAAAAAGTGGAAGGAATGAGGGAGGGAAGGGAAGAAGAAAGGGAGAAAGGATAAACAGGAAGAAAGGAAGGAAGAAAGGAAGGAAGGAAGGAGGGAGGGAGGGAGGGAGGGAAGGAAGGAAGGAAGGAAGGAAGGAGAGAAGGAAGAAAGGAGGGAAGGAAGGAGAGAAGGAAGAAAGGAGGGAAGGAAGGAAGGAAGGAAGGAAGGAAGGAAGGAAGGAAGGAAGGAAGGAGGGGTACGTATTTTACAGCTAATAAATAAAGGTGATAAACTTCAGACTCAGGCAGTTTGAATCCCAAAGGTGCAGTCTCAGCTACCAATTTGAGCAGTCTGAGGCGATCAGCACTTGGCTTTTTTGGTTTATATAATAACAGCACTCCTATGACTTGCACTGCTGAGGCCCTCAGGGCTTCTTCGACCTCCTTTCTCACTCCAGGCCATTGTGGCTCCTGACCTTGTGTTTCTCTAAACTTTCCTTTGACACCCCACAAACGCCTCTACAGATGTGAATTTGCAGCTCCAATCTCAATGGCGCCAAAGTATCTCATTTCTTACTATTACTCAATCAAAGGCATTCAACCCTCGATGTGCCATCACTTCATTCAATTAGAAGGCACCATTTCTGGCATTTGAGGAGCTCCTGACTTTACCCACTCCCTCAGAGTCAGGCAAAGACCGTGTGGTGTTATGCAAAGCAAAATGTCCCAGGAAGGGCCCCCTTTCTTCTCCCTGCAGTGGTTACCTGCATTTATATAGCTTTTGATGTCTATAAATTCTGATGCTCACGTAGCCAACTGCCTTGGCTGGGTACCACAATACTTGGCTTTATTCATGCCATGCCCACCATGGATCCATCACTTCCAATGTCCTACCAACTCCAGGCACTGCCAAGGAGCTAGGGGGGAGTGTTGACTACCGCAGGCCCTGGCTTTGGTCCTCCTTCTAGGCTAAAGGACAATCTTCCTCTCCCTTGCTGCTCTCCACAGACTTCATCTTCCTTCCAGAATCCTGTGGACACAATCTTCAGTGACTTGGCCTTTTATAAAGTAAAGGAAAAGGGTTTATTCCCATTCCCAGCTTCTGCTCTAAGCTCAGCAGTTGTACCCCATAAAAAAAGTACAAATTGCCTGGTTCACTCCTTGTAGTGAGATGCAGTGGGGAGAGAAGAAGGCAAAGATCCGAATTCAGCTTCCACCCTAATAGAACACCCAAGAAGCCTCCCTTCCTGCTGCACGCTCGGGTGGGGTTCTGCTTGTTGCAATCAGAAATGCCAAATGGAAACAGTTCTACAATCAGGGGAGAGTATTTTTAGGGATTCTTTTCTTCTCTGGAGCCTTCCTTCAGCCTCCTCCTTCTGGCTTCTGGATCTCTAAGAGGCCCATGGCTGATGCTGCTTCTTTCACTGAACTGACAAATGAATCCACATGTCACCATGATTGCGTGTTGCAGGAGATGGGTCACAAGAGCAAAGTATATGAAGAGTGTAGTTTTTGTATATGCATATAGGGTAGAATAGATTTTACCGATAGAATACTTTTTACTGGCATGGTTTGTCTGTCCCTGGGGTAGGGTACCTGAAGAGAAGAGAAGGTTAGGTGTCAGCACCCTCTGTTGGCTTCCTCAGATTACGTCGGAGTATTGTTTCTGCCCTTTTATGGGGGAAAGAAATCCTACACAGTTCTCTTCTCTTTGCCCAAGCCAATGAAAAGGCAGACAGCATCCTCGGGCTCAAGTATGACTCCGGATCCGCCTGGCATCTCCTGCAGCGGAGAGGCATTGTGACCTTGCTGGGCTGGTGGCTCCTGGCACCCTCCCAGCCCTGGATGTGCCGCACAACCCTAAATAACCCCGCTTCTGCGCCATCTGACACAGAGAGCATTTCCCTGATGAATTACCCATGCACAGATAATCAAATAAATCTTTGTCTTGCTACCTGCAGTCGGGATGCCCTGTGAAGTTTCACAGGTCACAGCACAGATCAAATTAAGGCCCAGAGTCATGGGTGGGATGGACGGCCACAGCCTGGCTGTCCAGGGCCACAGGGACACACACACAGCCAGTTCTCCAAGCCAGGCTGCAGCTCTGGGGGACACATCAATCACCGATTCCAGTACCCAGGTGAGCTCCGTGGCAGCTGCAACGCATGAAGGTGAAGGCGGGGGGAAGAAAAATTAGGAAATAAACCAGCTTCCTCTGAAGATCTTGCTTACCCCAAATCCCACTCTCCTGAAAAAGGGCAGAACTGGGGGCTGCACAGCGCTTACTCCACCCCCAAGAGAGCAGTGGCTGCCTCTCCCCTCTTTCCTGACAGAGAACACGATCACAAATCGGGAACCAGATGGCTGCCTTTATATTTCTTTTTTCTTTCTTCTTCTTCTTTTTTTTTTTTTTTTTTTTTACTGCAATACTAAAGCCACCATAAAAAAGCAAAGTTGAACAGACAGAGCTAATAATATAATCATTCAAAACACCTGCAAACAGTGCAGATGGGCAATTTCTGTCTGCAGAATCGTCGGTAAAAGACCGCCTCCCCATATGGGCAGCTCCAGAAGCCCGGTTTTGCCCAGCTCTGTCCCTTACCTTAGGAAAACCTGCACAGAGCATATGCACGCTTTTTATAGTCGAGCGAAAGAGTCGGTGGCTGATTATTTATGTCCTTCTGGTATGTCTTAGAATCGGGCAACCTGCGAAGGGTCCATCCAGCCGGGCTCCCCAGGTGTCATGGGACTCAAGGGGAGGCCAAGGACGACCCTGCAGCCACTTTGCAGTCTGGGCACAAATAATGGCTATTGTCTGCAAATGGCTCCATCACCCTTTCCACCATCTACCTGCATTCTTGAAATAAACAACCCTCCAAAGCCAGCAGCCCTGTGTTCTGTTTCTCACTGAACACACACAATGTGAATCTGTAGAGAAAGAAAAAAAAATGTCCTTTGCAAAAGCTTGCTTTTCTCATCTGTCAGTGGGTTCCTCACGTCACTCTCTCCAGCTTCCTGCAGTAGAACTCAGTCTCAAGGAAGAAAGGACATGATTGAGAACCTCTTGTGGAAGGAAGGCCGCGCTTCAACCAGAGGGTCAGTCCTGAGGAATGACTACTCCCGATCTCTGCCTGCATTGCAGAGGGATAAACAGATTCACAGGGGAACAGGAATTTTCTCAAGGTGGCAGAGGTAGGGAGGGTCTCCCCATTGGCAGCATGCATGGAGAGCTAGGGTGCCCCTCGCTGCCCCTCCCTCCACGGGTTGGTTTCACACAGCACCATGTCAGCTTCCTGTGAGTTAGGTACAGATGGACAGGAGGGTGGGTGAGAACTGAAGGTACAACTTGCCTGCCAGCCAAAGAGAGGCAGCCGTGAGGTCTGCGTTCCTCCAGGCAAGTCAGGGAGCTCAGCTGACCACACCTGGCTGAGTGGCTGCCAGGGACCCTCAGGGAGAGTGAGATGAGCGAGAATGGTGTCTCAGTCCTCAGAGGGCTCCTAGTCTTCTGGGAGGAACATATTTGAATGACCCGAGTTAGAACCAGTAACTAAAGAGAAATCCACACAATGTTCATTGGGAAATTTAAAAGACGGAGAGTTTAATGCAGCAGGGATCCGGTTGGAAAAAAAAAATCAGGGAAGGCTTTCTGGAGGAGGCAAAATATTCGATTTTTCTTTCTAAATATATGTGAATTGATTCACTTCTCTCCATCATCACCTCCACCACCAGCATCTTAGATGTCATTATGTTTCTTCTGCGCAGTATTTCCATTGGCTCCTTATCCCCCACCCCACTTTCTTCTCACGCAGTCCATTCCTATGCAGGCAGAGTGGTCATTTTGAACCATAACTCAAGCATCCCTTCTTTAAAATTTACCAATACCTTCTTTTTGCTCTTACCATAAATACTGAAATCCTTATTACGGGAAAGTATTTAGAGTGCTTTGGGCAGCAGGTGATGGGGAACAGGATCAACTCACATTAAGAATGACTTAACAGGAACATTTATGCTCTTATGTAAATGTCCCAAAGAAATGTACGTATCTGGTTAATTTGGTGGCTCAGTAGCATACTCAAGGAGTAGCTTCCTTCCAGCTCTCCTGGCCTCCTTAGTATGGGTTTTGTCCCTGGCTTGAAGACCTCCACACTGGCACGTGGCAGAATTCAAAGCCAGAAGACAGAATTCCCTTCTCTGGGTCCCTTTTTGAAGTCTGGGAACCATTTCTGAAGTCCCCCCAGCCACCACCACCCCTCCACTATGGGACCTCATTCACATCCCTTTGGCGTGTATTTTGTCAGTCGCCTTTCTTTAATACAAGTCATGGCAAAGAGAATGGCACTTCCATTGTTTAGACTCATGAAGGTTCATCTCCTGGGATGGAGGCGGGGCCCAGCTCACAATCATTCTCAAGGTCTCCTTCTATCTGAACAAAAGTAGGGCTTTATTAGCAAAAAAGTGGGGACATCAGAAGAACTCTGCAGTAGTCAACCAACGATGTCTGCTGCCTGTGCCTCTAGGACCTGCAGGGATGGCCCCGGCTCTCCTCCAGTCTCATATTGTTTTACTCTACCCCTTTCTCTGAGTTCTTCCTACCCTACAGCCACCCCACAGGCCTGGGGCGGATAAGCTCCTGATTTCAGTGTGGAGAAAATTCCCCCTAGTCCTGGGGAATCAACAAGACTGATTGAGGCAATCCATCTCTGGAATGTTTGGTGTAACTTTGTAGAAAAATTTAGTCCTGCTTGTTTGCTAGTTGAGTATATGCACGTGTGTGTGTAGGTGTTTGTGGATATTTAGGCTCTGATTCATTTTCCTTATCTTTATTGGGCCAGTTTTAATTTTCATTATGATGTAATTCATATATTATAAAATGCATTATTGTTAAGTTTATAATTTAATGAGTTTTGACAAGTGCATACGCCCACATAACCCACATTTCCACAAAAATTTTGAATAGTTCCATCACTACAAAGATTCTCCATGTACCCTTCCAGTGATTGCCTCCTCATGCTGTCCCCAAACCACCACTGCTAAGAAACAGTTTATCAGGGATTAGCTTTGTTTTTTTCTAGAACATTAAGTAAATGGGATCATATAATATGCATTAATATTTTTATACTCAAAGTAGTCTTTTTGAGATTTATCCATATTAATGATGCATTAGCAGCTTATGCTTTTTATTCTTAAGCACTGCAACATTGTATGAATATATAGCACTGGGTTTGCCACTTTCCCCTTGACATATATTTAGGTTGTTTCCAGCTTTGGGCTATTACATGTACTTATGTTATGAACACTGGTGTTAACTCTTTGGGTAAATATCTCAGAGTGCATTTGCTTAGTGTTAAGACACGTACATAATGAACTTTATAAGAAACTGCCAAATAATTTTATCATGTTTTATCATTTTACATTGCACCAGCAATGTGTGAGAGTTCAGTTATGACATATCCTCACCAACATCTGATGTTGGAATTTTAATTTTAGCCACTCCACTGGGTATGAAATGTTATTTCATTGTTATATTAATCTGTATTTCATTGAGGACTACTACTTTTGAGAACTTCTTTTGTAATTATTGGCAAATATGTCTCCCTATGTGAAATGTCTGTTCAAATCTTTTGCTCATCTTTTACAAGTAGGTTGTCTTATTTAATAAGATTAATGATAATATAATTATAGATTGTTATAAGTATAATCAAGGATATTATTAATATGATATATAATAATATTGTAAGAGTTCTTTGTGTGTGTGTGTGTATATATATATATATATATACATACACACTACACACACACACACACACACACACACACAGATATACACATAAATATAGTGAAGATTTTCCCCAAACTTGAGTCAGTTTTCAGATTTCATTTTTTTCTATAAAATGTTCCCTTTTGTCTAAGTTTTCCAATTTAAAGCCATAAAGTTTCCAAGTATTCTCTATTGTTTACATCTCTGCAAAATCTGCAGTTATGTCTTTTTTTCAGTCCTAAAATTATTTGTGCCTTCTCTGTTTTTGCTTTGCTCAGTCTTGCCAGAAGATTGTTTATTTTTATCATCTTTTCAAGAAAAAGATAAGATTTGATTTCTTCATTGTGTCTTTGTTTTCTGTTCCATTAGTCCTCTCTCTTACCTTTGTTAGTTTCTTCTTTCTGTACCCTTTGATGTACTCTGTTGTTCTCTCTTTTTTTCTTTTAATGAGATGAAGCCTCACTCTGCTGCCCATGCTGGAATGCAGTGGTGTGATCACAGCTCATTGCAGCCTTGAACTCAGGAGCTCAGGAGACTCTTCCATCTCAGCCTTCCAAGAAGCTGGAACTACAGGTGCACACAACCACACCTGGCTAATATTGTTTATTTTTTATCTTTCTCAGGATGGCACTTAACTCATAAATTTTTAGGCTTCTTTCTCTCACACAAGTATTTAAAAATATGTATTTTGTTAAGAACTGCCTTTATCTGTAGTATTTTAATTTTTGTTCAATTTTAAATATTTTGAAGTATCTATTATTATTTTTGAATCATATATTATTTAGAAACATGCATTTTTCTTCCAAGATTGTGGAAGAATTGTTTTACTTAAAAATATTTTTGTTATTAATTTTTAAACTAATTGCCTTGTAGTCAAAAAATGTTGTGTTTAAGATATTAATAGTTTGGCATCTTTTAAGACAATTTCATAGCCTGGAATTTGGTCATTTTGTTAGTTTTTCATGTGTTAAAATTAACATGTTTTCTATAATTATTGGTTGCAGAGTTCCTTGTATATTTGTCCACTAAATAAACTTCTTGCATTTAAATAGTCTACATTCTTAATGTTTTTGTTTTCTTTGCCGTTCTTGCTGGTTGTATTAATAGATTACTAGAACTAAATATTTATTAACACTCATAAATACTCTTTTACAATAATTTATTTTATACTGTTTAGGGTAGTTGGTAGAATAAACCAGCTGCCTAACCATGAAAGACCTTGGGGACCTTTTGCCCGTGGGAAGAAGTTGAGTTGGAATGTAGCCCTTCTTGCTGGAGGTAAGGCAGTCTGGAACCAGTTGGATCACTAGTGCGTGACTAGGAGAGAAGGTCCGTGATCATTCATTGGACCAGCTTTCTGATCGCTACACATTGTTTGCATTGCAATACACGCTTGGCCATGAGATTATCTGACTGATGATTCTCTGGCTAGAACCCGGTGCATAATAGGTGTGGGGGCCACAGGCTCTTGGCCCCTTTGCTGAAAATCACTGGCATGAGGCAGATGGATCAATAGGAGAAAAGGCACGCAAATTTACTGAACATGTGGTGTCCACTGGAGCCTTCAATTTCTCATGTCAAAATGCCATACTTTGGATATTGCTTTCTGAGCCCCAACATTGGTGTATTAGTCTCCTCTCACACCTCTAATGAAGACATACCCAAGACTAGGTAATTTATAAAGGAAAGAGGTTTAATGGACTCACAATGTCACATGGCTGGGGACACCTCACAATCATGGTGGAAGGTGAAGGGGAAGCAAGACACATCTTACCTGGCTGCAGGCAAGATAGCTTGTGCAGGAAAATTCCATTTTATAAAACCATCAGGTGTCTGAGACTTAGTCACTACCACAAGAACAGTATGGGAAAAACTGCCCCCCATGATTCAATTATCTCCACCTGGCCCCACCCTTGACACGTGGGGATTATTACAATTCAAGGTGAGATCTGGGTGTGGACACAGCCAAATCATATCAGTTGGTTTAAGCATGTGTATGTGTGTGTGGTGTTACGAGGGTGTATAGTTAGTAAATAAAGAATAACTTAAATGTGTCTTAAAGGCAGAAGAGCATGTCTACAGGCAGAGAGAACACTCACTTTCATGGTGACAGTGATGCCAATCATTTTCGCTTCCCCAGGATTACTCCTGCATCAGGGAGCTGCACTGCAATTTCCTTTGCAGAGGCCTCTTTGCCTGTCTTAACGCCACATGGGTTGGGTGGGGCTGACCTCATCTCTTCCCTCCAGGAATGGATGCAGAATCTTGGCCTCTGCAATCCCACCGCCAGAACCACTGAAGGAAACCCTGCCTGAGAGTGAAGGCAGCACAAAAGCAGCGGAATTGAGAAAGGAAGAGAGGCTTTGTTTATGAATCTGCCCAAAGGGATCCCTTGAACTTTCCAGTCAAATAAACCAATAGATTCTGTTTTCTTTTATGTGAGTTTGGGTTGAGTATTTGTTGATAAAGCGTCCTGATCTTTATCACTCCTGATGATCAAGTGTGACTCTGCAGGGGGCTGCCACAGAACAGGCCACGGGCAGCCTCCTTTCAAAAGAGGCTAGAAAGGCTCGCCCCCCACTTGTCCCCATCTTCACCCCAGCTTCTGGGCACAGTGCTTAGGCTTGGTTCCTTTAAAACCGCCTCCAGTACTCCTAAACCTAGCCCCAGATTCACATTTGCCAACTACCCAGGTGTCATCTGGACACACTGTATTTCCTTGATCAATTCCACAAAATTGTGTGGAGCCCCCATGGAATTTCATTCCTGCCGCCCCATGCAAAATACCGTGGGTGGGAAAGAAACTAGCGCTGGATGGGAAGTTTCTCTTTCAGGAGTGCTGTAATTTGCCGCAAAGTGTGCTAATCTGAAATGTTGAAATCACGTTATATTTTAAATTCACTAAAAAGCTAACTGGTTAAAAGGACTTGGAGAGAGCTCCTGGACAAAAATAGATTACCCCGTTAGTGGAGAGCATTTCCCCTCAGCCCTCACGGTTCCCGAACATGAGTAGGGCTTCTATAGCAGGTCTCTGCGACTCTGCAGGTGGGCTTTCTGTGGTTACAAGAGAATGGCGAGCTCCCGCATGGAACAGGCCTACTGTGTCAGGCAAGGCACGGCCTGCCTGTCTTCAATGAAAGACTGGTGGCAATTGAAAACAAATACCCCAGCTTCCTTGATCTTCAGGGGTGTTTTTACACAGTCTCCCAAGGGTCCCCAGTAGACACCCCATCATATCTTCTGCATCAAAACTCTCCACATCAGCTTGTTCCCATTCCCCTACTGATGCTTCCTGGGGTCAACTCCCAAATGAGCAACTTATACTTAAAGCCTTGTTTTAGGGTGTACTTATAAAGGAATGTAATGTAAGACAGCACCCAATTTCCTTATCACCATCTCTTTTGCTAAAATTTATTTACTTATTTACTTATGCATTGGATTTATTTTTAAAACCAGTGTCAAGCTCACAGCAAAATTGAAGAGAAGGTGCAGAGAGTTCCCATACATTTCCCAACCCCCATGGCCTCTCCTTTATACACAGCCGTTACCAGAGTGGTACATTCCTTATAACTGATAAATCTGAAGTGACGTGTTACAACCACCTGGCACCCCTAGTTTAATTAGGGATCACTCTTGGTAGTGTACATTCTATTAATGACCACTCACTTTATAACAATATTTCCTTATACGGGAGTCAACTTTCCCCTTTTCTCTGGCTTGAAAATGTGGCTTGGTTATGAAATTCACGAGGCGCTCCTGGTCCTCTCTCTATCTACTTCCTTAGTTGGCTGTCAGCCTTGGACCAGTGAGGAAGCTGAAGTGCAGAGACAGTGAGTAGATAGAAGACCCCC
>NW_022437008.1:9255470-9263905 GCF_009761245.1 Sapajus apella
CTGGGACATTTATCCTTTTTTCTTACTAACTTTTATATTACAAGTATGATTTGTAAATTATTAAAAATTTAAGGCTGGGTGAGGTGGCTCACGCCTCTAATCCCACCATTTGGGAGGCTGAAACAGAAGAATTGCTGGTGGCCAGGAGTTCAAGAACAGCCTGGGCAACGCGGTAAGACCCTGTCTCTACCAAAGAAAAAAGAAATTGGCTAATGGGCATTGGGTAGAGTGCCTATGGTCTCAGCCACTTGGGAAACTGAAACCGAAGGATGGTTTGAGCCCAGGTCGCAGTGAGCTATGACCACATCACTGCACTCCAGCCTGGACAACAGAGTGAAACCCTGTGTCTCAAAATAAAAAGCCAAAAAAAATTTTTAATTAAAAATTAAAATTTAAAAAATAACAAATACATATAAGCAAAAGAAAAGAAAAAATTACAAATCAACAATATTATTAATTAGTATTAATGGTGAAAGGCAGAATGCTTTCTTACTCTAAGGCCAAAAATTAGACTAGAAAATAAAAAGAACAAGACAAGGATGTATGCTCATTCCACTTCTATACAACACTGTACTGGAGATTCTAGTGAGATTGCAAAGGAACAAGTACAACCACCACTATGTGCAGATGAAGTTATCTCATATATAGAAATTCTTAGGAGTACACACACACACACACACACACACATGTCCCGTTAGAAGTAATGAATGCGTTCAACAATATTGCAGTGTGTAATATCAATATTTTAAAAGTATTTTTATATACTAGCAATAAACAATCTAACAATGAAATTAAGTAAACAATTATATTTATAATAGCACCAGAAAGAATAAAATACTTAACATAAATTTAACAAAAAAGTACAAGACTCGTAACAGTGAAACACCACAAAACATTGTTGAAAAGAATGAAAGAAGATCTAAATTAACAGAAAGACATCCATGGTCATGAATAGGAAGACTCAATATTGGCAGTATTTCCTAAATTGGTCTTCAGATTCAGCGCAATCCCTATCAAAATTCAGCTGCCATTTCATAGGGAATGCAAAAAGTTATGATTAGAAATGATCACAAAATTTATACAAACATTCAGATAACTCAGAATAGAAAAAAACAATCTTGGGAAAGAAGAAGAGAGTTGGATGACTCAAACTGCCCAATTTCATAGCTTACAACAAAGCTACAGTGATCCAGACAGTGTGGTATGGTGTCAGGAGTAGAACTGATAATCCAGAAAACAAACCCTGGCATTTGAAGTCTCTTGATCTTTCACAAGGGTGCCAAGATCATTCAATGGAGAACAAATACTCTTGATGATAAACGGTGCTGGACAACTGGATTTCCACATAAAGAAGGATAAAATTGGACTTCAACCTCACACTACACACGTTCACTCAACATGGAAAATAAATTTAAGCATAAGAGCTAAAGCTAGGTGGGGTGTGGTGGCTCACATCTGTAATCCCAGCACTTTGGGAGGCTGAGGTGAGTGGATCTCCTGAAGTTAGGAATTTGAGACCAGCTTGGCCAACATGGTGAAACCCCATCTCTACTAAAAATACAAAAAATTAGCAGGGCATGGTGGCACATGACTGTAGTCCCAGCTACTCAGGAGGCTGAGTTAGGAGAATCACTTGAACCTGGGAGGAAGAGGTTGCAGTGAGCCAAGATCACACCACTACATCCAGCCCGGGTGACAGAGCGAGACTCCGTCTAAAAAAAGAAAGCTAAAACTCTAAAATTATTAGAAGAAAACATAAGAGTCAATCTTTGTGATCTGTGTGAGGCTATGGTATCTTAGATATGACACCAAAAGCATAAGGGACAAAAGAAAAATAGAAAAGTTATACTTCATTATAACATACTTTATTAAACCCCAAAATTTCCATGCTGTAAATGACACCATCCAGGAAGTGAAACGACAGCTCACAGAATGAGAGAAAATATTCAAAAATCATACACATCATACATGTCACAAGGGATTTATATACAGAATATATAGAATTTATATAAAGAACTCATACAATGAAATAATCAACATATGAATAACTCAATTAAAAATTGGAATGGGATCTGATAGTTCTCTAAAAAAGACATCCAAATTATCAGGAAGCAAAAGATGTTCAACATCATTGGCCATTAAGAAAATACAAATGAAAACCACAATGAAATACCATTTTACATCCTATGGTAGCTATATGCAAAAAGACAGATAAGGGCGAGTGTGGGTGAAAATGTAAAGAAATTGACACTCTCATATTTCTGATGGGAATGTAATATGTTGCAGCCGTTCTGGAAAACAGTCTAGTGGTTTCTCAAAAAGTTAAGCAACATAATTACCATATGACCCTGAAATATCCTCCTCAGTGTATACCAAAGAATTGGAAATATATGTCTACACAAAAACTGTACATAAATGTTTATAACAGAATTATTTATAATAGCCTTAAAGTGGAAACAATCCAAATGGCCATCAAAAGATAAATAAATAAAATGTAGTATATCCATATAATAAAACTTTATAATTTAGCAACAAAAAAAGAATGAATTACCAATACATGCTATAACATGGATGGACCCTGGAAACATTATGCTAAATGAAGAAGCCAGTCACAAAAAAACCACACACTGAATAATTTCATTTACGGGAAATGTCTAGAATAGGCAAACAGGAGGAACTGTAAGGTAGGTAAACTATATTTCAATAAAGCTGTTCAAAATCCCCCACCTCTCGGAGGTAATCACTGTTAATATATTTAGTAAAAATAACTTTCAATGTACAAATATATACATATATTTGTATATTGTAAAATGTATATATTTGTATATTGTATGAAATATATATATACACAAAACAAAAGAACAGTAGGGTGCAGTGGTTCACACCTGTAATCTCAGCACATTGGGAGGCCGGGGTGGGAGAATTGCTTGGGCTCAGGAGTTTGAGACCAGCCTGGGCAACACAGTGAAACCCTCTCTCTACAAAAAATAAAAAACCCTGTCACTACAAAAAATACTGTGTACCGGGTGCAGTGGTATACACCTGAGTCCCAACTACTCAGGAGGTCAAGGCAGGAGGATCACTTGAGCTTGGGAGGAAGAGGTTGCAGTGAGCTGAAATCGCACCACTGCCCTCCAGCCTGGGAAAAAGAGTAAAACCCTGTCTCAAAAAAAAGAAATTATACTATACATTAATCTTCTCTCTTTGTAACAGAATGTCATTAAATATTATCCTACAATGTTATTTTTTTAAAGCTACATATTGATTTTGTTTCCATAGTTCTGTAATTTTGCTTAAAGAATCTTGGTCAAATCTTTTTGTTGCTTTTAATTTGTTGTTATAAACAACACTGTTGTGAACATCTTTTGACTAACTTGGGTAACAAATATGCATATTTTGATGTCCTGAACTATAAAAAGTCCATGACAACCTTGAAGAATGCATCAGTTTGTTCTCCCTCCAGCAGTTCAATACTGTGCCGTTTCCCATATCTTCATCAAAGCAGATATTACCCATTTGAAAAAGATTATGCCAATTTTATTTAAATTATTATTTTTGATGACGAATGACTATCTACACCCCTCAAGTTGAGTTTTCATAATGCCAAAGAACCAGAAGAAAAGTAAAGAAAAGTTTAACACATGATGAGAAGCAACTTATTTGAGTCTGTTTATCTGTAGTAATTTGTTTGACTGACTCATCCAATGCACTGACTGGTCCTACTCAGACTATCCTAACAACCAATCCTGGCTGCATGTCCATGCAGTCAGCATGTGGTGCTTTGCTGGTATATAACGAACATCACCAGTATAGGCTGGTGATCAACAAGGTGGGCTTTCTAGGGAAGACCTTCCCACTGACTGTGCATCCTCAAAATCTAGCGCATTGTTTTGAAGATCTAAGGACAAGCATGCATAGATGTTTCTGCACATGTGGTTTTGTCTTCCAGCCATAAGGTTGGATAAAGTGGAGATCATAAATCATTCTTTGACTCATAAGTCCATCAAACCAATACACAGCATTAACATTTACACAATATAGTAAGTGTTTCCTAAGCGCAACATAGTATCCTAGATTGTGTCCTGGGAAAGAAAAGGGATATGAATGGGAAAATGTGCAATCCAAATAACGTTTGGAATTATTTAACAGTACTGGACAAATGTTTTGACAAACATATACCTATGTAAGATACAAATATTGAGGGTAAGTTGGTGAAGGTTATACAGGAATTCTCTTTCCAACTTTCCTGTAAATCTAAAATTGTTCCAAAACTTCAAATGTAAAAGGAAGAAAATAGAAAATAAATGAATATTTTATACATATATGTCAGTAATTTAACTATTCATTGATTCACCTATCAAATGGGATCAACTAATTTCCAAATTAAGGAGTTGAAGAGTTGGCAGGACAATTATATAGCTCACTCTCTACCTTTTCCTGTCTCTACCTACCAGAAAGATATAACATATTCCCTCCCATCAACGACAGGAGCTCATTTGGCCCTATGTAATTTTAAAAGCATCTCCACTGTAACGTTGTAACTCTACTCTTCTCACTAGAGGTCGCAGAAAAGAAGAACTCTGTAGCCTTCATTTAGAATCACTGAGCTAGTCCAACATGTTTATTTCTATTTCATACATAGAACAATTGAGTTCACAGAAATATTGCAATTGTCTTCATTCTTTTTCCAATCATTATTTTTAAAAATCACCTTAAAGAAGTATATACACATCATTTGTGTGCCCAGTGCCTTTCTTGCAATCTGGGTGTTGGCATATTCCAGGAGCCACTGGACACCAGGGGCTTTCTGTGTACCTTTTGGCCCCTTTCCTCCTGGGCAGGTCTATTCAGAAGGAGACTTGGTCCTACCACCTCTTGTTTGTCTAATGAGGCCACTGAGAAACTCTCTTAGAGGTTGTTTTCTAACTGGAGATTACAGCTTTTATCAATGTTTGCTGAAAGAGAGAAAAGAGGGTTTTAGAGGCTTTTCAGTGACTTCCTGCCATGCAGTTGTGTTCTTGCTAAGTATCCCCCTGCCCTCTCAAAATCTTTTGCTTTTCTAAAAAGCAACAGTCATTTGAATAATTACAACACTGAAAATGCTCTCCTTTTTAGCTGTGTACTCTGTTTTCCTCCGAGCAAGAACTCTGCTTTCATCTGATACAAAAAAGAGCAATAGTTCTCTGATGAACTAAGACACATGGAATATCTAATTAACATTAAAATATTGTCTCTCATCATTAGCTTCATTCGCACTGGATATGTCAGTTCTTGAGAAAGAAGTGCAGAGGCAATGACCCAATCTCACATTTTTTTTTAATAAAAAAGGCAAATTAAAGTAAAAAAAAGAAGAACGTGCTCCATGTCTAGGACAATGGTTCAATAAGCCCACTCCCTGGGATGACTTCCCTACTCCAAGACCCTGAGTGCTTTCTGACATCCAACTCCACTGTGAATGTGCCTGTGACCATTTCTCTGTGTTTTTACTATCCTGGAGTCTCTACAGAAGGAACAGCCAATCCCGCCACATCTGGGCCATTACATGAAGCCACATAACTCAAGCCATAGAGTAGAAACTGAGGAACTCATTAAAACAAAAGCATTCCTGCTGCCAGATGCAGCTTCACGGAGTCTCTGAATAGTTCCCAGTGAGCTATCAGAGGTCACAGCAGACTAAATAAGGGGGTTCTAACAACCACCTCAAAATGCATTCGATGGTCTCAATGAACAGACACTTCTCACCTGTCCTTGAGAGAGGTCCAGAAGGTTCTGGAATGAATTCCTACAATGAGTAAGAGGACCTTTAAGATTCTAGACTCTGGAACCAGGAAACATTGCATTGTCCATGATCACATGCTTCCCATGAGTGGAGACCCACTGAGCAACATTCATGATCTTGCTGTGTGGCCTCCAATAAAAGTTTTCTCTGCTGCTTTCAAAAGTCAGTGATGTTCTCTCTGCATCACCTTGGGCTCCTAACCTGTAGGGAGTCCATATGTTTTCCAGCTCTATTATTAGCCACAGAAACCTACTAAAATTCCCAATTCCTCTGGAACCTCCTGAGGAACTGACAGCTCCAGGATCTCAGTAGAAGGCAACACACACTGTTTACAGAAAGCATTACCTGAACCATTCCAAATGCAGTCCAGATTTATATGGGTTCTGAAAATTGAAGGTCTTAATGAGGCCACAACAGTCACACATTTCATCAGGATACTAACACATTAGGTCTTCAACTACCGTTTTTCCACCCTTGGGCTTCCATCCTTCGCCTGACCCCACTTGCTGATTGCTTATCTCTTATTCCCCCCACCTCCCCCCTCATTTATGTTGCTTCTTTTCCTCTTGCTCTCTGAGCTTCTTTGATTATTTCATCTGCAGAGAGTCAGGACTGCAAACAGCAACACTAGCAATACTGGATGCTTTAAATCTTGGATTTAAATAAATCTGTAAGTAGGTAACCCAAATCAGGAGCATCTTCAAATGTTGGAGTTAGGTAGGTTTCGTGCTCTTCAAAGAAACCTCTGGAACACCCATCTCTCACCTTTAAAGCCCATGGACTTTTCTTTCCAGAACCTGATTTCAACATCGAGCTTCTGGCCTTGTCTAATACCTAGCCACGTGGGGAAGGTCTCTAAGTGGTTTTTTGTTGTTGTTTTCACTAAATTGTTATTGATTATGTAGGTTCATTGCAAAGTGAACTTAAACATTTTTCCGCACTGTATCTGCTCTATTTGAAAAGTGATTTTGTAGGTTCTCCCATGAAGAGATGACTCTATTTTTCTACCCTTGAATGTGAGCTGGCTTTGTGATTCTCTTTATCCAATGAAATGCAGAAGATGGGACAGAGTGTAAGTGCCAAGGTGAGACCTCACAAGGACTGTGTGATTTTGGTAATTTTTGGAACTCTGCCATCACTAATGAAATGAGTGAAAGCTATACTGATGGAGGATAAGAGAACACACAGAACAGAGCCCAGTCAGCCAGCTTCTTTCAGTAGAAGCTACTCTATACCAGACACTCTCTGGTTTGTCTAGTAGCTAGCCATAGATAGGTTAGCAGAACCAGTAAGCAAAATGACCCAGCTGACCTTTAGACTCATGAAAAGTTATAAACGGTTGTGATTTTAAGTCTTTACTTGTAGAATGGTTATGCCTCAAGAGGTAACAGATATAGAAATTGGTATATAAAAGTGAGTGTTGGTGTAATAAAACCCTGAAATGTGTAGCATTGACTCTGGGCCTGGATGAAATGTGAACACTAGAAAACAAGTGAGTAAACTTATAACAAAAGCAGAAAAAATAGTTAATAATTGATTACAGGAAGTAGAAAAATGACAACTTGAATTATGAAAACTGTAACAACAGATTCAACATTTGTGTCTAATATTAGAGCACCAGAAGGAGAAGAGAAAGAAGTAAGTGCTTAAGAAGTAGCAGGAGAAATCACAGCTGAACATTTCTCCGATTTGACAATAAGTATTAACCTACAGATTCCAGAAGTGAAGCAAACCCAAACAAACAAAAACAAACAAACAAAAACATTCATGCCAAAACATTTTAACTAACCATATAAAAACTAAGCAGAGTTAAAATCTCAAAATCAGATAGAGGGAAACAATGCATTACCTATAGAGAAAAATTCAAATAACAACAGATTCCTCATCAGAAACCAGAGAGGCCAGAGAAAGTGGCACAACATTTTTCAAGTGTTGAAATAAAATACTTTTCAACCAAGAATTCTGTATCCAGGAAAATATCCTTTAGGAATGAAGAGAAAATTAAAGGAGTGTTTACATTAATATCATATAGAGTAGATTTCGAGCAACCAATATTTCCAGTGACAGGAAGAGATATAAAGTAATGGCAAAAGTGTCTCTCTACCAAAAATTAATAGGGATCCTAAACATGTACATACATAAATAACAGAGCTACAAAATGTATGAAGCACAAACTGATAGAAATGGGTGGTGTCAGTAAAAATGATGCAGTAAGAACTTCTATAAATTTCTAGCCCCTACATAAAACCAAAGAAAAATAACTGGCAAAATATATTATCAGAGT
This sequence comes from Sapajus apella, assembly GCF_009761245.1. Classification (NCBI taxonomy): domain Eukaryota; kingdom Metazoa; phylum Chordata; class Mammalia; order Primates; family Cebidae; genus Sapajus; species Sapajus apella. Next base: position 9,263,534 of record NW_022437008.1, read on the forward strand.
CAGCTTTTATAGAACTTTGGAAATTAATTAAGGTTTTTCAACAACCAATGAAGCGTTTGTTAAAGAAAAGGGGCTGATTCTTAGTATAACAGCAAATTTTATGGTGTTTTAAGTTATTCTAGTTCTATCCCCCAGTACTCAGCACACCCAGTAGCATTTAAAACAATAGCTTACATTTCTGGTACCAAAGGGAATAAATAATCAAAGGATTTTCAGAATTTGACTTGTTTGGTAGTTCCCTGTAAGATCCTACTTCAACATCCTGTTTTTATTTGACCTAACTTGATACCCATCAATACTAAAAGTCTCATCCTCACTTATAGGTGGGTGTTGAACAATGAGAACACATGGACACAGACAGGGGAGCACTAC
>NW_022437008.1:9264005-9294518 GCF_009761245.1 Sapajus apella
GGGGGAGGGATAGCAGGGGGAGAAATGCCAGATGTAGGTGATGGGGAGGAAGGCAGCAAATCACACTGCCACGTGTGTACCTATGCAACAATTTTGCATGTTCTTCACATGTACCCCAAAACCTAAAATGCAATAAAATAAATAAATGGGGGAAAAAAAAGTCTCATCCCAGAGGGAGTTTCTCAAAAACATTTACAGGCAAATGTTATAACATTATGGCTGCCCAAGGAAACGGATAGAGTTTGGAAAACAATAGACTAACTAGGATACAGTTTGGAAAACAATAGGCTAACTTAAAAGGAAAAGCTGCGTAATAATACATCCATAGGAGCTTTGAAAAGTTGTGACACATTCTCAAAAATCTAGAAAGTCACACAGATACATAGGACTCTATGTAGATAAAGGAAGCCTTGAAAAGACACTAAGCACTCACCACTGGCTGACCCTGAGGTTCTGTACAAGCAGAAAGGCGTAATTGTCAACCGCCTGGATGAGGGTTGAAGGCATGCCTCAACATTCATGCAGAGTCCTCAAACAAAAACTGGGAGAATCATTGTTTTCAAGTGTCTAAGGAAATAGTTGTCTAATTATCAGCTGACCACTAAACTAACTAATGAAAAACTTAAGTGGCTACACACAGTACATAACACAGACTTTACAAAAGTAGATTAGAAAAATCACTAAACAACAACAATTACAGCAAACAGAAAATATAACAAACCCTGAGAAAGGAGAAAAACTCATTTCCAGAGTTGACAAATTATAATATTTAAAGTGTCCTATTTTCAGCAAAAATTTTAAGACATGTAAAGAAACAGAAAAAATTGCCCAATACATAGAAAAGAAACAATAAATAGAAACTGAACCTGAGTAAGTCTGGACATTGTACTTACTAGCAAATACCTTGTCAGTTATTTTAAATATGCTTTGTTAGTTAAAGAAAACTAAGTTTAAAAAACTAAAGCATGACATTCCATAACAAATATAGAATATCTAACCATCTATCAATCAATCAATCAATCAGTCTATCTATCTATCTATCATCTATATAATTACTAGAGCTGTAAAGTACAATAACTGAAAAATATTACTAGACAACTGAGCAGCAGATTTAAGAAGGCAAAAGAAAGATGTAACAAACATGAAGATAGGTCAATTGACATTATCCAATTTGAGAAAGAGAAAGCATAAATAGAATGAAAAAATGAACAGAGCATCAGAGATCTGTAGGACAACAAGCGTACTAATATACATACAATGGGAGCTCAGACTGGGAGAGAGAGTGGGAGAAAACTTCCCAAATATAATGAAAAACATTAATGTACACATCCAAAGAGTTTCATAAACTCCAAGAAGGATAAACTTCAGGAAATCCACATGTAACATATCATAACTGTTCGAATGCCAAAGACAAGAAGCTTGAAAGCAGAAAGAGATAAGCAATTTATGTACAAGAGAATCTTCAATAAGATGAACAGCTTATTTCTTATGAGAAATCATGAGACAAAAGGCAGTAGAATGGCATACTCAAAATGGTAAAAACAAACAGACAAACAAAAAAACCCTATCAAAACAGAATTATATATATATATATATATTTAAAATCCTTCACAAATAAAGGAGAAATTAAGATATTCTCATATATGCATAAAGTTCATCATTAGCTGACCTACTCTATAAAAAATATGGAAAGGAGTCTGAGTTGAAATGAAAGAATACCAGATAATAAGTTAAATATATTTGAAGAATTAAACTGGTAAAGGTACATATAGACAAATACAAAATATAGTACAATTATTTTTGTAACTTTTTTCTGCTGTATAACTAAAAAGAGAGCTACATAAAGTGATAATTATAAATTTATGCTGATGTGTACACATGTACAGATGTAATTTATGATAATTATATTACAAAGGAAGAGCGAAGTGGAGATATATAGAAACAGTTTTTTATACTGCTGAAATTAAATTGGTATTAATTCAAGGTAGGTTGTTATAAAATTAAATGTTACTGGAAATCTTCAGGAAATCCACTAAGAAAATAACTCAAAAATACATAAGAAAAAAATGACAAAGGCATTAAAATGGTACAGAAGAAAAAATATGTTTAACACAAAAAAGTCAGTAGTGGAAAAATTAAGTAACAAAGAAGGTAAGATATAAACAAAGCAAACCTCAAAATGACAGACATAAATGTTATTGTGCCAGTAATTCTATTAAATATAAATGAATAAAATTCTCCAATTAAATGGCAGATATTGGCAGAATGAATTTTAAAAGGAAAACAATGATCAGGCTGTATGCTGTCCACAACAGACTCTATTTAAATTTAAAGACAAATTTTGGAATAGAAGATAGAAATATAAACAATGCAAATAGTAAATAAAAGAGAGCTAGATTGCTTATATTAATATAGACAAAAACAATTTCATAATAACAAAATGATCAATTTATCAAGAATCATAAACAATTACATACATACATACACCAAACATGACACCTATAACATAATTCATCAAATAAAAATAAATCAACAAATTGCACTTTGTCAGTCAAAACTTAAAATATTTTCTTTATGAAAGACATTGTTAAAAGGATGAGAAAATATCTACAGACTTGGAAAAATATTTGCAAACAATATATCTGACAAAGAATTCATGTGTAGTGTGTATAAAATAGAAAACAATCCAATAAGAAACAGAAAAAAGATTCAATAAGAAAATGGTGAAAGAAACAAACATTTTACTGAAGATTATACATGTGTGGCAAATAAGCCACAAAAAAAAAAAATCTTCATCACTAGCAATTAGAGATATGCAAGTTAAAGCTAAAATGAATACCACTCCACATGTACAACTGGTTAAAAATTTTAAAAATATATACTGATAATATCAAGTTAGTGAAGATGAGGAGCAACTGGAACTCTCACACATTTTTGGCAGGAATATAAAATTGCATAAGCAATATTTTAAAAAGAGTGTTCAGTTTGTAAAACGGTAAACTTATCCTCTGTTCTAGACATCTCACTCATAGACATTCATCCTATAAATGTTTATAACTGTTTTTAAAGCACTTATGTTCTCATTAACACTTGTGCACAAACGTTTAGGAAATCCTATTTGTAATTGCCCCAAACTAGTCACAACCTATATGTCCTTCAGTGGTTGAATGGGTAGACACATAGCAGCTCATTTATATACTGGAATCCTACTTATTAATACAAATAAAAGGACTGTTGCTAGAGCAAAACCTAAAAGGCATTATGCTGAGTGATTATATCTAGTGTTGAAATTTGCATACTGCATGGCTCCATTTATGTGATTTTCATAAAAAGACAAAATACAATGCTGAAAAATAGATCAGTTGTTGCCAGAATTTAGTAATTAGGGAAAATGTAACTATAAAGGGATATTATAAAAGAGCTTTTTAGGGTGATGGAATGTGTTTCTTCCTGACTCCATGGTGGTTATGTAAATCTATGCATGTTTTATAATTCATAGAACTGTATATGCAGCATGTCAATTTTATTGTATATTAATTTAAAAAGTAAATAAAATAAAATGAACCCTCAGTACAAGAAACAAATCATAGGTTTGACTTTAAAATGCCTTTAAATGTTATATAGATGTTCCCAGATAGACTAAAGAGAAGATGAAAAACGTGGAGGCCTAACCCCAAACTGTAACTTCAAAGAGAAAGGTCTTTCTCAAAGGATTTTAGTTTTGGAATCTGCAGCATGGAGTAAAAAATGCATAGAAGATGTGTAGAAGATCCATGAGGTTTTTAATGGAATTGAATTGGCAAAATGCCACCAGTATATAATAAAATAACTGAGTATTTTTTTTTTTAAAGACACTTCTGGGCCCCAAACTTCTTAAGTTCAAGAAGCAGGCTTAAAAAGCAACTCATTGCCAAGGCAGGCCATCTTTTTAAGAAGCAGTCAAAGAGAATGATAGAAAAGAAATGGTATCTCAGTGATGTCAAGATCTTTGAAAAATGATGAATTGGCAACCACTCTCAGAGAATAGAACCATAACCTAATCAGGTAACACCCTCCTTGTTTACACAGTAGGGTTTCAGAATTCCCATAGGCCAGTGGCTGCTACATATCTCCCATTATTCCCACTTTTCAAAGGAAGCTTTATTGTCATTTTACTATCCACTTCAACTTTGTATGTAGGGTGCGTGGAGATTTATGGCTTGGCTTTATAGTTCATAATTCTCAAAATCAAGAGCATCTGGAACTCGAGTGATATAGATCACAACATGTTAAATTTGGAGTACGACATCATATTGGATGAGACATTTGTGGGTGTGTGAGGGGTTTAGAAGGGTTTAATGTATTTTGTTTGTGGAGGGGATATGACTAATTTTGGTTAACAGTGGTAGGTTTATTGCAAAAATGGCTCAAATATTTTCCCTCCCTGTATCCATGACCTTCAATTTAACTTTGAAGCCCCTCCCATGCAAAAACAGTCTATTACTAATGTGGAACATACATATGATGGAATACTATGCAACCATAAAAAGAATGAAATTATTTCTTTTTGCAGTAACATGGATGCAGCTGGAGACCATTATTGTAAGAAAATTGATTCAGAAACAGAAAACAAAGTACTGCATATTCTCACTTATAAGTGAGAGCTAAACATTGAGTACACATGGACATAAAGCTGGCAAGAATAGACACCGGGGACTACTAGAGAGGGAAGGGAGAGAGGAGGTCAGGGCCTGAAATTCTACCTACTGGTTACTTTTCTAAATACCTGGGTGACGGGATCAATTGTACCTCAAACTTTGATATCATGCAATACACCCATGTAACAACCCTGCACATGCACCCCAAATTCAAGATAAAATACGAATAATTTTAAAAATAATTTAAAAAGAAATAGTCTATTTCCTCTCCCCTCTAGACTACCCTTGTGACTCACTTTGGCCAAAAGAATGCTAAAGAAGGAAACTTGTGCCAATTCTGAGTCTCTTAAAAGGCTCTGTGTATCTCTCCAGTGTCTTTTAGAACCCTGTAACCATGTGAACAAACCCAGGCTAGCCTGCTAGAGGATAAGAGACCAACTACATGGAACAGGAAAAGCTGTGTCAGCTGGGGCCACCCTGGACAGCTAACCTAGCTGATTCACCAGCTGACCACAGGAGCATAAGCTACCTCAGCTAAAATTAGCTGGTCTTGGCCCAGATCAATAGAATCATCCAATTGACTTAAGGCTCAGGAGAAATAATAAATTTTAGGTTGTTATTTTCAGCCATTAATGGGCTTAAAATGGAAAATTTATTATGAAGTAATGGCTGATACAGAAAATTCTTGCTCATTGTATTACTCAGTACATATTACAGATGAATTGATGGACTAAGAAATGTACATTTCTTCATGCAGTGCTATGATGTTGTTCTGAGACCCTGCATCTTTCTGTTTTCTTCATTTCCTGGGATACCCAGAAGTTCAAGACCAAGATTTGTGCTCAAATACCCTAGTTTCCTCCAGTTAGACATGTTCCAGGAATTTTTTCCCCCTGTCTTCTACACTTATTGATGACTTTTTTGTTGGAGTATTATTTGTTGTATCTGTGTTTGTGTAGTCAGAATCTAAAATGTTATTGATAACAAGGACTAGTAAAAATTATTCAAGGACTCACTAGTCTAGGATCATACTTTAGTTATTAATGATATTAATGATATGGATATGGTGGGGCAGCACCACCACTCAGAATCAAACAGACGAGGCCACACCACCTCCAAGGCACAGCCATGATTCAGGAATAAAACATAAAAGCAATCCCTATTTTTATTTTAAACAGGGCTATAAAGTGGTCAAATACAAGCAAACAGGCCGAATAACATTCATGTGTTCTCTGGGGTTTAGGGACCAAGGTTCCAGGCTCATTACCTGCCCAGTGATCAAGGGAAGGTGAGAAAAGCATCTCCAAATGGGCAATGCATTTCAATGCTGCTTCTGTCTTTCGCCATCCCTTCCACAGACCCCCGATCCCTGCAAAACAAAAAATCCTCAACTCTAATTGACAGTGGCCAATCGGTATTAGGCACATATTCTAAGACAAGCACAGACAAGCTCTCTGAGGGATGCTGTGGTCAACAAGACAAGATCTTCGCCCTCAAAAACCTTAAAGATTCACGGACTAAGAAAGTAGGGGGAAATGTGAGACAATGGAGAACGTTCAGAAGGGTCCTCTATGTTTATCAAGACCATCCACATGCACAAACAGAGGCCCAGAGCAGGAAAATGACTGCCAAAATGAAACCACCAGCTACAGGCTGAGTGTTTAGCATCTAGGCCTTCATCCAGATGATTGCAAGGTTCTTAGGTGGTGATGATGATGATGATGATGGCAATGATGATGATGGCGATGAGGATGACAAAGATTTCTTCGGATCCACATGCCTGTTTGAGTTGCCTGGCAACTTTCAACTGCTCCAGGACGAACATTTTCTGGGACTGTCTCAGAGTTAAAGGGGCTACTGTTAATTTTGCCCAAAGAGGAGAATGAACCAGGTGTGAAGCACTTCCTCTGACCTCTAATGTACTATGCTATGCTGAGCTCTTGATGGAGCAACTTTGGGTCTTAAAAGACTAGATTTCTGTGATGTGTATGTTGTTTCATCCTTATAAGAAAGGCCAGAGCAGACCACCCTGAGATTTTCACCTTACCCATGCGACTGCTTTAGAAACATTCCTACTTTCTATTTTAGAACTAGATTTTCAGTCTGAAGAATTGATTTGTGTAATTAAGCGAGTGATTTTGAAGAAAGATTTTGCATGAATTTGCAATATAATTTTCTTTTTCTGTAACTGTTAATTGAAATCATTTATCAGGTTTTCAAGCCGAAAAAAAGTTAACTTTGAAAAAAATAAGGTGTGAACTGTTCATTTTTTATGCAGTCTCGACATTGTCTTTGATGCGCTCATTAATTCCTTATTTACAATCAGGGCTGCTGGCTTCCTCAGTTTGGGTATGAAATGGTTTCTTAATCCTTAGTGGGATGGGATTTTCAGACCCAGCAACTTGGTAATAGTTGTCTTTATTCTTTCTTCTCCTTACATCATCACCCCAGGAAAGTCTGGGGCTAAAATTATCATTAAAATGATCAGATTGGAATCTTAGTTTAGAACCATGAGAATTTAATAAATGTAACTTTATTTTCTATAACTCAACATCCATTTTGAGCAGTCATTTTATAAGAATTATAGAAATTTAAGTTAAGTAAAACTAGGGATTTCTCTCACTTAACACAGGTTGTTTCTAGGGCTATATAGACCTGGGTTCTTAGAGTGAAGGCTGCTGTCTGATCCTCAGTACCATCTGACATCCACCAATGTGCCTATCCCCTTGTCTAGTCTGAGTCACTGGTCCATTTCCCTGCCTATGTGGGTCCATCCCTAAGATTCACACCGACCGCAAGCACATGGGGATTGAGATACATGCTTCTCCTGGGCTTTACCAGTGTCTAGAAATTTTACCAGCTTGCTCAAAGCCTTGCCTGCCTTCATTGACTTTCTTGCCTTTCCCGGCCTTTGTTAAGGAATGTATGCCAGGTACTACTGCTTTAGGGTCCTAGAAACTTTTCTGGGTTGCTTTCTTCCTATTAAGGTTCAGCTTAGGGTACAAGCTGCAGGAACCCCTGCAGAGAATACTGGTCTCTCTACTTCTCTCCCTGCACTCTGGAGAAAACTTTGAGTCCTGAAGTTCTCTCTGAAATGTTGCCTATACCTAGAATTCTGAAGTTCATCCAAGGGTCTAGGTTGTGTTGAAATTATGAAGAAAAAAAGATACTTTTTCCCCCTTTTTCCTCTGGGAAAGTCTTCTCCCTTTCTTGAAGCCAGGAGAACAAGGAAGCCTAGTTTTCTGAATGAGGGGAAGGCAAAGTTAATGCTCAGTGGGAGAAATCAGTCATATTCCAAATCCTCTAGTAACAACTCAAGTAATTACCAAGGCAAAGGAATAGCCCTTCCCCAGCCACCTGAACCCCTGGTGTGAGAGCTGCACTTTGCAAACCTTAATGGGGGCCCCTGCTCTGAGCACCCCCACCACTCAAGCCCAGGGGTCTACATTCTGCGTCCTGCTATCTGCTGTTGGGCACTCTGTTCTCCTTCTTCACAGCCTCTCTCATCCCACCAACAGTGGAAAACGCTCTCAGAATCACAAGAGGAAGCAAAGATGGTTAATTCTCTATGAAATATGCTCATAGGATGCCTGAAATTTTTTTCCTGGTGAACTTTCCTCAGCTCTGATTCATTTACCAGTAGGAAGGTGGAGAACAGGTGAAGTGTGGAAGCTTGCAATTATTTTCAACAGCTTAATCATTTTCCATTATATGAATTTACCATGTTTTTATCCTACTGATGAATATTTATTCTGTTTCCCAATGTTTACTCTTGTAAACAACATCAAGTTAGAGAAAAGAGCATTGGTGAGGAACATGGGTCTACATACGAAATGGAAGAGCTTTAGAAAACATGTAAGTAAAGGTAAAATATTGTATTTCCCTTATTCTTACTTCATAAAAAAGATAACTACTTGTTCAAAATAATAATACCAACAATATATTGAGTGTCTATAGCTTGTATACAAGGAAAATGAATGACAGCAACGTTGTAAGGGACAAGCGGTAGGAATGAGAATACTGTGTTCTGCAGTACTGTACTAAACTTGAAGGGGTATCATGTTATTTGAAAGTAGACCTAGATTAATTGTAAGTATATGTTGCAAATTCTAGTGCAGTCACTTAAAAATTGTAAAAGAAGGATACTTGATATTCTGAGAGAAGAGAAAATGGAGTCATGTAACATAATTCAAACCAGAAAAAGCGTGTAAGGAAAGAAAATAAGCAAAGTACAAGGACAACAAACAGAAAATAGTTACAATATATTGTATCAATAATCCATTACTCCAACTGTATCAATAATCACTTTAAATCTGAATGGTTTAAATATACCAGTTAAAAGACAGAGAATGTCAACAAAGCACGCTGTTAATTTCAGACAACACAGACTTCACAACAAGGAAAATTATCAAGGATAAAGAGAGGCATTTTATAATAATGAAAAGGTTAATTCTCCAATCTTCATGTGTATGTGTCTAATAACAGAGGGCCAAAATACATGAGGCAAAAGCTGATAGATAAATTTGCTATTATAGTTGGAGACTTCACCACCCCTCTATCAGTAATTTAGTTTCATAAGGCAGAAACATCAGTTAGAATATAGTCAAAGTGAACAGAACCATCCATCAACTGGCTATAACTGATATTTATAGAATACTTCATCCAACAACAGCAGAGTACACATTCTCCTCAAGTTCCTTTGGGAGAACGACTGAGATATAATACATTCTCAGTCATAAAATTCATCTTAACAGAGTTAAAAGTACAGAAATAATATGACGTCTGGTCTCAAATCATAACAAAGTTAAACTAGAAATTAACAGAAAGAAGCTAAAAAATCTCAAAATATCTAGAGAATAAACAGAATATTTCTAAATAGCACAAATAAAAGAAATACTAAGAGAAATTAAGACATATTTTGAACAAAATGAAACTACAACTAATCAACATTTGTGGAATTCAGCAGTATTACAGGGAAATTTAGAGCATCAAATGTGTCTATTAGAAAAGAAGAAGGATTTAGAGTTATCTAAGTTTTCACCATAGGAAGCTAGAAAAAGAAGACAAAATCAAAGCCAAATTAAGCAGAAAAAAACAAATAATAAAAATTATTGTAGAAATAAATAACATTGAAAATAAAAACCAATAGAGAGAATCAGACTCAAAAGTTATACTTTGATCATATTTTTAAAAGTAATAAAACTGTAGCTAGGGCAACCCAAAGATAGATATGAGAGAGAGAGAGAGGGAGAGAGGAAGAGAGAGAGAGAGAGAGAGAGAGAGAGAGAGAGAGAGAGAGAGGACACAAATTACCAATAGAATTAGTGGAAATGAAAGAGGAGTCATCATTATCAATACCTGATAATAAACAAATACTGGAATTAACTCTGTGCCCACAAATTTGATAACTTAGATGAAATGGACCAATTTCTTGAAAGACCGTCTGCCAGAACTCACACAAGGAGAGAAATTGATCATCTGAATAGGCCCATATTTATTAAAATAACTGAATAAATAATCAATAACATTTCAGAAAATAAAGCACCGGGCTTAGATGATTTTAACTGTGAATTCTATCAGACATTAAAAAAAGAAATTATGCCCATTTTCTATACACGAGAAAGATCATTTTTGCAGTTAAACATTCGTCCATATAGAGTTTCCATAGGATATATTGCTGGTAGAGAGTTGTTGGATTAAAAGTATATGCATTGTTAATATTTTATTAGGTATTGCCAAGTTACACTGCTAAGTTTGAAATTAAGTTTTAAGAATAAGAAAAAAATAAAATAAGTTTTAAACCAATTAACAGAGTGCTTATTTCTCTTAAAACTTGCTGACAGGTGAAATTTTTTGTTTTTTTCATTTTTATGGTTAAAAATAAATATTCATTAATGTTTAAATTGCACTTCTTTGAACAAAATAAAGGTAAAATAATTTTAGTTATGTTAGCGTGTACTGTCACATGTATGTTTTCAATTCTACATACCTTCTCATGTTCATTAGTGGTATTTTAATAACTATAGCACAAATATAATTCTTAAATTTGCCAACTACTGTTGTAAGTGCTTTCTGTATTCCAAGTAATTTAATTATCAGGACACCCCAGTAAGTTAGGAAATGTTATTTCCATTTTACAGATAAGGAAATTGAGCATAAAAGATTAATTAAATTGCCTAAGGTCAAGCAGAGTTGGAAATTAAGCCTGCCACATTGTCAGAATCCATACTCTTAAATGTTATGTTAGTCTGATTTTCAGGGGGTGTTTTTAATATGTACATGCAAGCACACACACACACACAGACACACACAGACACACACACACACTCACAGGATTTTCCAAGCAAGACAACAAACCTACCATAAATGAGCGAATTTATATATTTGCTATAATAAAATGTATTTTAATTGTATTAGGATTAAAATTTACTTTAAGTAAAGTAGAAAGAGCAAACTGGGGAAAATATTATACATTTTAGAATTAAACTTTTCTCAACCTCCACCTTTATTCTTTTATCTGTCAATGACATACACACCCACATTTGCTTCTAATTTTTTTTTATTTTACAAATTACACTTAAATATTTTATTCACATAAATTAGTCATCAAATTTCTTTTTGCAAGTGGTTGGTCATTGTCTCAACACCTTGATTGAGCCATATAACCTTTACAGATTTAAATACCATTTGACATAAACCTAGGGATGCCTCTGAATTTTTTTTCTGGTCCTATTGCTTGTCAACAAAAGGCCAAACCATACTGATTTTGTTATTGTAGCTTTATAGGGTATATAGGCAAGACTTTCTGCATTACTGGATATAAATTTTTCTTGGCTAATTTACATACTGATTTCTTCATATATTTTAAAATCATTTTAATTGAATTTCAAAAAGAATCAATTTATTTTAATCACATTTCATATTACTTTGACTAATTGTTCAGTTGTCTTAACATTTAGAAAAAGACAATGTTGTTAACTGCAAATCATGTTAATTTTTTTTCCTTTTCTCCAATATTTATACTGGTCATGTGTTTTTCCTCTTTTTTGCAATCCCTAGAATTTCCAAAAACAAAAAATTTAAAAATATTTTTTGTGTTTGTGTATGTATATATATGCACAGAATAAGTATTTATACAATTTATTTTACTTACTTTTTCTAATTTATTTAAATCCTGATTCTATTGATTTGGTTCTGTATTTTCTGTGAAGTTTTTATTGTAATATTTCTAAGTCCTTGAGTTAATGTTTAATTCATTAAAAATTTTATAAAATAATGAATGTATGTAATATTTAAAAGTTTTCTAAAAGAGAACTGTTTTTGAGATTTGATACAGAGCTTTTGCATTATTTATTTCCTATAAATAGAAATATGCAATTAAAATTTTGAAATTTTATTTGACAAAAAGGTATTTCACAGAGTATTGCTTACTTTCCTAATAATTGTTATTGTTTTAAAATAGTCATTATTATTACTTTAGCTACACTTAATAAGTAAACACATTATGTGTAAAACATGTTTAAAATTTTTTTAAGTTTACTGAGTTTTTGTTGACTAATATAAGGTCCTATATGTGTGTTAGAAACAAAGATATATTCTGCATAAAAGTCATATTTTTCAGGTTTTCTCATGTTTTTCTACCAGCTCTGTTAAAGGCAAATAAAAGCAAGTAAAACAATGTCATTGTAACTGTGTTTTCCCATTCCTCTTTGTATTTCCAAAGACATTGGTACTAGGGTCAATTCCTTTCACCTGCTGCCATTAATGCCTGTTAGCCCCTGTTTTGGGTGATGGTGGGACTTTCCTCTTCTCCCCATTTGTCTTCATTGGTACTTGGGCAGAATTGTGTGTGCGTATGTGTGTGTTTGTGTGTGAGATGGAGGTGGAGGGTGGAGTTAATCATGATCTCCTAGCCAGATGTCAATTTGAACAGCAAGCTCGCCAAGAGGTCTTCTGCAGGCCCGCTGACTCTCCACCCTTCATTTCCCAGGTGTCAACCTAGGCAGAGGTCTCAAGGAGAGGGGGTGAGGAAAAGGGAGAGCTCCCCTGGGAGGTAAAGTGCAAGTGCAAATACATGGTCCATTATGTTATCTCAGCTCGTGAGTGCTGGTGATGGCATCTGCAGTCCAAGCTTTATTTTCAGTTCCCTCTTAACTAGTTGGCCCATATTCCTCTGGCTCCAGGAAAGAAGTATAAAAATAGGTTGCAAGAGATGTGATGATCACTTTGCATTCAAAATGGCCTTACCTCCAGGTGTGACGTTTATATATTTAAAATGTCTTTTACGAGCAGTTTTAGAAAATCACCCTAACAGGTGCATCTCAGTGGTGACATCTGTGAGCTCTGCCATGTGGGAGAGAGGTCAGGAAATTCAGTGTTAGACCCAGAGAAAGCCAGTCTTCTGGTGGCCAGGACACCCAGTGTGGCATCTTCTTTCCTGAAAATTCAATAATGCTTTGCAGAGAAATTAAGGCTACTTTATGCTGTCTTTCCATTGGCTGTAGTAAGGTCAATAGATGAACAAAAAGAAAATCCAAAACCCAGTCAAAACCTGAGAATCAGTACTGCTAGGATGGCACTCTTCCTAATAAAATGTCATCATGCACCACTTCCCATGGTTTTTTCCCACCCTCTGAAGCTTGACCCAGTATTTAACCTGGTATTTCATGATCAGAGGCTCTGAGGGTTGATAAGGGCAGAAAGAACCCGCTGGACTCTCTAGTTGGGTCCCCATATGGCATTCCAATTCTCTTTGTCTCATGCAACCGAAGTGTTCTCCCTCTTTTTCTCCCATGTTTGCTTGCATCTAGCATCTCAGCATTCACCTCTGCACTGTTTCTCAAGCTGATCCCCCTGCTCCAATCAGATAGCACATGCTCCTCCCCTTTGTCAACCTGAATCCACTCAAGTTGAACCTTCCCAACACATCCTCTCGTTGTTGACATCCCTACTTGCATTACGTGAAATAATATTCAATTGTAGACTGTGTTTGAAAAATTATTTTCACTAGTCCTTAGATTGCCAAATAAACTATCAAACTCCTAGGACATATGGTATCTTCCTCCTGTCTCTCCTTGACCTAGCCTGGCACAAGTGGTTCAGTAAAGTCTTGGGAGATTCAATTACTTTGATCTATCCTCCCTGCAGAAAAGAATTAGCATGGCTCCAGATTGGTTCTGAAAAGAGAATTGAAATGCCTCATAGTCAAGTAAAAGTTTGAACCAAAAGATGGTTCATACGATTGTAGTTTCTGATTCACGTCTACTCTCATCTGCCTCGGTGAGAGCCTCCTCCCCTTCCCACACTCAGCAATGAGGTGTTTATTTGGACGTTTTGGTCCATGTGCCATTTTCAGAGGCTGGAACGCTCTTTCAGGCACATGCGACGCAGTGTGGGGTGATGTGTCCCTTCTCATCATCATGTAAGATATGGTCTGCTCTGCTTTCAAATCCAAATTCCATCTATTTTAATGTACAGTAATTACACCATATCAAATTTCTGCCTATAGCACTACACATCTTACTTTCCACTGTCTAGCACCTCCTGTCATCTGCAGAGGGGGCTAGGAACAGAGTGAGCTGTGTATTAAAGAACAAACTCATCAAGTCTACAAACTTCCCCGTCCGCACTCACTGCCAGAGCCTCCCTGCCTTAAGAAGGACAACACTACCACCACTTTGCAATCCAGTCACGCAGCCTGGAGTCTGGATAGCACAGAGGTTTTGTCTACCATCAATCCAAAGGAGCGTTCCAGATACCACTCCAGCCCTGGCCAGATGGAATTATACTGAATCACCCTCTTTCCATATTTATGGTTGGAATGGGGCCGGGGATGGGTAGAAAGGTCTAGCACTTTTGGCTATATGGATGCTAAAAAATCAGGTATCTTTTTTTATTCTTTTTTTATTTTTTATTTTTTAAAGACGGGGTTTCACCATGTTGGTCAGGCTGGTCTTGAACTCCCGACCTCAGGTGATCCACCCACCTTGACCTCCAAAGTGCTTGGATTACAGGCGTGAGCCGCCACACCCGGGCAATCTTTTTTTTATTCTTAAAATGTATATGATGCATCTCTTAGACTCTAGAGGTTGGTGCAAATTTTCTCTTGATCAGGAGGACTAAAAGCAAGAAGGGAGAGGTGCTTTGGGAAAGCCTGTCAAACCAGTGTGTATCCTATGAGCTCCCTGGGGCAGATACTAACTCATGCCACCTTGAAGGATCCAGTGACCGTCAGGGCTTTCAACTGGCATCAATGCCAGCTAATCGGGTTGGGCTAAATTGGATCATTCAATGAAAAGCACATAGCTGGAGTTGGATTCTTCTGGCCTGCAGGTGGAATAACTTAGGGTCACCTTGAATCCATTAAACAATGTTGGTCATGCAGTTACCTTTGATACAAAGCCCAAACCCAGAAATTCCGCAATAGCAGTCCACTTCAAGGCCATGGACGTATCAACGTCTCGCTGCTACCCCCCAACCCCCACAAATTCAATGCCCTGCCCACTCATTCTCCTGCCCCCCAGCTCTACCCATTCCTCCAAGGGGACTCCCATTTACAAGTATGCACTTGTCATTTGGGAAAAGCTGAGTAGCTTCTGAAACTTCTGCAATGTGAGCCGCTGGGCACCAGAGCTGAGAAGATCCTCTGAGGTTATGGACAAAACAAATCTGAAGCCTAAAAACATGGCCATGGAATTAACTGTTATCATTTCTGTAGGATGATAGCCTACAGAAACCTATCAGCTGGATGAAGCACAAATGAGAAGGATATTGAGGAGGTTCCAGAGCCTATGAGAAAGAGGGTCTGGAGCAGGAGGTGGGGCTCAGCGGAAGGACCTGAGTCAGAACCAGCACGCCCAACCCCAGGCATCCATTCCTACCAGAATGAATATCACCTGAAATTTATTTTATTCAAAGTCATTCCACCTAAGTCTCAAGTCCAGGAAGAAAGAATATGACTGTCTGAGCTGAAGTCACTACCTGACCACTAACATTAGAAATGTCGATCATCACTGACAAAGAAAGAAGACTCTGGAGGAGGCAGGCCCAAGGGTCTTCTGCTGCTTCCGTAGAAGGAAGGCCATGCACTGAAGTCCCTGTCTCCCCAAACTGCACATAACCAGGGAGGGGACATTCCTCCAAGGGGACTGCCATAGGCCCCATCTGAACCCTTACAGAGCCCAGCATGAGAGCACAAACATTTCCAAACGTTACAAATCATGTTACAAACTATTTTTTAAAATGTAATATCCTCCCACCTTGACTCCAAGCTTCATAACAACCTGAAAGGTCAGGCTTGAGTTCAGAATTTCTAAGCACCTTGGAATTTTAGCTATACATGGAGAGTGCGCCCCACCCTCCCACTCCAGCTTACTTCCTATTCCCTTTCCTCCTCTGCTTTCTCCTGCCTCCTAAAGAGCCTCCAATCCTTATGTGTAGACATCACAAGTTCCAGCCCTGTCCACACTTGCAAACAGCAGACCCTTGATTACAACTCTAGCCCAGTGTGTGGTCTGAACTCGGGAGGTAAGATCCAAGAAAGAGGTCAGTGAAGTTCTAGAAGTGGGCTTAGGACAATTTGGGCGGAGGGCCCACCTAGCTGGTGTGGTCTAGAGCAGAAGGTATTGGCTTTATCCAGCCACACTCTCTTGTCCTCCTGGGAGGCGTGCAGCTACAGGGGTACTAAAGCAAGGATGGGAGTCTTCTTTCTCATCTGGAGGCGGAACTGCGCTGCTAGGGGAAAGGGGTGCTGAAAGGATGGAAAAACAAGGAACAACACACATACTCTTTAGGCCCAGACAAGGCAAGTAACTTGCCGAAGATCACACAGCCAGATAGTGGCAGAACTAGGTATTGAACCACATACATATCACATGACTCCAATTCCAGTGCTGACTAATAGATCATTAAAGCCTGAGATGCCTAAATACTTTTTTTTTTTTTTTTTTTGAGACGGAGTTTCACTCATGTTACCCAGGCTGGAGTGCAATGGCGCAATCTCGGCTCACCGCAACCTCCGCCTCCTGGGTTCAGGCAATTCTCCTGCCTCAGCCTCCTGAGTAGCTGGGATTACAGGCACGCACCACCATGCCCAGCTAATTTTTTGTGTTTCTAGTAGAGACGGGGTTTCACCATGTTGACCAGGATGGTCTCGATAATACTTTCTTTAGGAAGCTTGTTTCCCAGGATCACTCAGATCCTAAAACCTAGAATATTGCAATTTTTATTCTAGTAATAGAATAAACAAGCTAATAAACAGTCCTGCTGTCCCCCTCCCCCAACCCCAAGGCTTGGCAAAGGACCAGTTTCTAGAGATACTCAATTTTGTTTTTCCACACCTGTGCTCACCACTCCCATTTTTTTCTCAATCGTGCCAGCGAGGCTTCCATCATTTCACCACCCTGACACAGCTTGCCAAGATCATTAAACACCACAGACACTTCACTCCAACTTACCCAACTCTTCGCTTGTATCCACTCAGCTCACACTCTTTCCTAATGGAGATATGTTCTTCCCTCACAGCCGGGACTTTCCCTTGTGTGGAATTTCCCTAACATTTCTCGCCACCCCACAGGGCCTCCCCCACCAGATGTGCAAATGCTGAGGTGGAAACTGTCTTCAGACTCTTGGAGTGATTTTACCCAAATCCTTGGTTTAAACAAATACTGGTGACGCTCCAGCCTGTAACTCTCCTGGAACCCCTCCCAGCCACACAAAGTTCTTCTCTAAGTCTCCTCTTGAATTATTAAAAAAACTTTTTATTTTGAATTAATTATAGATTCACAGGAAGTTGAAGAAAAACTTACGGGAAAAGTGCCATGTGCCCTTCACCCAGTTTCCCTCAATCGTAATATCTTGCATAAATACAATACAGTAGCAAATCAGTAAATGAACATTGATGGAATCCACAGAGATTATTTGGGTTTTACCAGTTTTGCATGTACTCATTTATTTACTTGTGTGTGTCTGTGTGTGTAGTACTGTGCAATTTTATCAAATATGTGGAATCCTGTAACCACCATAATGTAGATAAAGAATTATTTCATTACCACAGGTTTTCTTGTGCTAGAACTTTATAGCTGCATCCACTTCTGACTTATCACTAACCCTAGTAATCTATCCTTGAGCTCCATACTTTTGTTATTTCAAATAGACATATATTTGATATATATAGTATATGTATGTACATATATGTCTGTATGAATATGCATCCAGAAACACATGTATAATGTATCTTTTTTGAGATAATTTTTTCACTCAATTCTTTTACGCGGCATCCATTTTGATATATGTATCAATAGTTCATTCACTTTTATTACGCACTGTTCTGTGGTATGGATGTAAACCAGTTTGTATGGTTAAATCAGTTTGTTTAACCATTCACCTCTGAAGGGTGTGTAGGTTGTTTTTAGTTTTTGCCTTTAATAAATAACCTTCACATAAAGGTTTTTATGTAAACATAGATTTTTCATTTCTCTGGAATGTCCAAGAGTATAGTTGCTGGGCTGTATAGTAAGTGCATGCCTAGTTTCATAGACACGCTCAACTGTTTACCAGAGTTGATTATATCATTTTACATTCCCACCAGCAATGGATGAGTGGTCTGTGCTGTCTGCATCCTGACCAGCCTATGTTGAAATCAGGATTCTTTATTTAACCATTCTGATAGGTGAGTAGTGAGCTGTCATTGTGTTTCTGTAATTTTGTAACACAACAGAAATGTATTGTCCACAGTAGTTCAGAAGGCTAGAAGTCTCAAATTTATGTCAGCAGCACCATGCTGTCTCTGAAAGCCCAGGATGAGGGAATCCTCCCTCCATGCTTCTTGCCTGGCCTCTGGTGGTTGCCAGATGGCCATCCTTGGCATTTCTTGTCTTAGAGATACATCACTCCTGTCTCTGCCTCTGCCTTTACACAGCCTTCTCTTGTGCATGGTATGTGTGTTTTCTTCATTGCGGTTTTAACTTGAATTACTTCCATAGCGAATTATGTTGAATATCCTTTCATGTTCTTTTCTTTTTGCCATCTGTATGTCCACTTCAGTGAAATGTCTGTTCATGTATTTTTGCCCATGTTCAAACTGGATTGTTCATTTTCTTAACTATTGACTTTTAAGACTTCCTTATACATTCTCAATATGAGACCTTTTTTGGATATGTGATTTGCTATTTGCTTTCTCTCAGTTTGTTCATCTTTATAATTTTTTTAATAGCAAAAGTTCTTTTAACTTAGATTAGGCCTAATATATCAATTTTTCCTTTCATAAAATGTGTGTGTGTGTGTGTGTGTGTGTGTGTGTGTGTGTGTGTGTGTGTGTGAAGTCTAAAAGTTTTTGCCTATTCCTAGGTACTAAATATTTCCTCCTATTCTGAAATAGATTTAGCTTTGCACTTAAGTCTGTGATCCATTTTGTTCTGAATTTGTATAAGGTCTGAGATTTAGATTAAGCCTTATTTTCTTACCTATGGATATCCATCACCATTTGTTGAA
The DNA here is from genome assembly GCF_009761245.1 of Sapajus apella. NCBI lineage: Eukaryota > Metazoa > Chordata > Mammalia > Primates > Cebidae > Sapajus > Sapajus apella. The sequence continues at coordinate 9,283,133 of NW_022437008.1, forward strand.
AATGCTATTTTTAGTCCACTGAATTGCTTTTACACCTTGTTGAAAATCATTTGGCCATATTTTAAACTATTTCTGCATTATATATTCCATTCCATTGCTCCATGCATCTATCCCCATGCCATAACCAGACTATTTTGATTACTGTAGCTATATAGTAAGGCTGAACATTGGTTAGACTAGTTCTTCCTATTTTTTACTTTTTTTCAAAGTTGTTTTAGATCATTTGTCCAGATCCCTTTTCTTTCCATATAAATTTTAGCATAAGATTGCCTTTGTCTGCAATAAACCTTGTTTGGATTTTTATCAAAATTATATTAAATCTAGAGACCAGTTTAAAGAGAATTGCCATCTTTACTAGTTTAATCTTCCAATCCATAAACATGGTATATCCCTCCATTTAATTAGGTCTTTTAATATTTATTTAATCACATTTTATAATTTTCAATAAACATATTCTATAAATAATTTGTTAGATTTAAACCTAAGTATTATTTAACAATTGTAAATAATTTTTTAAAATATTTTGGTTTCCAATTGTTCATGGCTGGTATATAGACATATAATTTATTTCTGTGTATTAATTAATCTTCTGAACATGACAGACATGTTAGCACTAGGAGCATAATTTTTGTTTCTTTTTTAATGGAGGGCTGTTTTTGATATTTTCTATATAGAAAATCATGTTATTTTTAATTTTTATTTATTTATTTATTTTATATTTTATTGCACTTTAGGTTCTGGTGTACATGTGAAGAACATGCAGGATTGTTGCATAGGTACATACATGGCAATGTGGTTTCCTGCCTCCACCTCATCACCTATATCAGGCCTTTCTCCCCATGTTATCCCTCCCCAAGGCCCTACACCCCACTATCCCTCCCTTAGTTCCCTCCAACAGACCCCAGTGTGTCATGTTCCCCTCCCTGTGTCCATGTGTTCTCATTGTTCACCACCCACCTATGGGGGAGAACATGCGGTGTTTGATTTTCTATTCTTGCATCAGTTTGCTGAGAATGATGTTTTCCAGGTTCATCCATGTCCTTACAAAGGACATGAACTCATCGTTTTTATGGCTGCATAGTATTCCATGGTGTATATGTGCCACGTTTTCCCTGTCCCGTCTATCATTGATGGACATTTGGATTGATTCCAGGTCTTTGCTATTATAAACAATGCTGCAATGGACATACATGTGCATGTGTCTTTTTAATAGCAAGATTTATGATCCTTTGGCTATATACCCAGTAATGGGATTGCTGGGTCAAATGGAATTTCTATTTCTAGGTTCTAGAGGAATTGCCACACTGCTAGAACGTCTAGTACAATGTTGAATAGGCATCATGTAAGTGGATACTCTTGCTTTGATATTAACTATAGGGTGTGGTGTGTGTGTGTGTTCTTTAGGAAGTTTTTGGCCAGGTGTAGTGGCTCACTCCTGTAATCCCAGCACTTTGGAAAGCTGAGTTGGGAGGATCACGTGAGGCAAGGAATTGGAGACCAGTCTGGGGGACATACCAAAACCCCTGTCTCTACAAAAAAAACACCAAGAAAATCAGCCCGTCGCAGTGGTGTGTGCCTTTAGTCTCAGCCATTTAAGTGGGAGGATCACTTGAATACAGGAAGTTGAGGCTGCAGTGGGCCACGATTACACCACTGCACCTGCACTCCAGCCTGAGCGACAGTGAGACTCTGTCTCAAAACAAGAAAGTTTTTCTCTATCCCTAGTTTTTTGAAAATTTTTATTAATGTCTGTGCAAGCTTGTCAAATGCGTTTTGTGCAACAATTGATACAATGATACATTTTTTCTTCTTTAACCTGTTAGTATGGTGGATTATGTGAACTGATTTTTACATAGCATGCCAAATTTGCAAACCTGGAATAAATTGTTATGTGATGAATTGTGTACCCCCCAAATTTCTATGTTGAAGCCCTAATCCTTAGCACCTCAAAAATATGATCGTATGTGGAGATAGGGTTTTTAAAGGGGCAATTAACTTAAAATGGATCCATCTGAGTGAACCTTAATCTAATAGCATCAGTGTCCCTAAAAAAAAAAAAAAAAAAAAAAAAGAATAGGACATAAATAACACAGATGGAAAGATAACCATGTGAGGACACAGGGAGAATGTAGCCATCTGAAAACCAAGGTGAGAGGCCTCAGAAGAAGCCATCCCTGCAAGTACTTTGATCTTGGACTTCCAGCCTCTCAGAGGCTGAGTGTAGAAAGGAATCCCTCACAGCGATTGCACTTTGCAGAAAGAACTCTGTCCTTTCATCTTTGTCAGTTTGCTCCCAATCACTTTTCATGAATGCCCTGCTGTGCAGGTACATGTAAATTGAATGAAAAGTCATGGCTGGCTTTTACGCTTTGCAGGAGCTCTCATTCTCTCTGTCTGAGTCTGTGAGGTCGCTGCCTTGATCAAGGTTTGACTAGACGGGTCTCCAGACCCCAGCCCGGCGCTTCCAGCCGGACTAGTTTTTCTCCAGGAAGGTCTGTCTGCTGACGCAGGCCTGGACCCACTTTGCTCGACCTACTGATCTCCTTTGATGTCCCTCATTAACCCACAATCACCCTTAGTCTTCCTTCCTGTAACCCTGCTAGAGCTTTCCCATGGGTTTCAATACTGGCTGGGCTCCCATTCCCTAACCTCCATCCCCTTCATCTCAGGGCCCCATCCTGTGCCCTATCAGCCTCCCTCTACCCCTCACAACTCCCTCTGCTCTTCTGCACCAGCCTCAGCTCCCGGTCCTCACTCCCAGGTTACACCTCATTATCCCCCAAGGCTGATTCCATATTCCTTGCTGCTTTCCAGTCCTGAACACCACTCTCCTTCCCCCTCTACTATCTCAGCCTCTCCTCTGGGACCCTTTCTGGCCAACCAGGTCCTGCCAGTCCCTGTCCTCCAACTTTGTGGTTGAGGTCATGTATCTATTTTACCCTTTACCTTTGCCTTTATTTTATTTCATCCACTAGTTTCCTCTAACCGTAAATTAAATGTCAATAAATGCAAAGTACCAGTGATAGAGAGACATGGCAAAAGTCAAGTTTGCCTGAACTTTGGTTTAAACCAGTGATTCCAAGTAGAACAACACAGCCACCCCAGCGCAGTACCCTCTATGGGAACCAGGTCACGAGAAAAGTGGCAAGTAATCTGTCATTAAGGTCACTGAAAACCTCACACCAGGCAGGCATGAGGGTTTCGGAGTCAGATGTCCGCTGAGTTACTGTTTGAATCCCCATCTCACAGGAATCAAGGAGAGTTGCCTTCAGTTTGTCGACTGTAGCAGTAGGCACTGTCATGAAGACTGCAGGCTTTCATTGTTGGATCTGGGACTGAAATCTGAGTCTGCCTCTGAAGACACTGATGTCCCCTGGAGTGGGGTCTCCCTTCTGCTGCAGTTGCTTAGAGCCTTCAGGAGAAGATAGGTGTTGGTGGTGTACCAGTCTCAGCCTGGGCATGGCGGCTAGGTCACACGGTGGCTGTGTTCCCTGGGCTCTTCACTGCCCAAAGATCTTCTGAGTTCACCTACTCTGATTTGTGCTTGGCACTGATGGTCAAGCAGGGTTTTCTGGGTCCTATGTGTCTCCAAGGCTGCAGAAGAGCCTTCCCTTTGGCTCTGCCTCTCTCCATAGGGCTAAACTATAAGCCCACAAGAAACAGTGGGTAAAACCCAGCCTGTAGCTGGGAGTATATCCTGATTCAGGATATGCTTGTAAACAGCCCCACCCCCAGCAAAACCCACATTGCAAATCATTGCATAGTTGTTCACTCACCAGCTCATCAGACATATCCCGACACATCCTCTGTTATAATCAGAATGTCCCAAATCAATATGTAGAAACCTAGTTGATAATGTAATGGTATTTGGAGGCAGGGCCTTTGTGAAGTAATCAGACTATGAGGGCAGAGTTCTCATGAATAAGATTTGTGCCCAGAGATCTGCCTTCCTCCTTCCACCATATAGGATGCAGCAAAAAGATGCTACATATGAACCAGAATGTGGGCCCTCACCAGACACCAAATCTGCCAGGATCTTGTATTTCCCAGACTCCAGAACTGTGAGAATTAAATTTCTGTGATTTATAAGATGCACATTTATGAGATGGCTTTATAACAATGCAAACAGACTAGGACATCCTCTCACACTAGTGACACCTGTAACTTACGTGCACACGTCTGATTCCCTGTGAACACCCCTAGGCCAGAGGTCTTGTCTTATTCATTTTGGTGTATTCAGCATATAACATTGGACTTGGCTGTCAGTGAGCGCCAAGTAAGCATTCAAATAAGTGTCCTGACCTCATGGGCAGCCATCTGCATATAAAGTAGATTGCAGTGCTGTATTTTGTAGGGCTGGGTAGCAGCGGGGTGTGAGGGATGGAGATGAGGCACCAGAGGAGCTTGTGGCCACAGGGATGTGATAGTTCAGTCGCTGGGGCCTGGCCGTGGGGTGGGTGAATGTCAAGGGACCTGGGTTCTGGTCTTGGATTTGTCATTTGCTTTGTAACTATAAATGGGCCATTACATTTCTCTGGGTGCTTGCATTCTCCTCATTGCCTGGGAATACCAATAGTGGGAGACGAGACAGAATAGCTAATAGGACGGCAAAGATTTAGACATACAGACATCTGAGGAAAGTGGTCCTGCCCAAGAAGACCCTGAGGAGGTGGGTCAAAAACTGGAGTTACAAAGGCAGAAACTGTGCTCATGAAAGGGAGGCCTCAGCTTGGAAAATCTACCCATTTTCCCAAAATAAATTCATGAATTCAACCTAGAATTTATCAAAAGACAAACAAAATCCTTCATGGAAATTGACAATCTGATTCTGATATTTAAATAGAAGACTTTCTGTGCAAGAAGAGCCAAGAAACTGTAAAAAATTTAAAGATAAAAGAGAAGGAGGGTTTGTCCAAAATATGTTTTAATCCCATTTTGATAAAAAGCAAGTTGTATCAGCACTAGAATAGACGGGGTAGTAGAACAGAAAAGTGAATTCAGAAATAGATCTGTGTCCATATGAGAACTTAGTAAAGACTAGAGACAGGAGGGCCTATGAAATATAGTATACATTTAAAAATATATATTGAAATTCCTATCTCATACCATTTGAAAAAAAATAAATGTAGGCATGACAGAATCTAAACATAAAAAAACTACTATGAAATCAGAGAAGAAGATAAGAAAGTTCTTTCCAAACAAAAAGGATAAGACAAAGAAAAAGCTGCTAATGTGACATCAGTAGGCATTCAACAAATATTTGTTGAATGAATAAGTGAAACACAATTGTAAAACTCTGAACTGCAGAGAAATTATAGGCAAAATTAAAATAGTAGACTGTGTAGCAAATAGACATCAAACTGACAGAGAGTTATTAACTAGAATATATAAAGAACTCCTACAAATAAGAAAGGATAAGAGAGGAGGGGGAAGAAGACAGTTCTGGAACACCTGCGGGGTGGGAGGATGGAGGTAAGAATGAGTCCAGATGGAAAGTCAGCCACACAGAAGAGAAGGGACCTCAGGGCAGTGGTCTGGGGTCTGTGTGGCCCAAGATAGACAAGAGAAGGGACACATGTAGCAGGACCAGTGGTGGGCAGGACCTTCTCCCAGGAAAAGGCCAAGGATCCCACTTCATCAGTCCCACTCCACACATCAATTTCCCTGTGTGGAGGAGCTGTGGGTAGTGATGGAAGGGCTGAGAGGACATCTCAGGAGGCACCACTACTGTGCAAGCATGCCAGGGTTCCAGCAAGGATGTGCTGCTTGCAAGGCCCAGGAGAAGGTCGCTGCTGCACTGAGGTCCGGTTTGCTGTCCAGGCTGTCCCAAGGGTGATGTGAGCACTCTGCATGGAGACTCTGCCTGAGCAACTGCCTCCTCCACCCTGGGCCCTTCTTTCGGCTTCTTCCATCCCTTGTGCGAAGTGAGGACAGAATCTCCTCCATTTGGTTTGGGTGTGCTCCAGGGTTTTGGCAACTACCCGTTTTCCTCTCCCCCTCCCTCTTCCCCTCAGCACTGGAGATGAGGACAGAGAGGGCTTGGCCAGGAGGGATGCAGGGAACCTTCCTGCGGAGAAGCCTCATTGAGGAATGAGCTGAGTGTGATCAAATGTTGAGTCTGCACTGACACATGGGAAGCCCTGATCCTGCTGAGCCAAATTGGCCCTGCCAGTGACCAACCTGTCACATATCTCTGTCTCCTCAACTGAAAAGATGGAAGTCAACTTCACGACTTTATCAGATTTCCTAGCTCTGATGAGAACCTTCAGACTTTTAGAGCATCTGGGTTGCCTAAGTAGGTACGCATTTGAAACTGAGACACCCATCTTCTTTTCTACCTTTCCTCCTCCAGGCCTGGCCCAGGGCTCTACCCATGCTGGGACTTACTATCCATCAGCAATGAGGCTGTCCTCCCTTCTTTAAAAAACACATCCCAAAGCTAATCTACTGCTGGTGGGGATGTAAATTAGCACAACCACTACGGAACACAGTATGGAAATTTCTCAAAGAACTCTGAGTAGATTTGCCATTCCATCCAGCAATCCCACTACTGGATACCCAAAGGAAAAGAATTCATTACATCAAAAAGACTCCTGCACCCCTGTGTTTACTGAAGTACAATTCACAATTAAAAGTATGGAATCGATCTAAACGTCCATCAGCTGGTTAGCGAACAAAGAAAATGTGATATAGATACACAGTGGAATACTACTTAGCCATGAAAAAAGAATGAAAGAATGTCTTTTGCAGCAACTTTAATGGAGCTGGGGGCCATTATCCTAAGTGAAGTAACGCAGGAACAGAAAAGCAAAGATGGCATCTTCTTACTTATAAGTGGGAGCTAAGCTATGGGTATCCATAAATTATTTCTAACAGTTCTTATCAAGTAGTGAATACTAAGCCAGTGTTGGTTCAAATTGAAAAGGATGAAAGGAAGGAAGAGAAACAGAAGGAAGGAAGAAAGGAAGGATGAGAAAGAGGAGGAAGGAAGAGATAAGGAAGGAAGGAAGGAAGGAAGGAAGGAAGGAAGGAAAAAAGGAAGGAAGGAAGGAAGGAAGGAAGGAAGGAAGGAAGGAAGGAAGGAAGGAAGAAAGGAAGGAAGGAAGGACTGACTAGGAAAATAGGGAAGAGGTAAAGCGAGGCACAGAACTCTCAGCTCACTTCCTAATTTCACCTAAGTTTGAACAGAGTCTGGGCAGAGCAGATACTCACCTTCCTGAGCTCCCACAGGCCCATCCCTGCACCTTCCTCCCCTGAGCACTTACGACTCTCCCCTCAGCCCCTGTGCCCCACTTTGAAGCTCTGCCTGCATGGGGAGCCCAGACAGTGCAGCAGGGTAGCAGGGCAGATGTGGGAGAGGAGGGCATGCTGGTACAGACGCTTTGATCTCCAGAGATCAGAGTGGGCAGGGAAGGGCACCCTCCTGGCCGGTCCTGAGTTCCCCTGCTCTGTCACACTCCCACCCTCACTCTGCCTGGCTTGGGCACCTTCTGTGGCTGCCCTCTATAGACTGGATCTCAGAGGAGGCTGTTTGAATTTGATTTCAAGCCCTACTCTCATGCCAAAGTAGACGCTCCCGACTAGCTCTTGCTGGTCTTATCTCTGTGGCCCCTGTCCTCAACTGCACCCTCTCTCTGCCCCAATCAAATGGAGATGGGCACCCTCTTCCTCAAACTCTCTTCCAACTGGAAAACTCTCTACCCACTCAGGCTCAAGGCTCAGTCAAGCCCTAAGTCCTCTAGGAATGAGTCTTCGGGCTCCTCTGTCCTCTTCGTCCTCTTCTACCACACTCCCTGTCCCCAGGCTCCTTGGAACTGACCCCAATGGACTTGTTGACCTCCTCACTGCTCTCTACCCAGAGAGGAACCCACCTCCATCCCAGAGCCCAGCTTAGAGGTCACATGTCCAGTCCCCTTAGCACCTGACACCCCACCGGGAGCTCCTCACATTATTTTAGAATTCCCTTCCCACCTGGAACTTCCTTATTTACGGAGCCACTCCCCAAGTATGACTGTTGATCACTGGGTAAAGTTTCTTGTCTTAGTCTACCCGACTCGCCCTTCTGGGCCATAGCAAGATCCATTCTGCCTGCCTTTTCCAGTGGCTTGGGGATGCAACAGACGAGTGTTCACCAGCCATTTTCCATGACATGGACTCTTATGTAGCGGATTGACCCCTCTCCATCTGAGCTCCCATTGGGGAGGAAACTTATCCCAAGTAGCAGGATGCAGGAGCAGGCAAGGGCTGCTGTGATGGCAGACGGGGACGGTGCCTGGGGCCTTTTCTGTCATCACTCTGGAGCTCTTCCTTCCCTGGGTCTCTCTCCTTGTTCCCCACCCCCTTTCTCTTGTTTTCTTTGATTCATTGTCCTTCGCTTTTCCATTTACCTTCCTCTTTGCTTGCGAGAACTTACTGTAAACCAACTTTGTTGGACAACTTTTGTAAAATAGTGCCCAACATTTATCACATTTGTGTTCAATATTTTTCTTACATATAAAGAGCTGACAGCCTGCTCTTCTATGATAGATGTACTTATTTCTTTTAAACTATCACTAACCAAGCATATCATTTTTATACAGTAAGTGTATATTCAATTTTCTACAGTTTTGACTACTAAACAGCCTTACTAGTGAGACAAATGACACATATATTGCAATATTAGTGAGAGCTCTCTTAAACCCATGTAATAAGATCGCAGAGCCGATGTTCGTTCCCATTTGTGCAGCTGAGAAGATGAAGAGCACCCAGGGTGAATCTGCCTGGGAGGCTCCTCCCTGGGAGTCCAGCACCGGTGCCTGGCTGGGCAAACTCTTCTTCCTCAGGTGCTGGCCGGCTTCCAGGTCCTGGGGCTGAATCTGGGGCAGGGAGTTCTCTCCCACAGTAGGTTTTCATTTTACAAATATGTTCTAAAGCCTTCTCTTTCCTGCCTAGATTCAGTACCACCAGTGCCAGCTGCTAAGATGAGAATAATTTGTACACCTCCAAGAACCCTGACTAAGCTGCTATGGGTGCTCTTAGCCTAATCCTAGTGCTGCCACCGTGCACAAGCACTCACACTAGCTGAGGTGTAGACCAACATTCCATTCTTTCCTGCTTCTCACCATATCCCCTCATTCATTCATAAACTGAGCTCCTACTATGTGACACATTGAGTACCAATGAACAGACCCATCCCGACCCTCGAAACTCGGTAAGTTCAGGGATGGAACAATTTAAGGGGGTGAGCCAAAGGGCGACTGAGTTCATGGTAAGAGAACTAAGGCCGTTACAGAAAAAGGAGGATTGGGAAGGAGGACTTGAAATGGACTTGGCATCCGTTCCAGGATGCTTCTGGGGTTGAAGCGTTGGTAATGGATCTGTTGCAATTCAGCCACGGCGATGATGTACGAGGCTTTCCCACTGACATTGAATCAGGTCACTGAGCCCATTGGATGCGATACAATGTCAATGAAACTGTTATGTGTTATTGATGTCAGCCATGGAATAGATAAAAACATTATAAAAATAGCTTTTGTCACCATTTACATTTTTTTTTCATAAATGGTAAAAGGCATCACTCCCCACCTGTCAGGGAGTGAGGCAGCCAAGGATGGGTTTTCATGCCAGTGACTGGAATCTCAGGAGGTCAGAAGCAGGGCACTCTCCCCATGAAAAGTGCCTGCAGAACAAAGGCCAAGGAGTTGGCCCACTCTTTGCCCTCCAAGGCTGAATAGTTGACCCGGAAGAATATAGGATGAGTGGAGTGAGGAAGTTCCTCCTTTCACTCAACAAACACGCATTGAGACCCTACAGGTGTGCTAGAAATGGAACTTGAAAATAATCCCTCCAGTTCTGATGGCGTTCATCGCCCACTGTGCTCTCAGGGTTCCCATCTGAAACCTGCCAGACGTGGTCAAACCTGCCCCACACGGTGGTTGCAAAGTGTGAATGAGATCTACAGCTGACACTCAGTCCACACCCTCACTCCCTGGATGGGGTCATCATGTCCCAGGGACGCATGACAGTCCATGTCTGTATTGAGATCTTGCTTGGAACTTAGAGAAATGTTGTCTTAGGGTCTCCTGGTTGGGCACCTGAGGAGCAGGTCAGGCACCATCAGCTCCGTTTTATATATGAAGACACTGAAGTGATTTGGCCAAAACCACGAGTGAGTTGAGGGCATGCTTGGTCGAAGGCCCCGGTCTGTAGGACTCTAATGTCTGTGCCTGCTTTCCTGCACCTTGCTGCTCTCTCACGTGGCCAGATATGAGGAAATCCTTGGCTCTAGTAGTTCAGCACCTGTGGAGTTCCAGAGTTAATGCAGTGGTAAGCCAAGCTTGAACTTCCCCATCCCCAGCCCAGTGCTCCTCCCCACTTGCTGCCCGCACCATCTGTGCCCATGCCGCATCTACACAAGGGTCTGCTTTATATGGAGCCTGGCAAGGGGTCTTGAACATGCCTAGGTGACCCCACATGGCCTCACCTGACATCAGGAGTGTCAGCAGACTGAGAGGCCGGAGAGCTTCGGCTGAGACTGACTCTAGCTTTTATGTGAATTTCTGTCTTCTAGAGCTAGCAGGGGCAGGGAGTTTTGAGCCCGGGGAAGCTGGAATTTCCCAGGTCCTATCAAGAAAGCAGAGCCAGCCCCACACAGCCATGGAGGCCAGGCAGCCCCAAGTAGACAGGCATTTCCTGAGAGATCCAGCCATCTGCTGGCTCTGTGCAAAGGCACTATTTTCAGGCCCTGTACCCACTAGACTGTTGGCTCAGCCTGAACGCCTAGGTGGGGATGCCCAGCTCAGGGCATGAACCTCCGCAGTCTACCCACAGGACATTTTTGCTATTACCTAGGAACCCAGTTGGGCTTCTCGATTCCAGAACCACCACCCAATGTAAGTAAAAACCGATGGACAATGATCAGCTGAAAGATGCCCATAGCAGTGGGTAGGCCTACCACCAAACAAAGAAGGGAAGCAAGTGGGAAATTAGGAGAAAAGCCATAAATAAATAATAAAGTGGCACTCTTTATAAAGGTGAAAATTGCCCAGATTCTGAGATTCTTCAGCAATAAAACACTTGAGTCAGTTCTGACACATCTATCTACATATGGAAGAATTGTTGCATAAGAGATTCTGAGTGAAAGCCTTAAGTTTTTATTAAAAAAAATTGGGGCCGGGCGCGGTGGCTCAAGCCTGTAATCCCAGCACTTTGGGAGGCCGAGGCGGGTGGATCACGAGGTCAAGAGATCGAGACCATCCTGGTCAACATGGTGAAACCCCGTCTCTACTAAAAATACAAAAAATTAGCTGGGCATGGTGGCGCGTGCCTGTAATCCCAGCTACTCAGGAGGCTGAGGCAGGAGAATTGCCTGAACCCAGGAGGCGGAGGTTGCTCACCGCAACCTCCG
>NW_022437008.1:9294618-9424511 GCF_009761245.1 Sapajus apella
TGGTCAACATGGTGAAACCCCGTCTCTACTAAAAATACAAAAAATTAGCTGGGCATGGTGGCGCGTGCCTGTAATCCCAGCTACTCAGGAGGCTGAGGCAGGAGAATTGCCTGAACCCAGGAGGCGGAGGTTGCGGTGAGCCGAGGTCGCGCCATTGCACTCTAGCCTGGGTAACAAGAGCAAAACTCCGTCTCAAAAAAAAAAAAAAAAAAATTGGTTTAGAATCTGTTGTAAAAGGCAGCTTTCAAAAGACACACATATTTTTACTCGGAGTAGCTAAGTAGAAATTAAGACTCCAGGGAGGTTCAGGTTGCAGTGAGCCTTGATCGTGCCACTGCACTCCAGCCTGGACATCAGAATGAGACTTTGTCTTGAAAAAAGGAAAAACAAAAAAGCAAAAAAATAAACAAGTCAGATCTACAGCTTTCCAGGCTTGACCATGGCTGATAGTCATTTCCATGTCTTCTTGAAATCATCTGTGGTGGTACATTCACCTCTATACCCCACCACCTAGGACCATATAGAGTTTTAACAATTGTTTTTGCTTTGGTTTTTGAGACAGGGCCTTGCTCTGTCACCCAGGCTGGAATGCGCTGATGCAATCACATCTCACAGCAGCCTCTACCTCCCAGGCTCAGTCATCCCTGACAGGTTCAGGTGATCCTCCCAGCTCAGTCTCTCGAGTAGCTAAAACTACAGGTGCACACCACGATGCCCGGCTGATTTCTAATTTTTTGTAGAGACAGGGTCTTTCTGTGTTTCCCAAGGTGGTCTCAAACCCCTGAGCTCAAAGGATCTTCTCAACTCAGCCTCCTAAGTAGCTGGGATCACAGGCACATGCTACTATGCCTAGCTAATTTTTAAATTTTTGTGGAGAGGAGGGTCTCACTATGTTTCCTGGGGTGGTCTCAAATTACCGGGACCATAGGTGTGAGCCACTGCACCAACACGCTAGGCAGTCTGGAGCTTTCCACTCACCACGGACCCTTCCTGAGGTCCTGGCTCTTGGCTCTCCATTGATCCAGGACTTGACTTCTTTCAGACTCCCATTCACACCCTGTATTTTATTTCTAGGATAGTTGCACAGTTTCTCCCTCACCATGGGACCATCAACACAAAAGGGAATGAATTAACAACGTAATGGACCACTAGTTAAGAGTGTGGGCTCTGGGATGGGCCCCGAATGTGAGCTCTGTGTCTCACTCTAAATGGCTATGCTATTTCATATGACTTTAGGCAAGTTACATAACCTCTCTGTGCGTTGATTTCTTCATCTGCAAAATCTGAGTATTAGTACAATGCACTTCATAGCATTGTTACAGGGATGTTTATGCAGCAATAAATACAAAGTTCTAGAACAGTGATAAGCACACAGTTAGTGTGGTCAGTTATCTATTTTTTTTGCTGTGGTTGCTGCTGTTGTTTTGGCAATAGCCTATACAGAGAGGTTTGGAGTGTGTGACAAGAAAGCAAGCCCTGGGGTCAGCTGTGCTGCTGTTACTGGCTGCTTTTGGCCTTGCCAGAAAGTGTTAGGTGACTTACCATTGCCCAACCCCAAATCTCAGAGAAGCCTCCTTAAAATGATCATAAAATTGTTCTTTTCCTTATTTCAAGTTCATCACTCACGGAGACAGCTGTCCAGCCCCAGATCACCAAAAGCAACTCACAGCCAGTGACTGCTGCAAAATCAGTCTGCAAAGAGAACTTGAAAAAGGAGGTAATACTGGCATGGATCTCCATATCCATCCATAGCAATGCTTTGGTTTGGTTTTGACTCTGCTAATTGGGAAAAATGGGATCTCATCAGCCCAACTTCTTCCAGGTAGACAAGGGTTAAAAGCGCAGCCTTTGGCTTTAAATGCAAATAGAGCAGGTACTGAATTCCAGGGATCTCCTTATATCCACGTGGCTTTGAGAAGTTACTCAACATCTTTAAGCATCAGGTTTCTCATTTTCAGAATGGGAATAATAATACAGCTGATGAGAGAGTCAAATAGGATCACAAATATTGCTCCAGTTGATGCCTTACATAGAAAGGAGAAAAGAGATTGTGTTTTATTGCTTGGCAAAACAAAATCAAAGGAAACTAGCAGAAAAAAGACATTAGCAACAGACTCGCAGGGGCTCACAGGGAAAATGTAAGACACAGCCTTTAAAATAATTGTGCTAAATAATTATCCTTTCTATGTTCAAACAAACAAACAAAAAAGACAATATTGAAATTTGTTACAGAAAACAGAAATTTCCAGAATGACAGATTTAAGAGGACATTCTGGAACAGTAACGGTGGCTGAGATTAAAAAATCAGTAGATGAGTTTTACAGCAGATAGCATGTAGCTGAAGAGAAAGTTAGTAAAAAGAGGACATATCAAAAGAAATGTACAGGATGGAGAAAAAATAATAGGAAGTGATAGAAAAAATATTTGGAAGTGATAAAAAAATAGAAAAGAAAGAAATGCAGTGGGTAAGAGACATAGATATTACAGTCAGAAGCCTTATATACATTTAATTATCGTTACGAAACAAGAGGAGAGAACGCGGCAGAAGCGTTTAAGTAGGTAAGACTGAAAATTCTCTAGAATTGGCAAAAGCCATCAAGTACAGATCTAAAAAGCCTAAGAAATGCTAAAGAAGATAAATAAAAATAGACTCATATTTATGCATATAAATAGAAAACCAAACAGTAAACCAACAAACAAAATCCCTTAAGAGCCAAGTAAAACAAGGTTACCTTCAGAGTAGCAGCAATAAAACTGACAAATACCTTCTGAATTAAGAAAAAAAAAGTAAGTCAAAAAACAAATATTTGTTTTGTGTGTATGTGTGTTAAGAGAAAATGGCTGCCAAAGAAGATGTCTATACCCCTTAAAATATCCTTAGAAAATGAAAGTAAAAATTAAAAGTAATGCATTAGTATCATTTTTTTTCCAGTAGAATTCTGCTTTCAGTAACGGTAAAGTAGTTCCTCTGCACCAATTTTCTCATAGATAGACCCAGACTTTAAATTTTTTTAAAGTCACCAGCTGTGATTAACAGTATGTTAGTGATGACATATAAATGAGCTGCTGAACTTGAAGACAGAGCAATAGTAATTGTTTAAAGGACAAGGACAATGAGACAATACCAACATTTCTACCATACATGTCATTGGAAACCCAGAATGAGAAGGAAGGGAAAGTGGAACAGAAAAATATACTTGAAGAAATGAATGATATCTCAAATTTATCCAAATTTGGCGAAAGACACAGATTTATAGAATCTAGAAGCTCAGCAAATGCTAAGAAAAGCCATGCAAAGAAAATTTCATCTGGGCATGGGGGCTCACTCCTGTAATCCCAGCATTTTGGGAGGCTAAGGCAAGGGCAGACTGATTGATCTCAGGAATTCAAGATCAGTCTGGGTAATATGGTGAAACCCTATCTCTACGAAAAATACAAAGATTAGGCTGGCATAGTGGTGTGCATGCCTGTGGTCTCAGCTATTCGAGGCTGAGGTGGGGGATCACTTGAGACCAGGAGGTCGAGGCTGCAAGGAGCTGTGATCACACCACGTCACTTCACTCCAGCTTGGGCAAAAGAGGAAGGGAGGGAGGAGCAGAGGGAGTGAGGAAGGGAAAAGAGAGGGAGGGAGGGAGGGAGAAAGGGAGGAGGGGAAAAAGGGAGAGAGAGAGGACAGATAAAAGGCAGGCAGCCAGGCAAGAAGGAAGAAGAGAGAAAGAGAGAGAAAATGATTCCATCTAGGCATATCTGTTCACACTAATAAGAATCTAACACAAAGGAAAAATCAGTTGTTCCAATGGTGGTAGGGAGTAGAAAGATCAGAGGCTGGAAAGGCTGTGTGTGTGTTTGAAGGGAGTGATGAAGAGAGGTAGGTTTATGAGCGCAATCATACAGTTACATAGAAGGAATGAGTTCTAACGTTTGATAGCACAGTAGGGTCACTACAGTTAACAACCATATGTATTGTGTATTTCAAAATATCTAAAAAAGATTTGAAATGTCCCCAGTGCAAATCAAGGATAAATGTTTGAGGTGTTGGATATCCTGTATACTCTGACCTGATGTATCCAAATACCATGTGTACCTTATAAATACCTACAAATATTATGTGTCAATTATAAAAAGCTTTCAAAAGATAAAATATTAAAATCAGAGAAAAACAGCCATTATACTCAAGAAAACAACAATGTAAATGACTGATGACTTCTGGTCAGGAGTGCTGGAAGTCAGAAGACAGTGGAATGATGTCTTTAAAATGTAGTCATGCAATGCAGAATGATGTCTTGGTCAATGAAAGACAATTGCTTACAGTACTCAGCAAAGCGGCATGCTGTACAGGTTTATAGCCTAGGAGCAATAGGCTATACCATACAGCCTAGGTGTATAGTACGCTATGCCATCTAGGTTTGTTTAAATACACACCATGATATTGACACAATGATAAAGTCACCTACCAACACATTACTCAGACATATTCCTGTTATTAAGCAACACATGACTATGTTGAAAGAAGAGCTTTCAATATAGAATTCTTTATATGGTGAAAATATTCTTCAAGCATGAAAGTGAAATAAAGACATTTTCGGATATATTAAAACTAAGAGAATTTGTTGCTAATAGACAATAGCATAAAAGATGCTCAAGGAAATTCTCCAGGTCAAAGATAAATAATACTAGATGCACCTAGATATCTAAGAATGAATAAGGAGTCCCATAACTGGGAAATATGTAGAAAATATGAAAGACTTTTTATTTTTTAAAAACAACCTATAAGGCTATTTGAAGTAAAACATATGACGTTATATTTGGAGATTTTTAAATTATTTAACTGTAATATGCATATGTATGTGTAACAATTGTAACATAAGAGGGGGGGAGGAAGGGGGATTAACGAGCCTAACTTTAAGTAGACTGTGAAAAATTAAAGATGTATATATTAAAGCCTTTAACACCCAGTAAAAATAAACCAACAAAGTTTTGCTAAAAACTAACCAATAAATTAGAATAAAACCACAAAATATATTCAACTAAGCCAAAAGATAGCAGGAAAAGAAGATCAAAAACCAAAAGTAGAAAAGATCAAAATGAAAAAAATCCCCAAAAAACCCAAAAACCAACAAGAAAACGTATAATGTAAGATCTAAATTTTACCATTAATCTAAATTAGCTTGAATAATCACATTAAGTATAAATAACTAAACAACTCAATTAAAAGGCAGAGATTATCAGAAAGGATTAATGAAAGCAAGATCAAATGATACAACAGATACACTTTAAATATAAAAAGCTCATAGGTAAATGAAAGTAAAAGAATGGAAAAATGAGACAGCATGAAAATATGAAAAGGATGAAAGTACTCAAAGAAGAATGAGTATCTGTCAAAACTACAACAAGAAAAAGCAGCTTACAGGGGCATCCAAGGTCCGCATATAGGAAAAATTTAGCATAGACAATAGTTAAGGAGATAGGTTATAATTCAATAATTAAAAATAAATTTAAAATGCAGAGTAATATTCTTCTACAGTGAAGAATGCCAGCTATTAAACACCGAACAAATGATAGAATTAGAAAAGCATGATTTTAAAAATAATGGATCAGGTAAGGATAATTGACGAAATCAATGGAAGTTGAAACCATGGGTAAAGATTTTAAGGGAATAGGATATTTACATAGGACAAAATAATTCAGCCAAAATTTATCCCAGAAAGGTGTTTAGTAATTATAAAAGGAAAAACAGTAATTTTACAGTGGAAAAGGCTGGTGAACAAAGTTACCCAATAATGCAACAAACTGACACCACATGTTTCCTAAAGCAATGCACCAAAATGAACTAAAATAACTTCTTTAGTTTTTCAGTCCAAAACATATCACCTAGATCCAATCACTGGGAAGCATTCACCAAAGGGAGGGATATTTTTACAAAATAATTGTACTTTTACTCTTCAAAAGTGTCAATGCCATAAAAGACAATTAAGGAACAAGTAAATGTTCCAAATTAAAGAAAATAAAAGAGTTAACACAACTAAATTTTAGGTAATCGTCCTGAGTTGAATACAGAACTGAGTAAAAACTCCTACAGAGGACATTATGGAAACATTTGGTAAAATTGGAATTTAGACTATAGTTTAAATAATGTATTATGTCAATGTTAAATTTTCTGACTTTTTCGTTGCTCTGTGGTTATGTCACAAAATGTCCTTTTCTTTAGAAAACACTCCCTAGCAAATGTAACAAGCTGTGAACACCAACCAGTGAGTCTGAGTAAAGAAACTTCATTGTATTAAAAATGTCTGGAAAGTTTGAAATTTTTATAAATGCTTTAATGAAATATTTGAATAAATAATGTTTCCTGTTGTCAGCAGGAAAATAGTCAATAGAATCAGAATTTATAAAAAATTTCCTAATGATAAAATGTGTATGTACATTTTTCTTTTGTCTGCTTTGATTGGCTAATATTTTCAGAATTAGAAGAGGCATGAGGCTTGGAAAAGAAGTAAATCTTGTTCTCTGTATATGATATGCCAATGTACATGGAAATGCTAATAAATCTAAGTTCAACCAATATGCAAACACAGATACACACAAATATACAGAATTCAATAAGGTAGGATGATGTAAAATTAGTATAAAAGCCAATAGCATTAAATATGCAAATAATAATTATTTAGTAGATGTAAGAAAAGAGAAAACCCTGGGTAAAATAACAACAAAATGATAAATTTTTATGAATAAATGTAATAAGAAATGTGCAAAACCTAAATGAGGAAAACCTAAAAACACTTTGAAAAGACCTGAAATTAGATCTAAAGAAGTGGAAATGCATTCCTTGCTCTTGGACAAAAAAATAAATTAAAATATCTTAAAGATATCATCTGGCTAACTTATATAAATTTGTAGTAATCACACTGAGCATACCAACAACTTTTTCCTGCATCTAGACAAGGATTTTAATATTCAGATGAAAATAGGAAAACAAAATAAACCCACAAAACCTTAAAGAAAAAACAAGGCAATGCAAGCTCATTAAGGAATTTACCCTGAAGTAATACAAAGCAATATCAACCCAAGTGTTCATTCATAGAAAAGTGTTTGAATACACTTTGTTGTATCCATACAACAAAATAATATTCAAACAAAGAATGAGAAATATCTGTATAAAGCATAATGGAATAATGAAGTAATTTCCTGAATATTTTATCATGCCAAAAAGGAAGCTTTTAAATAAAAGTATACCATGCTTTTATTTAAAAAATTGGGAAATAACATATATGTATACACACACACATGCATATGTATACATAAATATTCTGTATACTTAAATGTATACATCCTTATTTATATTTGGCACAAAGAAACCCAGAAAAAATATACCAGAAAATAACAGAAAAATTTTCCTCTGGTGATGGGTAGGAGTAAGATTGGGTGAAATTTATGTGTGAGACTCCTCTGAGTTTATCTTTTTATATATGTTTTCAGTCCCAAACATATCACCTAAATTAAATCACTGGGAAGCATTCACCAAAGGGAGGGATATTTTACAAAATAATTATCCTTTTGTATAGTTTTGAATTTTAAACCTGTAAATGTTTTATGTATGCAAAAATAAAATTATATCAGCAAATGTGAAGATACACACACAGATGCAAATTAACAAAATTGTACTTCAAATTGATAACCACAGAGATAAAAAATTAATTCAAGTTACTTTTGAACACAGTACTCTAATCACAGATTTCTACAGGAAGGCTATATTCTAAAGTTAAAAATATATACATATTTTTAATTCTGCAAAGGACTCTTAACCTTTGCTTGGGGGGTTTGTTAATGGTAGCTGTCTTCGTGTGCAGTTCTGAAACTATTCTGTGCATTATCGAATAGGGAAAATGTATAAACATGTTGCCACAAAGTAGTTTTCTCAGTGTGGTAAAAGGAAAATGCAAATATGAATCAGTTTCCTATTGAATTGTAGATTATCAGTATAAATTCAGGATTTTACACAAAATGTGTAAACATGTTGCTGCAAAGTAGGCTTCTCAGTGTGGTAAAAGGAAAATGCAAATATGAATCAATTTCCCTTTGAATTGGAGGTTATCAATATGAATTCAGAATTTTAAGGGAAAAAGTTGTATTTCTTAATTCCTTAACATGGGCTGGAGACAATAACAGCTGGTTGACGAGGAGCACACCTACAGCTCAGATCTTGCCTTCTAAATACCATTTCCCATTAAAGAACTCCAAGGCTCCTTTGAAGAGTGACAGATTGCAGATCTGGGACACGGGAAATAAAAATAGGCTTGAGATATATTGTTCTTCCATAAAGCAAGATAGCTCACCTGAGAATTCTGATGCACACGAGATTCAGGTGCCTGGGAAGGGTCAAGGGGCTGATTTAAAGCCAACATTTCCTGATAACATAGTGAAGACTTTGAGGATGTCCGTGTCCTGTCCGAGGTCACACAGTGGGCCAGGTGCAGAGAATCTCAAAACACTTCCAAAGAGCGTTAACCACTAATCAATATAGAATGGATTATAAAATGAGGAAACCGCCACTTTGCCATCCCCAGTCCAATAATTGATTCAGGCAAGAATCATGAATAGGTAGGTGCTAAAAACTCTTCGTGAAAGATTGTTGGAGATGGTGATATGTCACGGTCTCAAAGTGTAAGACATTTTACCGATCACAAAATATATTTGCTTATTAGCATACTAACCACCAAAGGAAAGTATTTGCATGGAAGAGACCTGGCAGTAACCACCTTAACCAACTGACCCTCACTAGTAGAACAATCTGACATTACGTGCCTCCCAACATGTGACAACAAGAAGTACACACATTCCCTATGTGGCATTCTTGCCGGAAGTACTAAACCTAAATCAAATCATGGAGAAATCATCAGAAAAATACAGCATGTGAGACGTTTTCCTGAACAACTAGCTTGGTTCTTCCAAAAAATGCAAATGGAATAACAATAATTTTAAAAATAAGTAAAGTGTATATTCTAGGCTTTTGAAAAAGACAAAAGACCTAACAATCAGGTGAACCCTTATAAGAGCATTCAGCTCTAATAATGTATTGGGGAAAACTGTGGAAATTCGAATGTTAACTCTATTTTAGATGTTATTTAATCCATTTTCATTCTTTTAAGTGTGATAACAGTATTGCGGTTGTGCAGAACACTTTCATTGTGAAGGCAGTGGTGTTTTCTACATGTAGGCATCAATAAACATACTAGTAATCATAAAAACAAAAAAACAAGTGCGATGAAGTCATTTTCAGACAAACAAAAACTGAAAGAACTTCCTACTGGCAGACAGATCCACACTCTAGGAGATAGCAAAGGGAGTTCTTTAGGCAGAAGGAAAAGGATTCCAGATGGAAGGTCAGAGATCCAGGAGAAATGCAGAGCTCTGGGAAAGTCTAAATGAAGAACTGACTATATCAAAATTAACAATGATATCTTGTAGGATTTCAGATGTATGGAGAATGCCCAATACTGATAGCACATGAGTTGAAATTGGGCAAAGGAGTTGCAGTATTCTATTGCACTTTCTGGGAAACTTGTAAAGTTACCAAATTGACATTAAATTTTCATGAGTCAAAGATAAAAGTTGTCATCTCTAGGGCAGAGTTTCTCAGGCTCAGTGCTGTTGAGATTTGGGGCCATACACTCCTTATTGGGAGGGAATTTCCTGTGTACTGTAAAGAGTTTAGCAGCGTTTCTGGCCTCTACTCACTAATCACCACTAGCAACACCCTCCCCTCCACCCGCTGCCATGGTGACATCCAAAATTGTCTGTAGACATCGTCAAACGTCGACCAAAATTGCCACAGTGGACAACCATGGCACTAAGGTAAGCAGAAAGGATAGCAACTCAGTGTATATCTTCTGAAGTATAGGAGAAGCACTGGAAGAACTAATGAAATCACCAATCCCCCAAAACTAAAAGGGGCTCTGAGTGGGTAAGAAGACTACCCAAATGCACCTAGGAGGATGGTAGATTTAAACCCCAATGTGACATAATTAACTTAAAATGTAAATGGATGAAGTGCTCTAATTAAGAGAATGGTCTCTAAACTGAGAGCTCTCAGACGGCACCCTGAATTCTCAAATGCCCTCTAGTTGGCAGCAGCTCCTGGTCATGGGAAAAGCACTGAACCTGGAGTTCCCTGCACCTGGCCAGCTGTGCGACCTCCGGCAGGACACTTACATCCTCGAAGTCTTCATTATGTTTTCAGGAAACGTGGGCTTTAAATTAGGCTATTGGCCCTTCCCAGGCACCTGAATCTCATGGGAGCTTATTTTATAAAAATCATGAAACTGTGCGCCTTCCCAGAGCCAGTGAATGGAGTTTTAGGGTGGCAAGGGTTGGGGAATCCAGGTATTCATGTTTTGAAAATGAAAGAGTAAAAATGAAGAGGGCAAAAAAGAAGAGGGAAGAGGGAGAGGAAGAGAGAGGAAGGAGAGAGGGAAGGGGAGAAAAGGAGGTTTTTCTGACATCAACGTGTTCATGGATGTTCTGGGGTGTGGTGTGGCACTGGCAACATGGGAGGACAGAATCAGCAGCACCTTTCATTTCCACCTCTGTTTTATTGCCAGGTCAGCCAGCCTCACCTGAGCTGTGACTTATACCAATGGTCCATTCATATTTACTTGAAGCAACAAAAGGCAACGTTGCTTTCTCCAGTTTCGATAGGCAGAGCTGGTTACAAGTAGCAGACGTGCACTCTGGCTAAGTCTGAGGACTCAACACTATGAACTTTCTGTTGCTGCAGTAACATATTCCCCAGAGTCAATGGCTCAAACAATAGAAATCTATTATCTCACGGTTTTGTAGATCAGAAGTCTGCCACAAGTGTCATTGGGCTACAGTCATGGTGTCAGCAGCCCTGTCCTCCTCCCTGTAGGCTCCATCTCATTGCCTTTTCCAGCTCCTAGTGGCTGCCCACATTCCGTGGCTGTGGTCATCTTCCTCCATCTTCAAAAATGGTCCTTTGCTCCCTCCTTTCTCTTTCTCTATCTCTCTCTTTCTCTCTGTTCTTCCCTTTCTTTTTTCTTTCTTTCCTTCTTTCCCATCCCTCCCTCCCTCCCTCCCTCCCTCCCTCCCTTCCTTCCTTCCTTCCTTCCTTCCTTCCTTCCTTCCTTCCTTCCTCTCTTTCTCTCTTTCCTTTTTTCTTTCTGAGACAGGGTCTCACTCTGTTGCCCAGGCTGGAGTGCAGTGGTGGAATTACAGCCTTGACCTCCTGGGCCCAAACCATCCTCCCACCTTAGCCTCCCAAGTAATTGGGACTACAGGCATGTGCTACCACACCCAGCTACCCAGCTAATTTTTTTTTTTTTTTTTAGAGGGACAGTTTCTCACTAGGTTGCCCAGGCTGGTCTTGATCTCCTGGCCTCAAGCCATTGTCCTGCCTCAGCTTCCCAGAGTGCTGGGATCACAGGCGTGAGCCACCATGTCTGGTCAAAGTTCCCCATTTTTAACAGCTCATGTGATTACATGAGCTCCTTCTACCTAACCCTGTATTTCTACCCATGTCAAAGTCAGCACATGTAGTTACAACCGTGAAGTTGCTTTTTCCATGTCAGGTACCATCTTCACCTACATAGGTTCTGCCTAACCTGAAGAGTGACTGTGGGGAGTCTTAAAGATCTCGTAGGCAGAATCTAGTTGATCATCTTGTCCAGATGGAGCTCACAGGACCCTGTTTTTCTCTGCCCTTGCATTACTCGGCTTGGGTCTGAGTCCTGGGACGCAGAGGATGATTGGCTGAGCTCTGATTACATACTGCCTTGAGCATCTTGATTGACAGCCCCTCAAGACTGCAAACCTGGGGGGAAATCCCCCCAAAATACAAGGGTGCAGTTTTGTGAAGAAAGCAAATGAAAGATAAGCTGTTAAAAAATGAAACCCAAATGGCACATTAGCAGATACGGTGGGACGGAGGGTGACTCTGCTCTCACTGCAAGCCACCAAGGGAAGAACATGCCTAGTAATTAGCCTGAGTCACTGGACAAAGGCAGATCGGGTGAGGTTGTGCTAATGCACGGACCTTTAGCTCTTTCTGAGAATAGAGGAAGAGCTGTGTGCATCCATTACTTGTAAGGTATACTGAATTTTTAATCTTCAACGTATATTATTATAGTAAAGGACAGCAAATTACCTGTGGTACACAAAAAGCTTATAGGATACCATTATCCTTAATGAATGGGTAAATGCATGGCTTTTATTCAATGAAACTGATTTATTGTCTTAATTTTCAGACGTTCTGCCTCGTGTTTCCACCGAAAGCGTCGTGTGCCCATAGTAACCAGCAGACACCATGCATGTGTGATCTCCTTTATGACCTGCGCCTAATTAGCTTTTTATTGTCATCTTCCAACTCCCGCTTAAACTGTACAAACAGGGGCAGCATGACTCCCAATACCGATTAATAAGCCTCCAGCCCCGGTCCTGCAATAAAAAGGATGTATTTACAGCATGAGACCAGAGCTGGTGCCTGTTTCTTTTCGCAGGTTCTCTTGGGTGGGGGTGGAGCGCAGGACTCAGGAGGGTGTAGGATGAGGCCCTGCCAGCCTCCACCTTCCTTGTCGTGTCTGCCCCTCACCTGCCTGTCCTTCACCGCCTCTATTAGGCTGGGCTAGTTAAGTGAAAGGGGGAGAAAGGAACAGAAAGCTGGTGGGTGTTGGAGCTTGGAAGTCCAGAGATCCCTGGCTAATTGCTGGTCCTAACAGGCACAATTAGCTGCTACAAGCCCTTTGAGATGGCCCAGGGCCTTTCTCAGGTAGCAGACATCACCAGATAAAGCTGAAATGCGCTCCACTTAGAGAGACACTTGCAGACAGGAGTGTCACAGCCTGACAATTACACTCTCCCTGTGCACAGTCACTTCCCAGAGAGAGGAAGAGCCCAGAGCAGGACCCCACATTAAAGAGACAGGGCTCGGGCTGCTCTCAGCCCCAGGAAGCCCTGCTGCAGCTGGATGGAAAGCAGTGGGGGTGGGGGGCGCTTTGCAAATTAAATCCATATTGTTGAGTTCCTGAGATACTCCATTTCATGGACATTTGCTACTTGCATATTCCCTCATCTGCTAACTTCCTGGCAAAACCACCATCCTGCACTCCTCTATTTTGTCCTGGGGAGGGGCAAACTCCGACAAAAATTGGACATTTCACTGGAAGATCAAGGCAGCTTAGTGCCGGGGAAAGAGTGCTTAACTAGGAGTCAGGATCCCCCCTTCCCCACCCAATTAAATAGCTCCACATTAAAGCCACATCTTTCAGCGGGAGCGAGGTTCTAAGACACTGGGTAAGACGAAAATCACATTTCAAGGGTTATTTTGGCTGCATGTACTATAAAACATTCATAAAGCACAGTATACATGGATTTATGTGGATAACACCATCCAGTCATTTGGATGCATAAATGCCAATGCAATTGTGAAGTATATAATAAGGAGTGCAAATACAAAATATAATTTTCATTTTAAGTCTCATCAAACAAAAGCAAAGAATCAGTGGTGTACGGAGTTGAATTTCTGTCTGTCAAAGTGCGTGCTATGCAACTCTGCTGTGTGACATTGGGAACACAACCTATCTTCTCTAGGACTGTTTTCCCATCTGCAAAGAAGGGAATTGAACGTAAAGATCTGTGATGTCACTGTCAGGGCCAATATTTCCAACGCTGACATCTCAGACAATGCACCCCCTTAGTGGGTGGCCACCATCCTGGGTGGCTTCTCCAGCCTGGCCTTGCACTTGCTCTGCAGGCTCTGACGACATGTGATGGGGATGGAACACACGCCTGCTGCTGCTGTGATGCACCCACGCCTGCTGCACACTCTGTCTGCAAGGGATGGCAGCCCTGGAGCAGCCACGGATGAATGAGAAGGGATCCAGGGCTGGGGAAACCTGGATGATGAGAAGACCCCAAAGCCTGGCATATGTAACAGTTTGGGAGCAATTAGAAGGCAACTGAGCCGTTTCAGATGATCACTATGGCAAGGAGTTGGTGCCGCTAACTAAAGCCTCCTGCCTCCTTGCCTTCCACAGCCAGGGCTACGTCAAACTCCACTTGAGGCCACTCCTCCTGCAGATGATTTTGTGAAGTTCTAATACATGGTGAACCACTCATCTTTGGGGAAATCACTGGAAGAGAGGCTATGGTGGGAAAGATCAGCATCAGACACCAGGGAGCGGTTGGGATACCCGGGACCTGCTCCTATCTCTGCCATTGCATTGCTGTGTGATGCTGGGAAAGTCACTTACCCTCTCTGGGCCTCTTTCCTGGTTTTTGCAAATGAGGAGTGTGTGCTTCATTAAGTTATTGAGTCCTTCTAGCTTTGATATATGAAGATTCTAAGTTCTCCTCCCTGGTTTCCTGTGAGTTATTTCAACTTCTAACTATGACATCGAGGGCTCCCCAGGAGGGGGAAAGGCAAAAACATTTGTACTATATAAAAGGATGCTATCAAGCGATGGAAAGCCACATTCTTAGCAAAAACATTTCCTGACACTTTATGAACGGAGGCCCAAGTCTTAGACACTGCCTCTACTTCAGAAGGAAAGTCCCGTTTCTCCTCTTCAACTGTCCTTCTACCTTGAATAAAGCAGTCTTTTGTGATTGCTTCAACCAACTTTCAAGTAAAGGTTAGATACCAGGGCAAAGGTGCCAGGGTAATTCAATGGGGGAAATGAGAGTCTTTTCAATAAATGATGCTGGAATAACTAGATAAGAGATTGGGGAAAAAAAGCACCTTCACCTTTTCCTCATAACGTACACAAAAAGCAATTCAAAATGAATCATAGACCTAAATATAAGAGCTAAAACCATAAAGCTTCTAGGAAAAAAAAAATAGGAGAAACTTTGTGTGACCTTGAGCTAGACTTCTTAGATAGCACACAAAAGGCATAAACCATAAAAGAAAGAAAACATAATAAAACAGGCTTCATCAAAATTTAAAGCTTTTTCTAATTAAAAGATCATTGAGAAAATCAAAAGGCAAGAATAAAGAACTCACACAACCTATTAATTAAAAAAACCCACTAAAAGATAGACAAAATTTCAACATATGCTTCAACCAAGATAAGAAAGGCAAATAAGCATATGGAAAGAAGTTCAATATTGTTAACCCTTCAGGAAGTGCAAACTAAAATCACAATGCAGAGACTGTTACTTTCCCAATGCATGTTTTTGGCACCTTTGTGGAAAATCAATTGACCATAACCATGTGGATTTTGTCCTTAGTTCTTTATTCTGTTCCCCTGGTCTATGTGTCTCTTGTTATCCCAGTATCTTGCTGTTTTGGTTACTATAGCTTTGTAGTATATTTTGAAGTCAAATAGTGTGATGCCCCCAGCTTTGTTTATTTTTACTCAAGATTGCTTTGACTATTGGGGGTCTTTGTAGTTCCATATAAATTTTAAGATGACTTCTATTTCTGTGAAGAATATTGTTAATATTTTGATAGAGATTGCACTGAATCTATAGATCACCTTTTGATAGCATGGGCATTTTAACACTATTAAGTCTTCTGATCTATAAACACATAACATCTTTCTGTTTATTTGTGTCTTCTTCAGTTTTTTTAAATGAATTTTTTTTTGTAATAAATGTTTTGCAGCTTTCAGTGTTGAGATCTTTCGCTTTCTTGATTAAATTTATTTCTAAGTATCTTACTTTCTTGGTAGCTATTGTAAATAATATTGTTTTCTTGATTTTTTCCAAATCGCTCACTAGTAGCATTTAGAAATGTAACTGAGTTTTGTATGCTGATTTTGTATCTTGAAACTGAGATGAAAGACCTGTGCACTGAAATCCATAAAACATTGATGAGAAAAAATTCAAAAAGACACAAGTAAATGGCAAACTATCTCATATTTATGAATTAGAAAAATTAATATTGTTAAAATATCCATATTTCCCAAAGTGATCTACAAATTCAATGCAATTCCTAGCAAAATTCCAAGGACATTTTTTACATAAACAGAAAAAAAAATCCTAAAATGTATATAAAACCACAAAAGATAAAGATAAATATAAAATAATAAATATTTAATAAAATAATAAATAAATGTAAAATTTAAAAATATGTGAATAAAAATTTGAAAAAACAAAATAAAATACGTACAAATAAAAGATGAAAGATTAAAAATAGCTAAAACAATGTGAGCAAAAAACAAATCTGGAAGCATTACAATATCTGACTTTAAAATGTACTACAAACCTATAGTAATCAAAACAAGACAGTCCCAGCATAAAAACAGACACATAGACCAATGGAACAGAATAAAGGCTCTAGGGAGAAAAAATGTATTTATGGTCAACTGATTTTCCACAAAGATGTCTAGCATATACAATGGATAAAGGACAATTCCTTCAATAAATGGCACTGGGAAAATTGGATATTCATATGCAGAAGAAGTAAATTGGACCCTTATCTTTCATCAAATAGAAAATCGACTCAAAATGGATTAATAACTTAAATGTAAGTCCCAAAACTATGAAGCTACTAGAAGAACACATGTAGGAAGGACTTTGTGACATCCGACTGGGTAAGAATATTTTGAATATGACTCCAAAAGCACAGACAACAAAAGGAAAAATAAACAAATGGGATGACATCAAACAAAAATTTTTCTACAAAAAAGAAACAATCAACAGAGCAATGAGACGGCCTACACAGAATGAGAGAAAATATTTTCAAACAGTACATCTGACAAGAAGTTAATATTCAGATATGTAAGGAACTCAAACAACTAAATAGCAAAAAACAAACAAAATCAAATAATCTGATTTAAAATGGGCAAAGACCTTAATATATATTTCTCAAAAGAAGACATGAGAATGACCAATAGGTATATGAAAAAATGCTCACATAACTAACCTTTAGGGAAACGCAAATCAAAACCAGAATGGGTGGTTTCTTAGAAAAATTAAAAATAGAACTACCGTATGATTTAGAAATCCCAGTACGGGGTATATATCCAAAGGAAATAAAACCAGGATGTTGAGGCGATACCTGTACTCCCATGTCTATTGCAGCACTATTCATAAGAGCCAAAATATGCAATCAAATTAAGAGCTCATCCATCAAGTTGCAACTGCAAAAATACGGAATCCGCCCAAATGCCCATCTATCAATTAGTAGATAAAGAAAATGTGATATTTATGGCTGAGTAGTATTCCATGGTATATGGAATATGGAATACTGGTATATGGAATGCTACTCAGCCATAAAAACGAACAAAATAATGGCATTCATAGCAACCTGGATGGAATTGAAGACCCTTATTCTAAGCGAAGTAATTCAGAAATGGATAAACCAAGCATTGTATGCTCTCCCTCATAAGTGGGAACTAAGCTATCAGGATGCAAAGATGTAAGAGAGGTATAGTGAAAGGGAGGAAGGGAGATGAGGAATGAAAGACTACGCATTGGATATGGTGTACCACGCTCAGGTGACGAGTGCACCAAAATCTCAGAAATCACCCCTGAAGAATGTATTCATGTAACCAAACACCACATGTTCCCCAAAACCCTATTGAAGTAAAAAGTAATGAATTAATTAAGAACAAAGCAAATGTTTACCAGTGAGCAAAGGATTAAAGAAAATGTGGTATATTTACGCAATGGAATGCTATTCCGCCGTGAAAAAGAATGACATCCTGTCATTTAGGACAACGGAAGACATCATGCCAAGTGAAATAAGCTAGGCACCAAAAGACAAATAGAACATGATCTCACCTATAGGTGGAACTTAAAAAGATGACCTCAGAGACGTAGAGACTAGGACAGTGGTTACCAAGGACTGAGGAGGACGTGGGGAAGGAGAATGGGGAGAGATTAGCCAATAGGTGAAAGTCACAATTAGATATGAAGAATAGGTGTTCTGTTGCACAGTACCGTGACTGCAGTTAACCATAATATACGAAATATTTCAAAATAGTTAGAAGAGAGGATTTTGAGTGTTCTCACTACAAATAAATGATGAATGTCTGAAATGATAGATATGCTAATTTCCATGATTTGATCATGGCATGAGGTATACTTGTATTGAAACCTCACATTGTACCCCATAATATGTACAATTATTTTGTGTCAAAATTTAAAACATCAGATAAAATCATTAGTTTTTGTAAGAAGAAACTTAGACAATTGTCAGAAACTGTTATATGTTTTTTTGTTTGTTTTTTTTATTGCATTTTAGGTTTTGGGGTACATGTGAAGAACATGCAAGATTGTTGCATAGGTATACACGTGGCAGTGTGATTTGCTGCCTTCCTCCCCTTCACCTATATCTGGCATTTCTCACCTTGCTATCTCTCCCCACCTCCCCACCCCCCCATCCCTCTCCCATTTCCCCCCCACCAACCCCCAGTGTGTAGTGCTCCCCTCCCTGTGTCCATGTGTTCTCATTGTTCGACACCCGCCTACGAGTGAGAACATGTGGTGTTTGATTTTCTGTTTTTGTGTCAGTTTGCTGAGAATGATGGTTTCCAGGTTCACCCATGTCCCTACAAAGGACACAAACTCATCATTTTTGATGGCTGCATAATATTCCATGGTGTATGTGTACCACATTTTCCCTGTCCAGTCTATCATCGATGGGCATTTGGGTTGGTTCCAGATCTTTGCTATTGTAAACAGTGCTGCAATGAACATTCGCTTTATTTAATGAGAACTATACATAGTTTATTGCACCTGCTGGTTTACGATATACTGCAAAGATACATAACATATAACAGGTTCTGCAATGAACGCAATGAACATTCGTGTGCATAACCTGTTATATGTTATGTATCTTTGCAGTATATCGTAAACCAGCAGGTGCAATAAACTATATATAGTTCTTATTAAATAAAGCATAAGGAAATACCACGATACATTCACTAGAACAGCTAACATTACAAAGGCTGACAATATTAAGTGTTGATGAAGATGTGGGAAAGTGCTACCCTCACATGTTGAAGATAAGAATGCAAAATGGCATAATCACTTGGAAGACAATTTGGCAGTTTCTTGTAAGATTGAACATGAATGTTCCTTGTGGTCAGCAGTTCTACTCCTAGATATTTATTTACCTGAGAGAAATGAAAACGTGTACACACATTTCTTTTCTAGCTTTCTTCATAATAGCCAGACCCTGAAAAAAACCTGGCTGTCTATCAACTCTTGAGTGGATAAACTGTGGTGTAACTATCTTATGGAATAATATATAGCAATAAATAAAAAAGGAAAAAGCACCAATACATGTTACAACATGAATGAACCTGCAAAAGCATTAGGGTAAGTGAAAGAAATACAACAAAAAACATTACATACTGTCAGATTTCATTTATGTACAATTCTATAGCAACAGAAAATAGATCGGTGGTTCTCCAGGGCTAGGGGTGAGGGTCGTATTAAATGCAGAACTACCCAGGGGAATTTTTGGAATGATGGAAGTTTTAAATGGCTTCATTGTTGTGGCAATTGCATGACTGTATACACATACAAAAGCTTACAAAACTGTACACTTAAATGAGTAAAATTCCAACCTACTTGGTATTGCCAGGTGTCAAGTCTGCTGTGGCAGGATGCCTGAACTTCAGGTCAGAACAGCTTGAGCCTCCCTTGCCTAATAGATCCCCCTCCAACGACCACTGCCATTGGATTCAAAGTCCTTGTGTAAAACTCAGTGTGGAGGGTAAGATTGAGGAGCAGAGGAGCTGAGAGAGAGGACAGCCGTGGAAGTTACCTCAACCACCAGCCTCTCCCTCAGACCTTTAGAAGTGGCAGGAGAGCCACAGCTCAGCAAGAAGACGGTGGGGGCACAGACTTAGGGAGGCGGCCACATCTCTTTTAGGGACAAGGGTGTTAAAAGCAATGCTGTGTCATAGAGTATTTATTTCCTTACTCGTGGATATTGAGCACGGAATGGGTTTTTTAATTTGCAAATTCCTGCTTTTTAACCCCAATCATTTTTCACCAGTTTTTATTTTTGCTTTTTTCTGTTTATTTTTTTAAAACAAAAGGTGATGACATGAGGACATTCATCATTCATATTAACTCTCCAAAACCATGTTAGGGAAGTCAGTGCACAGAATGTTCTAATTGTGAAAATTGAAGAAAGGATGAACATTCTGTGTCAGAGCAATATGTAACAGAATCTCAGGGGCTGACAGATGAGGCTGCCGGAACCCAAAGGTCCCCAGGTTGTGTTGTACATACAACCTGTGCCCACCGCAGCCTGAGGATGACCCACAGGCAAAATCACTGGGTGGAATGAGATCCTTAGAAGCAGAAGGTACCAGGAGGACCCTCACTCACGGCCTCTCTACAACTGACTGGGTTGTTTTTTGGTTTGTTTGTTTTTTGTCTTCCATCGATTCTCTTTGTCAATGGGTTTTGCCTCCTTTAACACCCTGGGATGGAAGAGGGTTACACCACCCTCTATATGATCTCAAAGCTCCAGAGCTGCCACCGGTCAATCAGAGGTTGAATCCAGATTTACAGTCGCAGGAGAAAGACTGTGGAAGTTCCACTGAGGTAAGTGCATGCCCCTAGTCCAAACCACAAGGCACTGGGTTGGAAACCAGGCTTCAATCCCTCACAGCCACCAGAGTATGAACAATTTGGGGGTAGGAGAGTTTTGAAGAGGTCTATGTGAGTAAGAGCCCCTTCCTCTTCTCTAGGCTGCAGCCTGCTGACCTATACAATGAGAGAGTTAGCCTGGGCTGTCATTTCCAGAATCCCTTTAAAGCTCTTTGACAATGGAATACTGCAATTCTTTATGCACCTCCTACCAACCCCAGTGGCGGCTGGTTTTCTGTTAATGATCTAAGAACCACAGAGAGCATGCTAGTCAAGAAGGAGCTGCCACGTGGAGGGAAGGGTTGGCGAGCCCAGCCATCCAGACCTGAAGATATTTTAAGAACCAGTTTGTCTTTCCAGAGTCTGCACGAGGCATGTTCCAATGGAAATTCCTGGCAAGAAGCTGAGCCTTTCCAGTCTTTCCCAGCACTGCTCCCCTCCGCCAGTGCCTGCAATGTGCAGACTTCTCCTGAAAATCAGGGGGCAACTTCCTCCAAAGGTGCATGTACTAGCTCAGCTCTCTACCTGAGAATGGCACGGAAGTGACAACCCTGGCAGTCTGAGGGTGGGATTTCCCGCTCCTTTATCTCAAACTTCAGCCAAGCAAAGCACCGGGAAGTGCAAACAAGCACTTGGTTCCAGAGCCTCAGTGCCCTCCTCCAAAGATGTGCACGATTGTTTTGTCTACTGCCTAAGAGCAAAGAGAAATCTGGATGTGAACATTTGTGATGAGCAGTAATCAAAGTCATAAATGGCCTCCTCCATGCTGCACCTCAGTAGCCAGCCTGAGCCAGGCTTTGGGGAGCTGTGGCCCAGAGTAGGAAGCTCGTTCATCCTGTTTATTTTCTCCAAAAAACAGAACAAAGCTTCTTAAACCTCTCAGGGTAGTTGAGGACATAGATAAAGCTGACTCTCCTAGCCAAGGTATGAATTGCAACAAGGGACACCTCATCTCTGGGGGAAGTGTACACACATGGACGTGCACACATCAGGACGTGAGGCTTTTCCTGTGCAACTTTAGGGCAGGTACAGAAAAATGTCATAGCTTTTAACAACCAGGGTCTGGGAGCAGAGGCTGTGGGTTAGCCTGGTGTCCATAACTCAGAGACAATCCAATGTTCTGGGCAGTTGGGAGGAGGAAGAAGAGATACAGTATACAGTGGGTTATGTCGGCAGGTTATGGACATTTACAATCAAATCCAGAACAGCTACAAATTTGCAGGGCCCACTACAAAATGAAACTGCAGAAACCTTTATTCAAAGATGCTTAAGAATTTCAGCCATGCACGGTAGCTCATGCCTGTAATCCCAGTACTCTGGGAGGCCAAGGCAGGTGGATCACCTGAGGTTTGGAGTTCCAGACCAGCCTGAGCAACAGGATGAAACCTGGTCTCTACTAAAAATACAAAAATTAGCCTGGCATGGTGGCAGGCACCTGTAGTCTCAGCTACTTGGGTGGCTGAGGCAGGATAATCATTTGAACATCGGGAGGTGGAGGTTGCAGTGAGTCAAGATTGTGCCATTGAACTCCAGCCTGGGTGACCGAGCAAGACTCCATCTCAAATAATAATAATAATAATAATAATTTCAAGATGGCAACAACAGGACAATAAGCCAGGTATGGGGGGGTCCTGGTGACAGACTGTGCCTCACCAATGTATACCTAACCCATGCAGAAACTTCACCTTCCACCATTTCTGCAACACCATCACTACAAGACTCCTGTTTTTCTGCTCTGTTGGCCATATCACCACCTTCTCCCTGCTCGGTGCCAGGCTCTGTGTCTCGGATTTAGGAAGTATGCTATAACTGTCTGTTAAATTGGCCTGATAAATTTAACATTTGGTCAAATGCTGGAAAGGTCCGTCTAATGAAATCACATTTGTTTTGACACCATGTGATTCCCCAGAAAATGTGTGCACTGTGGGTCGAGTCACGTAGCCTAACAGGCATTGGTTGCCATCCCACAGTAGGGGTTTGATATGGTTTGGCTGTGTCTACACCCAGACCTCATCTTGAATTGTAGCTCCCACAATTCCCATGTGTTGTGGAGGGCCTCAATGGGAAATAATTAAATCATAGAGTCCGTTTCTGCCATACTGCTCTCATGGTAGTGAATAAGTCTCATGAGATCTGATGATTTTATAAGGGGTTTCCCCTTTTCCTTGGCTCTCATTTTCTCTTTGCCTGCCTCCATGTAAGATGTGCCTTTTACCTTCTGCCATGATGGTGAGCCCTCCCCAGCCATGTGGAACTGTGAGTCCATTAAAGCTCTTTTTCTTTATAAATTACCCAGTCTCCATTATGTCTTTACCAGAAGTATGAAAACAGACTAATACAAGTTTCATTCCCATTAGCTCATGGGACATGCTGAGTTGAGAGTTCTGGAGGTGGTGGGGAAACCTGACCTAAGACACCAGGATAGGGTGGAACCCCTGCATGTTAACAGCAGAGGACCCTGCAAATGTTCTGCACTGAGGTCTTACCTATGAGAACCTGCCATCCATGGGTACTTGATTCCTGAGCTTCTGCTCTTAGGGAAATAGTGAGCCTGCAGGATCCCGAGTTAAACCCAGGCCTTCTGCCACAGCCCTCACAACAGCAAGGACCCAGGCTGGCTGGCAACCATCTCCAGGGACAGAGCTATAGACAGGCTCAAATCAGGACACACTCCAACAGCCAGGCTGTCCGCGGGAGGAATGGAGAGCATGACACCTTCAGGACACCAAAGATGCCACTTCTGGGCTGTAACAGCAGCTAGGTTGAATCGGTGGTTTGCCAACTTAGCCCTTCCTCTTCCTCTTCATCTTCATCATGGTTGACATGTTATGCTAGATCCTGCTCTAAAAACCCTACCGGGGTAATCACCTGTGCTATTTACAAAAGCCCTAGGAGAGAGATACGATGTTTCCTCCTTTTTAAATAAAAGCAAACAGAGGCACAGAGCAGTGGTAGACCCACATAGATTTGAACTCAGTGTCATAATGCTGAGCCTGTTTTGTCATACAGCCACCCACCCAAGGCCACACTCAGCCTGGAGGGTTAGCATTAAGAGTCGCAGGGCTTGGGGACCCCGAAGGTCCTTCCCAGCTCCAAGATTCTCTGATGCTCTCATTTCACCTTTCTTACAGAAGACACTTTACTTAGGTTTTGCAGGACAGCTCAAATTCCACTTCTCTCCCGCAGCCTCTGAACTAGATCTAATCACAGGGCCATTTCCCCCTGTCTTCCGTGGCTTACAAAGAATAAAATTAGCCACATGGATAAAAGCTTGTGGTAGGCATATGTAGAGCATTTCAAAGTCTATTTATCAAAAGACTGACCATTGCATTTATACCATGGAAACTCCCAAGTACAGAATGACTCTGTCATTTAATTTTGAGGAGGAAAAAAAATGTCGCAGAGAGATGCAAAGTCACAGCCAGCCACTGGTGAGATTTTGTGCTGCACATGGTTTCTGCTTGAAGAGGTAGCCACATTCAATGCCACCTACCCTCAGGGGTGCTCGTCTCCCACCCCCAAGTGCTTGGTCACTGAAATGCAAAATAGTTTGTCTATGTTAGGTGCTGCCTTGTCTCCCAACACCCCAGTGCCTCAGTGTCTCACCAGACTGGGCCACTGGAGTGACGAGATGCCATTCCTCACTGGCCACCACCGTGCTGCCACCAGCCCCCACATCCAGAGCACGGCCAGTGAAAAATGGCATCGGCAGTGCTGGGAGGCAGTGACTTGGTACTCACTGATAAGAATTTTTGTCCATCAACAAATGTTTCCTGAACATCTGTTTTCTCAAAAGTTTTTTTTTTAATTCTCTGTGGGTCCTACCCACTGACTTCTGTTTCACATTAGTATTTCCAGTGGAGCGGTAGTGCCTTGGGCTCTACGATGCCATTGTGAAATTTCCATTTTCATCCACATAGGCAGTGCTGCAGCAATAGTCCCTTTCCATACATTGTTTCTGATTATTCCAAACTTCCGAGCGACTCCTGCTTCTGCCAGAGCATCCCTGTCCTGATAGATACTCACTGCCTCATTTAGAAACCCAGCCAGTGCAGCACAGTTGCATCTCTTGGGATGATACTTGCAGCATGGTCTGTCAGACGTCATCAGCCTGATTGTCGCTTTCCCAGTCACCTCAAAACCAGCCAGACACGAGGGACACACAGTCATGACTTCCTCTTTTTACTCTGCAATACTCTGAAACCCTCCTCCACAGAAGTGACAGCTGATGAGTTCATGTTGATGAATTAAGTCTGTGGGTTTTGTCTCAGACATGATGGATTTATTTGATGGACATGCTGAGAGCAGTATATATAGTACCTATCAATTCATATTTCTTTCCTATATCAATCATTCATTTTCTGGAGGGAGTATACATGCATGCACACACAGTGGGTGTGCATGTATCTATACAGTTACCTTTCCTCCCCCAAAGCCGATTCAACAAGTCCTCATGTTAAATCTAGAAATAGGACTGAACGTTGGCTGTACGCCAAGACGGAAAGCACATACAAGGAACGTGTGAGACGTGATTTCTCCCTCATGGCAGCCCGTGAGCTACAGTATCAGACTTGAGAGACTGCTGGCCGGGGCGGCGAGTACCCCACCCACCAGTTTTAGGAAATGACCAGCCACAGAAAACTCCCACCCCAACGTGGAACAACCCTTCTTTTCTTGAAATCCCCCCAAACTACCGCCAAGCAAAGATGGCCAAATGTACCTGAAGACCAATTAGAAAGTCTCCCCAGCTTCCCAAATCCCACCGTAATATGTTTGCCAATCAGAGACTATCTCTGTATTTCCTCTTTTTATGCTACGTCACGAACTCTCCTTTAACACCCCTGAACCCTTGTCCACAAACATGACAGCTGATGGGTTTCCTTACTGTGTATTTACGAATAAACAGGCTGTGAGTTTTGTCTCAGACTTAGTTTTGTCTCTGACAGATTTAACTCATGAATGACACAACCTGAGAGCAGGGGTAGTCAATATACAACCAGGTCCTGTGAGTGTTCAGAGAAGGGCAGGAGATGAGGGCCAAGATGATGAAGAGAGGCTTCTCAGAGGGGGTCAGACCTGAAAGAGGCCTTCTAGTAGGAGTCGGGTGGAGCAGCTGGGAAGGCAATGCAAAAAAAGTGGGCAGGAAGGAATATCAGACAGTGTGATGTGGAGGGGGACCAAGGGTGAAGGTGAAAGAGGACAGGATTGCATCCTTACCCAGAAGGACACGCTTCCGACACAGAAACCCCAAACTGGGGAAATGCACGGGCAATGAGTTAAGATAGTGTGAAGAAAGGAGAATTAGAAGGCCACGTGTTTAAATGACGTCGTGAAAGCCTTCATACTAAGTATTTCTGGTGTTATCTAAATAAAGGCATAACAATTATACTTTGTTCATCTTCAGTCAGTGATAACGAGCATTGCCGTATGCACGTTTTCCTCTCTGGAATGTTTCCTGAATCCCTCATGCTGGACATAGCAAGACATTTGCATGTGTATTTTGTCTTGCGTCACTGTAGGTAATATGCATTCCATCAGCTAATCAATTAATCAGTCAACAAATACATATTGAGTACCTACCATGTGCTAAGTTCTGCTCTAGACCTGGGGATACAGTGATGATAAAAAAGGAGGACTCAGTTCACATGGAACTGGCATTCTAGTGGGGGAGACTGACACCTTCTCTTCCTTGTTCCTTTTCTGAATTTTCACTCCTACCATCCCTACACAGCACTTCTCCTTCCAAAGCCTCTGGCAGGATGTTTCACTCGAGCTTCTTTTTGGTCAAGTGCCTCTGTAGCATCTCATGCATAACTACCGCAAAATGGCACATCGCAGATCTGCTCCTCCAAGGACAGAATCCGGGTCTGTGAATGTGGCCATGGCAGTGGACTTCTACAAAAGAGAGTGGGTAAAGAGGGCTAGGAGGTGGGGTTTGGGGATGAGTTGGAAAGTAATTCACAATAGGACATTGGGAGCTGAGGATCTCTAAAGACACGTGAATTGAAAGGAGGGCCCAGCCACAACTTTGGGCACTGGGATGAGGCTGCAATACATTCACTCATTTAGCAACAATTTAACGAGAGCTACTATGTGACAGATACTATGCTGGGTTCTGTGTTCTGGGAATATAAGCATAGTAGGCAAAGTAAGTGGGGTCCTTGAACACCTTGCTTCTAGTAGTGGAGATAATTCACTAAGCAATTACATTTTAGGGTGATTCGTGGTATGACAGACAGAAAAACAGTGCTGCAGAAAGCATTAACAGGGACACCAACTCTGGTCTCAGTGAGGCAGGGATGGGTAAAGCTTCAGATGAAGAAGAAATCTTAAACCCAGGTCTGAAAAAAGAGTCGGAGTAAACTAAGCGAAGCGTGTACAGATAGCATCACACATGCCTTGTATGCTAGAGGGTCTGCAAGAAATTTCATGTAAATGTCAGAGTTCTTGATTACAAGTACTGGACCCTGACTCTGGTTAACTTCAGAGGAAAAGTAATTTGTTGGAAGAATATTAAGTAGCTTATAAAAGGACAGGAAGACTGAGGAATCAGGCAGGAGCCAAAGGAAATTGGAATGCCAAGAACCCACTCAAGGTTCATTCTGATTCTGGAAAGGCACTGCCATCATTGTTCGCCTGACTGGACCACCTTCGACTAAGGAGGGAGAAACTAGGAGGGAAACGCAACAGGTACACACAGTTGTTTCATCCAAGAAAGTCAATAGCAAATTTTTAGAGAGGACAACTGTTGGCGGTAGATG
This sequence comes from Sapajus apella, assembly GCF_009761245.1. Classification (NCBI taxonomy): domain Eukaryota; kingdom Metazoa; phylum Chordata; class Mammalia; order Primates; family Cebidae; genus Sapajus; species Sapajus apella. The sequence goes on from NW_022437008.1 coordinate 9,321,951, forward strand.
TGAGTTGAAAAAGCATTCCTTTTTAAATATGACAGACTATCACGTTTAAATGTTGGGAGGAAGGAGGCAGGGATAATAAGGCAACGTAGATTTATTTTATGCTTATGATGTGCTAGCCTCCTGTGTAAGTGTTTTATATGTATTAACCTTTTTATCTTCAAAACAAGTCCATTAGGTGGGAATTATTATTAGCTGCACGTCCCAGATGGGGACACCAGGCGCAGGGAAGTTGGGGTTTCCCTGAACCCTTCCATACAATGGCAGACAGTCTGGCCTGCAGATAATACCTTTAAGCACCATGCTGAAAATGCCTCATATGGAAATGAGCAGTCTATGAGTAAAGGATGAAAGTTATCTGGGTCCCAGAGGAGGAAACAAGAGGGGAACCCAGTGCCAAGTTGGAGGAATTCATTTTGCACAGGGGGAGGTGCATGGGAGGACAGACAAAATGATGGATTTAGATTTGGGAAGAGTGGTAGACATGGTGACAATGGGTTCAGTGGGTGGCTTTTGTTTTGTCCTTAAAGTAAAAAGCAAGATCATCTGCTGAGAGGAAAGGCAAGGTGAGAAGGTGGCACAGGGCTTCGAAGAGGATGGATTCCTGGAGTCATCGACCAGGAAAATCTAGAAAGAGCTGGAGCCATTTCGAGGTTTCAGTCTGGCTGGCTGGATACCCATAAAGGATGACATTTCTGATTTTCCCTCCCATCACTTGTCACTTCTGCCAACAGATGGCTTCATCCTAGATGCTCTGGCAGGACATGCTGGGGCACCAGGGAACAGCTTTTGTTCAGAGAAGCCATCCCAGGGGGCAGCTCAAAGCAACCAGGATGTTGAGGATCCATGGCTGGTGGACTGTGGGAAAGGGAGGAGAATTTTACCAAAGGGAGGACAGGCTGGGAATGGTGCCTGATGAATAAACTGTCCTTCCCCTAGGGCAAGGTCACATCTAATGGTTGACAGAAGAGGAACCTCACTTGGGTTTGGTTTACCTTTTCCATCTTGTCAGCTTCTTCATCAGTAGATGAATCTAGCTTACCTGTCACAGACACATCTGTGGCTTCTTCACTCTGGCACTGTGTGGATATCTCTTCTGTGCTGGGGACTTATCCTGTCCACCTCCACCACCAGAGGGTCTAGAGATAAAGCATCAACCACCAGCAATGCCTTGTAAGGCCCCTGCCCTGGGCGGTCCATTCTGCTGGAAGCCCACACCTCACTTGTGCTGCCCTAATCGGCTCCACACAACCTTCAGCACAACTTGCTATTTTTGAAAACCGAGGAAGGAGACCATGGGTGTTAGGAATCTGTGTGGATCGGGCAAACCCAGCTGTATTTTGGGTTTTTTGCCTGCTTGAAAAATATTTTTCATTGTTTTGAGTTTGATGAGAATGTGTTTTCCCATTAATTTTTAAACCAAAATTGGATCCATATGTTTTCTGATTCGTGTGTGCTTAACTCATGATGCTGCTTTAACAGAATAAGTGGTGCCCAAGGAACCTCTTTATGCACTTCCTTTTCCCCAAGCGAGAGGGAAAAGGTGAGGAGTCAAGAAAATGCATGTGATTATTACATCTTGGGGTCCACTTGGAAATGTAACCATGAGTTTAAACAGCGAGCTTTGATTCTTCCCAGAAAGCAACTCTCTTTCCAGGGCAAAGCAGGGCAAAAGATGAGATCGTGGGGCACCATCATTTTTTTTTAAAAGTAGGTGTGACTTCTATGCCCAAGCTGGAGTAAAGCGGGCTGACCACTGCAGCCTTAACCTCCCAGGTTCAAGCTCTCCTCACACCTCAGCCTCTCAAGCAGCTGGGACGACAGGTGCACGCCATAATGCCTGAGGGATTTTTTGTGGAAACAAAGTCTCACCATGTTGCCCAGGCTGGTCTCGAACTTTTAGGTTCAAGCAATCCTCCCACCTCTGCCTCCCAAAATGCTAGGATCACAGGTGTGAGCCACTGTGCCTGACCAGGCCATCTTTTGGATTTTGGGAGGCTGTCACATGTCCTTCCACCCTAAGCACCCCTAAAGTCAGAAGTCAAACCCGGAGGGCTTGCAGGTAGCCTCTGTGTTTTCTGGTGAGCTGGAGTAGAGGAAATGAGAATTCTGCTTTCTGGCAAAGCTCAGTTCTGTGCAAAGACCACAGCCCTATAGAGTCCTTTAGTATCTGAGACAGCAGTTGCCGGAGAGGCCCTGTCAGCCTTTTCCTCAGACCTCTGTGATGTCTGGGTGAGTCTTTCCTTTTGCACCCTGAAAGGCAGTCTAGCACTAAAGGCCTGAGGGGTGGAGCCTTTGCCCCTGACTGAGCCCCTCCAGCCCCAGGGACATCTTGGGCTGGCAGTTCATGGAAACAGGGTGCCAGCTCCACGTTCAGGTCAGCCAGAAACCTGCTTGATGACTTCATAGGCTACAGAGCCTCAACAATTTTCTTCCTTAATTATAATCTCACTGCAGCTTTGTTACCGGTAAACAAATACACTTCTTAAAAATCTACAAACTCCAGAGTGAACCTTAGAAGTGGTTCCAAGTATCCTTGAATAGCCTTTTTTGTTTCTTCTCCTTTTTAGCTTTAATCTTCTGAGAACCTCAACTTCCTTATCTGTAGAGATTGTATAATAACATTTAGCTCAGTATTGTGGGGAGAAACTGATTTTGTTAAACACCCGCCTTAAGCTGTAAAATGCTGTGGGCAGTTTTAGAATAATTACCTCAGGCCCCCCAACTCTCTCTGGAGGACTTACGCCTGGAAACATGAACTAGTGCACCCGCCAACCGACCCTACTCCCCACCCCAAACACTCACAGCAAGGAGAAGCCAGGAGGAGAATATAAGCTTTTCCAGGATCCCGAAGTGACAGCAAGGTTTCCAAGCGGGATGAGTTAGTTCCAGGATTTCCCTCGGCACCCCTCCCTTCCCCCTCCATGGGCGTCAGTCTCTCCATTTGGTTATTTGAATTTGGTAACTGTCCAAGCAGAGACGCTTGATTCTCAAGACTGTCTGCAGCCCTCCCATTGGTGTGATGTGTAAGTGCCTTGTTGATATTCACCGCGCAGCCTTGAAGACGGAAGAATTTGGTTCAAAAGGGCAAAGAACCTTATGGCTTTGGCATAACCTGTGCAGGTTTCCAACTGTCGGCAGCCACAAAGCCAGATCAAGAATTCAAGGTGTGGAAAAGTCCCTGAGAAGAAGCAAACCAACTTCACATATGGTTGGTCTCTCTTTCCCTCTCTCTCTCTGTCCCTGCCAGGAAGAAGTGTAGGACCAATTTATGCACAAATTGGTCACATTTTCACACATAGCTCCAATTATCTAAAAGGGGTTTAACATTATATTTATATTGATAAGCTTAACAATGTTGAACTGCGACTCTCAGCTGATCTGTTACAATTCACATCCAAAGAGACCAGAAGGAATAATTGGAAACTCTCCAGCATCTCGAGAAAGAGAGGCAGCCTTGAAAAAGATGCAAACTGCTGCACAAGGTCTCGGTTTCACTGAAATTACCACATAAATTCCAAATGAAGGATGGCCAAGAATATTCCAGCAATTCCAAATCCTCTCCTAAAGACACGGAGAAGGTACCAGGTGAGAGAGAGTGAAGACGTACCCCATCATCAATGTCACCAAAGGAAAAAAATTAATATATTGTAACAATGATAGACTTAGCACCCATGGAGACACTTGATAGAAAAAAAATTGAGTTTGCTGCAATTTCTTAGCAAAATGATGGAGTTCTAGGTTGGAAACTTAGCAATAAATAGTGCTAATACCTTGCACTTCAGAGACACCTGTCATTCCAAGTACCTTAGCCACTGACAATAGGCTTAATTGCATTCAGCTATTTTGCCCTCTCCCCAGTGATTCTTGGCGATCTCTGCTGATTCTTGTTCTCCCGCTGTTAGCCATGTGCCTCAGTTGGGTGCTGACTTGAAGAACAGGATGGAGACAGAATTGAAGGCAGTCATTTGTGCCGGGATATAGATCTCTGACAGCTGAAAACAGGAGTTGGCAATTTTGGGGTCATAGGAATCGTCAATGAGAACTAACATGATTAATGGTAGGGCAAATTTGGTTGATTGCTTATAATTTGCTGAGGTCCTTCCCTTTCACACAAGTTGCGTTGTTTGCTCTACAGTAGTGACTTGGGGGCAGCACATCAGTGGGAGGTGCATGCACACCTAACAGCAGCATCTCAGCATCCAGCAAAGGTTGGCTGAGGGTCTGTTATGGGTATCACCTTCCAACCACCACCTTCATCCGCACAGGAACTTGGCCCAGGTGACTGAGCTGCTGCTCTTCAGGCCACTGGTGGCTTTGAGGAAATCAAGGTGGTGAAACTCTGCAAGGGGGCTCCCAAGAAAGTCAGGTGCACAGACTCAAAAAATAGAAGATGGCCAACACAGCTCATCCAGTGCTTTGTTAAAAAAACAAATGCACATTGGTTATCTATATTTATCATAGAGAAATCTAATTTTTTTTAAAAAAGAAGGCTTAGATCAACCCGTGGTCCAGGATGGCTTTGAATGCTGCCCGATGCAAATTCATAACTTTTTAAAAACACTATGAGATTTTTGTGTGGGGGTGATCCGTTTAAAGCTCATCAGCTGTCATTAGCATTAGTGTGTTTTATGTATGGACCTGCAATTCTTCTTCCAGTGTGGCTCAGGGAAAACAAAAGATTGCACAACCTTGGTTTAGACCTTGCCTATGTTTAAGTTTTCAACTTGCACATCCCAAATGTTTAGACCCTATCCACGTTGGTACCGAGTTTTCTATCAAGCAGGTTTACTCCACGTCTGCCACACCCTTTTCTGTTCACTCCTACTCCCCTCAGTCACAGAAGTAATCACTCAGCTGGCAAGCGAGAGAAAAATGTGCCTCATTTGGTAACATGCCAGGATTGGGGGGCTCCAGGGACCCTTAGACTTGGAGATGTGTATGTTGGGGAGAGGTAAGGGGATGGCAGAATATCCCTTCCTCCCCATGCCAGCTTTCAGGGAAGAGAGAGGCTGAGAGCCTCAGGAATGCCAAAGGACACGGTGCCCCTGCTTCTAGGCACCACGGCACGACCCAGCCTCTCATTGGTGGGTGATGAACAGCACCAGAAATGCATGCTAGATTTGGACAGAGTTTGAAGGCATCTGCTTGTGTCTCAGCAGACACAGAGACACTGCTGCTCTCTCACATAAGCCTTCCAATGACCCATCTCAACTTTCACTGAATGATTGTTTGATTTTCTTTTCATGCCTGTGTCTTTCACAAACTGCGCTCTCCATAAAGACAAAGGCTACATTGTATGTCTTTCCTTTGCTAGACCCCTGAACCCAGCCCAGTTTGTGAGGCATAGAAGACATGACTTGAGCAGTTTAATACATCTAGGGAAGCCCTTCAGATTTCATAAAAAAGCTTGCAATTCCAGAGAAGCAGATGACATTTCCAGAGGGCAGGCAAGGCATGGGCAGGCAGGGCAGCCATTCACTAATGCAATCGCCATTCACTACATACCTACGGTGAGCTGATTTAGATGTGGAGATATGCAGGTGGGTGAGCAGACCAGGTGCCTGTGGTCATGGAGAATCTAAATGTGGAACATGCAATCACCATTTGCTCCATACCTACCATGAGCTGTTCTAGACAGAGAGATATGCTGGCGAGTGGGCAGATCAGGTACTTGCGGTCACACAGAGTCCAGATGTGGAACGGATGAAGAACCAAAACACAAATGAATGCACGGATAAATAAATGAACTAAGAAATTTTTGAGAAGAGTTAAATTCTACAAACCAGGGTAAAGGGTGGAGTGATACAGAGATGGGAGCAATATTGCAAAAGGACCCTAGGAGAAGGTAGCATATATGTGAAATTAACAGAAAGAAATTGTAGAAGACAGATCGATGATTTGCAGGTCCTGAGGCTTTTACAATTTGTGGAATCCTCCTAAGAAAGATATTTATAGTCCAGTCATGGTGCTTATGTCCAGGACTTTGAGAGGCTGGGGTGGGAGGGTCATTTGAGGCCAGGAGTTCAAGACCAGCCTGGGCAACATGGCAAAACTCTGACTCTACAAAAAATAAAATACAAAAATCCACTAGATGTGGTAGCATGCCTGAAATCCCAGGACTCATGAGGCTGAGGCAGGAGGATTGCTTGAGCCTGGGATTTCAAAGCTGCAGTGAGCTGTGATCACACCACTGCACTCCAGCTTGGGCAACAGAATGAGATCTTGTCTATAAAAATAAATAAATAAGCAAAATAAAAAGAAAAATATTCACATGAAAGTAAATATTTACTGAGAATAAGAAGAAAGCACAACAAATTCCTGGGTCTTGGAGACTCAGGAGCTCCTGAGAGTCCTGTAGGTGTTCATCTGAAATGTTAGTATAGAAGGGCTTCTCGACTGTCAGCCGGTCCCCAGTCCCCACCTGATCCCTCTACCTGCCCTGGCACTAACAGGGTCGGCAATCAAGGTGCCCCAAAGTTTAACTGGCATGAGCTTCTCTGGACTCCCACAGGACAGTCTGCAGGAAGAGCATTTGGGGCAATGGAATCTGGATGTTCAGAGGCCCTGCCCATGTGGCCAGAGTACCTGAGCAAGGTTACAGGCAAAGGTGAGATAGTGAGGTGGTCAGGGGCCAGACCTCAGCTGCCACAGGGAAGGGGCTCACTGTGGACCTCGATGATGAGGTCACGCAGCATTGCGGCTGCAGAGCCCAGCAGCCCCCGCCCCTCCCCCCCAAAGCTCAGGTAGTTGCAGGAGCACCTGTCGCCACCTGACTCCCGCAGCAGCGGGAAGTGAATCAAACAATCCAATCTGTGCCGCTCGCACACCGGCCCTTAATTCTATTCCTCCTCCTATTTTCCTCTCAAATGTATGTTTTGTGTGGAGTTATCCCGTCACCCCGGCGCTGTCAGTGAGATGTGTCATTCCTCTGTGTGCGCGTTCTGATAAAATGGCCTTAATGCATATGCAAATCTGTCTTCTCAAGAAGGAAGTGTGTGGAAACACTCACATTTGGCTGGGAGTCTTATACTGTGAAAATACTGGAGAAGCATATGCGTTAATTTTACCTTAAATTGCAGACAGAAGCCACCCACCCTGTCCCTGACACACAGAACAAATCATTCAGATTTGAGTTATCATATTTTCCATGAGATCAGCTTTAAGTTAGAAGGAGGGCAGGGAGCTTGTCCACACAGGGGTCTCAGAGAGCCAGTCAGGAGACCTCAAATTCCCTTCCCGTCCCTTCTTTTCCTTTCCCTTCCTTTCCTTTCCCTTCCCTTCCTTTCCCTTCCCTTCCCTTCCTTCCTTTCCTCTTTCCCTTCCTTCCTTTTCTTTACTCTCTTCTTCCGCCTCCTTCTCAGTGTCCTCCTGTGCCTTCTTTCTTCTCCTTTCTCCTCCCTTGCTCCTCCGTCTCTTCTTCTCATATTATAGACAACTATACTTCTCTCCACCTTTCCTATGCCATAATACCAACAGGAAAACTAAGGCACAGAGAGGTTTAGTAACTTGCCCAAGGTCACACAGCTTCTCCAAGTTCAGAGCTCCAAGTGGAAATTGATTGGCTCTGGGGCTCCCATGGCACTCGCTGGAAGACTTCAGCAAGGGTTTGAACTCAGGGAGTCTACCTCTTGAGTCCTTGCCTATAACTATGCAATGCTCTGAAAAGAGTGGAGTGGAAGAGTGGAGGGAGGCTGTGGCACATTTGAAAAACTACAAAAGGTGCCATCTGACTGGAGTATGAGAAAGGGGAAGTTTTTGTAGAGCTGAGACTGGAACGATAGTCGAGTTGGAAGAATGAAGCCAAGGAGCTTGAACTTGAGCCTGTGGCCATGGAGAACCAAGGAAAGGTTGCAGTTAAGCTGCGAACAGTCAGTTTTGTTAGGAGGGCTGTTCTGCGTGTGAGATCAGTGACAGGGGAAGGGTCCAATAAAAGCCTTTAGATGAGTCTCCAGGCCTCACCTTAGGCAGCGGCTGGAGACCAGGGAGGAGACCAGGGCCTGAAATAATAAATTAGGCCCAAGCTCTTAATGATATAACGTTACTGTTGTCAGTATTCTTTTTTTTTTTTTTTTTTTTTTTTTTTTCTTGCCTGCCGTTCACTCTTCAATGCTGCTTTTAATGTGATTTGCTTCATTCAGGTCTCCCGGTAAGACCAGGGGAGCAGCGTTCTAATTTCAGCTTCACACATCACAGGTATAAAGCAGCTAACAACAAAATTCGGGTCTCCTTCCCCAAGGGAGTGCAGACTCAGGCTGAGCGGAATCCCTGCCGAAGCGTTCCAGCAAACGCCATGGGAGCCTGGAGCCAATCGATTCCTGGAGCTCTGAGCACCCCCCCCACCCCCCCCATTTTCCACCCCTACCTCCACCTCTAAACACCACTGACTTAGCCTGACAGTGCCACCTGCTACAAGAAGCTCTTTGAGAACACTTCCCAGGGCCAAGTCTTCTGGAACCTGGAAATCATACACACGAGGGACAATTTAGATGCTTTCAATGTATTGATGCATTTAATCCTCCTAACAACCCTACAAAGTGAGACTTATTCTCGTCCCTATTTTATGTAGAAGGAAACAGCAGCTCAGAGAGGTTAGGAAACTCACCTGAGATCACACAGCTAGTGAGCGTCAAGTGCCTGAGGCAGAACTCTTCTGTCTCTGCTCCCTACCCTAGAATAAAGAGTCTAAGCTGAGCCCTGCCCCATCAAACCCCGGTCTGTAAAATGCCTGCTGAAAAGAAGCACAGCAGGACAAGCTTTTAAGGAATTCTTTTCACAGCAATTATTTCTTCCTAATATTGGAAGATCAAGGTATCAGTGCATGGGAGGGCATCACACTGATTTGCTCACAATAGATATGATAGGTATTGAGTGCAGTTTATCCTGAGTGTAATTAGTGGATGCTTTTCAAATGTGATGATAATTGCAGCCTATTGTTTCTACAGTAATTTACAGAAATAAGGAACTCTACCACTGCTCTTCTCCTGGAAGAAATGGAAACAGTTCTCATTCAGGATGTAGCTGATGTCTATGGCCAAACGATACAGCAGTCACCAGTCACTGTTAGCCACCGTCCCTCGCATCTGCAAAAGCAAGCTTACGATAACATTCCCAGGATAAAATAAAACATATTTTCATCTACTGCATCAGGACGTCTGCCCAACAGAAAGAAGACCTGTTAATCAGCTATCTCTTTGGCTACAAGGCGTTTATTAATTTAAAAATCTCTGGAGAGACACCTCTGTTCCCTGCTCAAATTTGACGGTATTTTTCTCTGTGGCGTGGAATGGGTGATATCCACAAGACCATTTAGCAACCTCTGGCCAAGTCTCAGTTGGTCTACGGAGGGGACAGGCATACCCATTCACCCCTTCTCTGACGGTGACCCCGGCTCACAGAGAGCAAGGGTCTCTTCCAATGGAACACTGTTTCAGGGTACGCGGCATTGCCCTGAGAAGTGAAAATGTCTCCGGATGTTAGAACCATTTAGTTTGTCTTGCTCTACACATATCACACAATCTGAATATTTTATTTGCTCAGGAGTCAACTGACGCAGCTTCGGGATGCACTCTCCGTTTCTCAACCCCAAACCTAAGGAAGGAGGTGTATAGGGGATTTGCGCCCCTGGTGATTTTTGTTTTATTTTAAAACATCGTGCTACTTACCTCTCATACAGCCTTTTACCTCCTATCATCCTCTTGAGTAATTACATTTCTTAAGGCAGAGCTGTCTTTTGACATCTATCAAAACAAAGAGGGAAGAGAAGGAGGCTGCTAATAGAAATCCTGTTGTCAAAGCCGATCTCCAGGGGACAGGGGAGTTTTCCCATGTGATTCCCACTGCCAGAGACCAAAATGGTTGAGGGCTCAGGAACATCCCATTCATGGCCGAAGCCCAGTCCGGCAACAGTGGAGGCAAAGGAAGATTCACACAGGTAGCTTTTGACATCGGGTTTCAGTTAAAAGACTGAGGCTTATGCAGTCCAGGTCCAATTAGGCGAGACCCTTTGAAAATGTTTTACCCTTTGGGAAGGTCGTATACATTTTAGTTGTTCTCACCTTTTAATTATCCTCAGCTCAAGGGACACTGGGACCACACCCAACGCTGGCCCTCGCAGGCGTCTGTCAGGACCTGTGTGCTGTGGCTGGAGGCAGCTGATGCCGTGGAAAGTCTAGCCACCTGCTAGAATCCGTCTCCTTCCCCACAGGACTCTGGAAGTGGAGCTTCCATAAATTTACACATGTGCATCGACTGTTTCCCCACCCCCACCCTGGCAACAACAGGCAAATTTCAAAAGACACTAAATTTGATAACTAACACTTATTACTCACTGCCTCTCCACACTATTCTTGGCAGGGGTTAGAAACTGACATTTGCTGCTGAAAATAATGCATTGTCAAATAGGAAAACTGCAGGCTATAATTTTTAACACTTGTATCTGTTATTTTAAACATGAAGCATTGCATCGGTTTGACATTAATTTATATAATGGGGAACCAAAAGGGATAATGCGATCTTAGTGACCACCTCCGTTTAATTAACTGCCAGGAAGAACCACTAACCAAAAACGGGGAATCATCATACAGAAAAACACAGGGCTGTTTGTACACCTTCCGTCATGCATTATTGAAATGCACCGTATCATTAGGGAGGATGATCAGGGTGCCAGAGTGAAACCAGCCACTGATAAATGCAGACACAAAACTTTTATGAAAGTTTGTAAATACAGTATTTTATGGAAATTCTGATGCATATTGGCTTTCTGGAGCACTGTAAAATGTTTTATTATGAAAAAAGTGGATAAGATACTTATCTTTTAAATTGGAGTTTAATATTTTATTAGTGCCAGGCACATAATTCTCATCAAATGGCAGGAAACTCTTTTTTGTATGGATATAAATGTCTAGAGTTTAATATTTCAAAGATAAGTACCTACCACTGCATCTATCACACAGTGGCTTAATAGAATTTACTTTTTCTTAAATATTTATACTGTATACGTGTTTGCTAGTCAAGTGATTATAGAGCCCTGAGGTGGGGAGGGAGGCTGGCGATGTGGTTAAGAAGACGAACCACCCATGCGGTTGGTTTTTTTCAGTTCATACATCATTAACCTGGACGAGGAGGAAAAGGAGGAGAGAATAATTAAGTAATTCAGACCCAGAGGCTTAGGAAGGAGAACAGCCAGCTTCCCAAAAACAAACACCCAGAAAGTTTTTCTCTGATGTGACCTGAGCTTCCAGACAACTTCTCAGAAGAAATCAAGTTTAACAAATTAGAACAAAATGAGAGTCGGGGGAGCAGAGAGGTGTTCGGCTTTAAAAGGGAAGATGCATTGTGCTGAAAATCTCCCTTCGAACCGCTGGTGCGGGCTGCTACCCGAGCGTCGGTGGCGGGGGTGGGCAGCGTGGGTGGCAGCTTTGGAGTTCTTCAGCCCTACAAACTCTTTCATCGGGCCTGAGCAATGCTTTCTGATCCATGCTGATACAATTACCTAGCCTTTATTGGCAATTTAGACCTGCTTTTAGGGACATTTTAGAGCAAATGATGTTTTCTTGATATTTTAAAAAAAGCAGTGCTATTTCCTATACCTTTGGGATAAGGTGGAAACCGAGTTAGAGGCTTATTAGAGGGCTGATTGCTACAATGCGGTTTTTGTTGTGGTGGTGGTGGTTGTCGGTGTGGAACTGAGCTACTGAAACTGAAGGTATGGCCCCCAGTGGGCGACGCGCCTCTCCCAATCAAAGGTATTTTTATTTTGGACATTTGGGTGAAACACACAGCAGGATTTACTACTACTGCACTTAGAAAGGTCTGAAAACCCTCCCATTAGTCGAAGGATATTAAAATAGGTTCAATAAATTTTTTAGTATGGACCTATGGCAAGGAGAGGAGGAAGTCTCCTTTGTTCCTTGGCAGGATGGAGGTCCAGTTGATGAGCCTGAACTTTCTTTCCTGGATGTGTTTAGGCCAGTATCCACCAAAGGAGCGGCTGTACTGACAATAAATAAAACTGGCTGTCCTTACAGGCTTTCTGATGGGGATTTAAATACAGTGACATTGAAAGCTGAACAATAAAGTTAGCCAGGGCGCAAAAGCCACAGTGTTTCCTGCCCAGCTCCAGTGAGCTCTCGGGACCAGGAGCACCCCGGCGGGCTTCAATGGGGGGGGCAAGGTTTAATTCAAACACTGCTTGGGCAGATCACATCCAAAAAGGGGAGCGGTGTCTGCAGCCAAGAAAGCGGAGAGGAGAAGGCCCTGTGTGGCCATCTCCAAGAAGTGCCCAGCTTCAGGCTGTCTCCCACTGAGACTGGGGCCAGGCCTGCAGGGGACAGTGTTCAGCTCCTGGTCTCCCCATCTCCCTGCTTGCTCAAGCCAGCATGGGGAACACCAGGAATTTGCCACTAGCACAGAGACTTTCTGGTGATAACTAAAAGCTGATAATTTAAAATGCTCTTAAATTACAGGGCCGTGTAAGCAAGAGAGAACTCGGCGGTGGTAAATAAAACCTGTTAATTAAAAACGTATTCGGAGACAACAATGTTCCCCTAATCCCTGCTGGCATAGGCTTGTGTCAAGTGTGTGTTTTCCACGCTGTGACGGGTTCACATCAGCCAGGAGCAGGGCAGGAAGACGGAGCCCAGCCTTGACTTCTCCTCGCCCTGCTGGCTGTGCCCTGTCGTCTGTCCCCTGCCTCCCTCTCAGACTCGGAAAGGCCTCAGTGGCCAGGCTCTTCTCCTGTCCTCTAAAGCCCCAACCACCCTAGGCAGGCTCTGTCCCACCTCCCACCCTTTGCTGTTGTGGTTTCCCCTGCCCAAAATTCCCTCTCATGCATCCTTGCACGCTCACTGCTCCACCCACTTAGCCACCACTTTTTAATTATTTTTCTTTTTTTTTTTTCATTTTTTTTGAGATGGAGTTTCCCTCTTGCTGCCCAGGCTGGAGTACAATGGTGTGATCACGGCTCACGGCAACCTCCGTCTCCTGGGTTCAAGCGATTCTCCTGCCTCAGCCTCCTGAGTAGCTGGGATTATAGGCATGCACCACCACATCCAACTAATTTTGTATTTTTAGTAGAGACAGGGTTTTAACATGTTGGTCAGGCTGGTCTCGAACTCCTAACCTCAGGTGATCCACCCACCTCGGCCTCCCAAAGTGCTGGGATTACAGGTGCGAGACACTGCGCCCGGCTAAATTTTTATTCTTTTAGAGACAGGGTCTCACTCTGTCATCCAGGTTGGCGTGCAGTGGCACGATCACCGTTCCCTGCAGCCTCGACCTCCTGGGCTCAAGTGATCCTCCTGCCTCAGCCTCTTGAGTAGCTGAAACTACAGGTGTGTGCCACCACACCCTGCAAATTTTTTAATTTTTTTTATAGATATGAGGTCTTGCTGTGTTGCCTGGCTGGTCTCGAACTCCTGGGCTCAAGTGATCCTCCTTCCTAAGCCTCCCAAAGCACTGGAATTACAGGTGGGAGCCACCGTGCCTGGACTTAGTTGCCACTTTTCAAGGGTCACCTCCTCAAGTGTCAGAGAGACTTACCCTGACTATGAGATCTAACATGGGCACCTGCACCCGCACATTCCATCCTGATTATCCTGTTTTATTTCATTTCTGGCCTTTCTCACTTTCAAAAATGATCTTTATTTGCCTTTTTTCTGGGTGATCTGTCACTGCTGCTGAGCTCTGCTCTTTAGGAGAGCAGGGACGTTGTCTAGCCTCTGCTGTATCCCCAGCTCTTAGCCTTGTGAAGGGATACAGTAGGTGCCCAATGCGTGCTTGCGGAGAGATCACAGAAAGGCAGAAGCGGCTCCACCTGAGACTTTTTCCCTTCAGAGCGGCAGCCCTGTGATATGGTGAGGACCCCACAAAACTGTTAAGGGATGTGGGTGCCGCTCAATGCTGCAGTGAGTGCAGTGGGCAGGCAGGGGGCACTGAGGAGGTGGCTGGAGGGAGAAACAGCCATGATGAGGTCCAGGCTGAAGCCGGCCCCACACCCACATGGAGCAAACAGCTGCCCTGCCTCGTATTTCACCACTATCTGACTGTCCTGACGCCGGCAAGGTTCTAGGTTCTCGGCCGCAATAAAGGCTATCAGGTAGCAAGTAGGCTCCAACAGTGAGCCTGGGCCACCTGGGGAAGTCGCAGCCGACAGGCCCAGGCAGGACCAGAGCACAGGCGTGGAGGAGGCTCTGGAAGGCCAAGCACATTCAGAGCCACCTGTGCCACACCCAGGGCAGCCCAGGGAGCCTCTACCCCAGAACTCAGGGCCGAGACCTGGCAGCAGCTAGGAAGGGACAGATACGGAAGCTTGCCACAACTGTGGGCCACGCGGGACCATGGCCAAGGTCTGAGGGGTCACACCCTGGCTCCAGGAGAATCCTGTGTGAGTAGCTAACATCTGCATGGACCCTCGGTGAGGCCCTGACTGGTGGAGCTGGCTGGGAGTCCCAGGCAGCAGAGGGAACAGTAGGCATGTGTGCAGGGACAAGACTCCAGGGAGCAAGGTGAACAGGGCACAGAGGCCTGCACTGCCCAAGAAATGCCTTACCCGGACCAGGTGGAAAATGTGGCAGCTTTGTTCCTTGACACACTCTGTCTTGCATATTCGGGAGGCCAGGTCAGGTGGTGACGTCAATCCCAAGGAACATCCTTGCCTAGAGAGAGCAAGTCAACCCGTGCAGGTCTTGAGACATGTGTGACACGTGCCATGGGTGCAAACGGTAGGGCAGTCATGTCTTATCGAGCTGTCCCACCTGAGGAGCTCAGCACTGACCCTGGCAGCAGCTACAGCGAGCCCTGTTTGCTGAGTATGTTGGTTTCTTCTTTCTGCCCCTGCTCTGCACAGAGGCCCATGCAGAAGAGCCACTGGACGCAAGCTCCTTCTGCGGCCACACAGCCATGCTGGTTGTAACTGCCTGGGGCTGCCCAAAGGGAATGAGCCCTAGCAGTGATTTTCTGTGGTCTGATCAGTGGTCTCTGTCTCCCATGGTGGCTCCCCACTCTCCAGGCAGACTAAGAAGGCGCCTTGGAGTCATAAAACCCTTTGGGGAAATGGAATCCCAGGGCCCTTCCCCCTACACCTTCAGTTCACCACACCTCCCTGGGTCAGGGCGCTCGGTGAGCCGTGCCCAGCAGGGAGCTTCCCCCGCCTGGGTGCAAATTCCCTTTTTCTCAGCAAAAGGGAATTGAGAGGAGAGATTCCTCCAGAGGCCTAGCAGCTGCAGGCAGACAAAAGGGTTGCTTTAAATGTGGTTTCTTTCCCCAGAAGCTGTGATGGCGAAGGGAGAGCATGGACTTCCTGTATCCAGAACCAGGTAGGTGCAAAGAGAAAACGAGGTCCCTCAAGGGGGAAATGCCATTGCTTTTCAACGAGCTGTTCACTCATCCAGCTCTGTGAAAGACATCCTTCTTCCTTCCTTTTTCCAGACCACATTTTTGGAAAAAAAAAATCCACTTTGTGTATGCGTGGGGTGTGGGGTGTGAGCGATACATTCCTTTTTTGTGTCTAAATCTCACAGTCCGCATATGACTTTCCCCACTTGAGAATTCTCTCTCATCTGTGTGGCTTCCTGCATTCTGTAAAAATATAAATAAATAAAAATTTTTAAGTGTAAAGTCGGTGCCGTGAGACTCTTGGATTGGGCAAAGCCTGTGAAGTTCGAACCGGTTAACACACAAATACAAGGGAGCGATTATTACAAGGCCATCCGCTTAGCATCGGGGAATCATTTGCGGAGAGAGATTCAATTTCATAAAAATGATTTTCAAGAGCTGTTTTGTGAGTAGTAAGAATGTTGGGTATTTTTTTTTCCCTTTCACCAAAATGAATAAAAACTTTATGTTCAGTGCGGTACTTAGGTATTGGTTTTGTTAATTTCTTAAAACAAATTGGCTCCCCAGTAAATCCCAAACTTGGACAGCCACATTAAGCTAGCAGTAGGGAGGCAATCTGAACATGATTATCCTGCAAGAGAATTCCCAGAATTTCATCCAAACTGTGATTTGTTCTGTTATAAAAGGCCTTTAAAACCCAGTCTCAAAATTCCTGCAGGAAACTCAAGTGCTTAAATATCTACAATTACTCTCTCATGATTAAAGAAAGATATGAAGGACAGGACACTAGCACACAACAGAAAGTGTGAGGTGTGGTGCAGGTGATAAATCACATGGGACTGTGACTCTGGCGGACCTTGAGGCACGTCCACAAATCAGCTCGTGGCTGGAGACTCTCTTAACTGTCTGGGAGGGGTGAGGGCTGGGGAGAGGCACAGCACGCCCTGCTGCAGGCTGCTGGGGACGAAGGGAGGCCCTGGTGACCCAGGTCCCTACCATGACAGATGCCACTATCTGCCATGGTCACTGTGCTTTCTGCAGAAGCAGGGTTTGAGGGCTGTCATGCATCAACACGTGCCCACCTCGCCAAAGCGTTGTTCAGAAATACTCACACCACGTGTCTCAGGCTCAGCCCTCATTCCAGAGTCCCCACATCCCAGCGACTGTGGTGCCATATCAGCCCCCGTGCACGACACTCCTGAGAGGCCTTGGGTACTGTCTTTTCTCTAAAGCTCCATCTTCTAAGTGGTGAGCTTTAAAACTGTTCCCTTTGATAATGTGGATGGGTAACCTTGGAGCTGACCCAGCCATCCATGTTACAGGTGAGGGAGCTGAGGCCCAGCCTGGCAAAGAGATCAACCCATATTTACCAGGTAAGCTCCCAGGAGCCTTGGGAGGAAAGCCCACCCTCCTTATTCCTTGCCTTCATTGCATTTAGGAAAGCTCCCATCTTCTTGAGAGTCCCAGCTGAACCAATAGGGACTGTCTTTTTAGTTGGAACTTTCCTCCTGCCTCACATGCTCCCTGCCCTGCTGTCCTGAGGCTCTCTCCTTAAAAGGGGCATTAGAGAATGAGCTCAAATAACTGCCTGCAGTACCCCCGAGAGCCTGGGCTTCTGGAGGGGTGGCAAACCTGCCTGTCGCTGCATCGCCACTGTGGCATCACAACCCTCATGGGCAGCCGCTTCCTCCATGGACCTACTTTACGGGAACAGCCCCAGACCCTGCTCCTAAAATACCACGTCTTTCTTCCCTCTGCCATCACCTCCTGCAATTGCCATCTCCTATTTACTCTGATGCCTTTAGAACGAGTTCCCTCTATTAAGCCAGCACCTGGGCCGATGACATGGGTGACACAAAGCTCCTCAGGGTAGGCGCTGTCCATCCCCCTCCCTTCTCCTCCCGGGCACACCATAGGCACTTAGAGAATGTATTTTGGAGCAAATGAATGAGTGGCCTTAAAGGTCATGTTGTTGAGTTTGCACTTCACTGTACGCTGAATATCTTGGTTAATTCAATCCCCTGTCTCCTCCCTGGCCTTCTCAGAAGTCGAGCAGGGTTGCGTTTGAGATCCGTTTTCCCTTGGAGTGGCAGCCTGTTTGCCTGGAAGGCAAGGTAGGGCTCCAGCTCCCTGGCTGACCTCAGGGGACTAGAGTGGTATTGGCAGCCGGCAGCTGATACAGTTGGCTGGAGCCGGAGTTTTTGGACATGCTCTCTCTCTCATTCTGCTAGCTCCTTCGTTCCCTCCCTCTCTCTTTGTCTCTCTCTCCCCATCATCCAGCCTCTTGGAAGTTGAAACAATATTTTGAGGGGTCAAAGTGGAGAATAATGAGAGACCATGGAAACACACATAGCTCAGGATAGCGTAAGCCCCAGAATGCCGCGTAGGTCACAGATGACGAATGGCAGAGCCCTGTAGGTGTGCAATCCATTTATTGATTTCAAGCACTCCCTCCTCTTGTTCTCTGGGCCTCCAGGGAGGGAAAGTCACAGATTCTTAGGGCTGAAATTGTGCAGGAAGGACACAGCTTTCCTATTGGCCAGGCATCTAAGGCTGCTCGGCCAAAATATGGAGCCCATTACAGGGAAATCTGGTTCATGTTTCCGATGGAGACACAGAGCCTCGCTTGGGCTGAAGGCCTGGGTCTCTGAGTCGCTGGCACAGGCTGACAGCAGCAGGCGTCCCTTCTTCCTGGCCTCCTGGTCCACCAGGGTGAGGGCCCTGGAATAATAAAAATAAAGGGAATAATCATATTTAGCAAGGATGGAGAATTTGCTCTATGCTGGGAACATTTTTTCAACTCACTTACATTTACTGATGTATTTAATCCCCACAGCTCCCATGAAAAATGGAGTTTATGTTTTTATTCCCAGCTGTGTGATGTGTAGCAGGTCGTTGAACCCTGCTGAACCTCAGTCTTCTTACCTTTAAAATGGAATGATTTCACACTCCCCCCCATCCAGCCTAAGTGAAAACAACCACCACCTCTTCATAAGCACAAAACTTCTCAAGCCATTCATTCTTCCTAGAAACATGCCCTTTAAAGCTATGGAAAAATTAGATCCAGAATCAAAAAAGGAAGAAAATGAGCATTTGAGACTTGAAATGACAGGGAGACAACTTTTTTTCTGTAAAGGGCCAATAATGCTTTATGAGATAAGAACACTTCATGAGCCATACTGTGTCTGTTGGGACCGCTCAGCTCTGCAGACTGAACCCAGCCACAGATAAACTGGTAAACAAGTGTGTGTGGCTCTGTCCGAATAATTATTTACAGAAACAGGGGAAGAGGCGGAGTGAATTTGGCCAACAGGTCATAGCTTGCTGACCTCTTCTTAAACCAACAAGGCACACTTCCCATGCTGCTCACAACACACCCACCGTAAAAATGAGTTATTACTAAGCAGTTCTGAGACACAGAAATCAAATACTGTCATCGTCCTCTGCCGGCTTTTCATTTTAGGGATGTATAAACAAAATGAGATGACGCTAATCAGCCTGTTTGAACTACCAATAACTGGAGATGTCTAATTCACATAAGTGGATGAGCCTGGGGTTTTAATCTTAAACATAGAGAGTTCATGAATGTAAGTCCCTAGCATGGTTTACTGAATTATAATTGACGAAAGAAACAGTAAAAATAGATTAATGCTAACATGAGTGATCAATTTCCCCCTGAAGTACCGTGCGGGATTACTCTGTACATTTACTTCATTTCCAAGGCTTTCTTCTGACATTCTCAAATCCTCTCCGGTAGGCGTTGGAATTCCTTGTGCTACACTGGGGTGACGGTACCATGTTTCAAAGTTATTCAGAACCTGATTGGCCATGTTCCTGCAATACGTTTTCCTAACCTCAAGATAAAGATCCATGCATCTCTTTACCCTTTAAACAAAAAAGCTATTGTAATAGCATGTAGTCTGAGGCATGGTCTGAATACCAAAACCTGTACATGCACTGCTGAACTGTTTAAGTATGGAAGAAGTAGTGTCTAATAGCATCAGGAAATTGAAATTTAAAAATTTTTCTCACTCACTTATTTGATGAGAACTGGGTATGCTGACAGGTGAAGCAGAAAGCCATTTTTCAAGTTAAATGCCAAGTGGTTATATAGCATAATATTCAGTCAAAATTAACCACCTCAGTGCTGCACTGACACCCAGCATATTTAATGCCAACTATTCTTGCAAAGAAAACGGCAGACCTTTGGGAGTGCCTGCAGAAGGGGAAAGAAACTGTTACTAATACTTCAATTATTCAGGGGGTGCCCCAACTCTCTGAGTGGGAAAAATGGACTCACAGGCAGCCGCACTGACTCTCACCACCACCGCACAGGGAAATTGCTTAATGCCTTCCCGGGCCCTCTGAGTCTGCTAAGCCAAACCCCAGAAATTTCTGAATTTACGTGGGCCTCGGGCAGTCTCCCTACAGGCAAACGCTTTTGGAAAAAGCAGGTGGATGCCTGCCTGCTGGCACAGGTGCCAGGGAGGCTGTTTTTCTAAGCTAGTTTCTTAGTGACTGCCAAGCAAGATTCCCCAGTCTCCAGGGAGCAAATGATGCCTGTGTGTGCCTAAGAACGGCAGATCCAGGGCCCCTGAGCAGCAGGCAGCAGGCAGGCATCACTTGGTAAAATTCAGATTCCGAACAGTGGCTTGGGAACCCCCATCTAGGAAATACGTGGAAGGGCAAAGACAGCCTTTGTTGGAAATTCTAGCCACCCTTTTAGGGATGGATACTATTGGTAAGGTTGTGCTAATACTTCAGCAAACAGCCCAAGGAGTATATTACTCGAAAATTCGAGCCACAACAAAAACACACTGTAGAGTCTACTCCCAGCTTTAAATCCTAGGCAACCAAGTAGCCAGAGGGCCATTGCTTTACCTCCTGCAAAGGTAGGGGAATTCACCTGTAAAGTGTAATGCCCCATGGTGGCTCCTGGGTGCCTTAGGACCTGCCAAGATCAAGGGGGAAATCAGGTTACATCTCTCCCCTCCCCTTCCCTCCCCTCCCCTCCCTCTTTCCTTCCTTCCCCCTCTCCTGCCCTCCCCTCCCCTTCCCTCCCCATAGGAAGAATTTATCAAATTCTTCCTACTAGCAAGGATGAACTTGAACCATTTCATTTATTCAGCTTTTCATTTCCCCATGTGGTGTTTCGTGAGCTTCCTAGAGACACTCTGAAAGACAGGAAGGAGGAGGTTATTCAGGTCCCCTGGCACCAAGATCACAAGCAGGTCCACTGAGGAAGGGCTGTGGGTCACTGCCATCATGGCATCTACTGGAGGATGAGCCAAGCCCAGTATCCTGGTCTTTTGGCTTCTAAACTGATGTGCCATCTTGCCATCTTTAGAAAATAACATTTAATTTTTTGTTGTTGTTTTGAGACAGTTTCACTTGTGTTGCCCAGGCTGGAGTGAAATGGGGCAATCTCAGCTCTGCAAACTCTGCCTCGTTGGTTCAAGTGATTCTCCTGCCTCAGCCTCCAGAGTAGCTGGGACTACAGGCGCATGCCACCAGACTGCCTAATTTTTGTATTTTTAGTAGAGACACGCTTTTGCCATGTTGGCTGGACTGGTCTCGAACTCCTGACCTCAAGTGATTCCCTTGCCTCAGCCTCCCAAAGTACTGGGATTACAGGTGTGAGCCACTGTGCCCAGTCTAAAGTAATCTTTAAAAAACAAAAACAACCAAGAAAATTGTTTCTGTTAATTTTTGAGAACCTGGAGAACACCAAAAAATTAAAGTAAAATTAAAAACAAATAGTATCTCTAATCCCAACAGCTATTAACAGGTATTAACTCATAGGTTTATTTCCCTCCATTTTTTTTTCTATGTGTATGAGAGAAAAAAAGAGAAAATGAGACATTGGGGGAGGGATATTCCTTTTCAATGAATTTAAAATTACATTCATTGTATATGTCATTAAAGTTACTTGCAGACATCTTTAAAATCTATCATGTATCTTAATCTATTGAGTCAACCTATTAGTGTTAGCTATTTAGATTTTTTTTTTTTTTTTTTTTTTTTAGATGGAGTCTTGCTGTGTTACCCAGGCTGGAGTGCAGTGGCACAATCTCAGCTCAATACAACCTCTGCCTCCTTGGTTCAAGTGATTCTCCTGCCTCAGCCTCCCGAGTAGCTGGGATTGCAGGCATGGACCACCATGCCTGGCTAATTGTTTTGTATTTTTGGTAGAGATGGGGTTTCACTATGTTAGTCAGGCTGGTCGGGAACTTCTGACCTCACGATCCGCCCGCCTTGGCTTCCCAAAGTGCTGGACTGACAGGCATGAGCCACCACGCTCGGCCGATTTAAGTTGTTTTTAACTTTCTTGTTTTTGTTTCTGTTTCTCCTGCAGCTTGGAGCATCTCTGTGTGTAATTTGGTATCAGCCATTCTGACCATTTCTTTGCAGGCAGATTTCTGGATGGTAAATTACCGAGTCAAAGGGAAGGGCCAGTGGTCATTTTAAGACCCTCCAACTGTCTCTCTGGGCCAACTCTCAGCTTTCCTACGAGAAACTCGGGCCAATCTCACTGGCCTCATTCAGAAAGACTCCCACTTGGCACAGGATCTTTTTGAGAAAGACGGCGTTCTCAACCTCAACCTGGACACTCCTGATATTTGGGGCCTGAGAACTATTCAATGTGGGGGTTGTCCTGGCCATTGCTGGGTGTTTAGCTCTACTTCTCCCCTCTCCCCACTGAATGCCAGGGGCACCCTCTCACTTATGGAACCTAAAATGGTTCCAGATATTATCAGATATCCCTAGAAGGAAAACCTCCCCTGGATGAGAACCACCAGGCTGGACCGTGGTCTGGGTAACAGTGGTAGATGGACGAGATAGGTTAGCAACCTAGTGATGGAAAGCAAGAAAAAAAACCAGAGAATTGTTCCCAAATTAAGCCTTGTTATTACACATAGAGCTACACGTACATGGAAAAACTATCCCTCCACAGAGTTAGCTCTTCTGTGTTTTCATGGCACCGTACATGTACAACCACGCTGCTTAATAATTCTTTATGTACCATTATTATTTTATTACTTATTTTTTGCTCTTCTGGTAGTCCTGTGAATCTCTCGGGGCAGTGCTTCTTATCCATTTCCCTGCGTTTGACACCTAACACAGAGTGGATTAAATTGAATGAACGAACGAATAAATCCGAACGGAAACCAGGACCTCTCCTACGCATACGTGTGTGCACACACATGCACACAAAGATGTACATATGCACATGTGTGTGCATCTTTATGCACCAACAGGAGCCTTGGAGGAAAGGAAGTGCTACCAAATACGAAGGCGTCTGTTGCTTTTGACTAGATGGTGATTTCTGAGGGTAAAACTTCTCTGTGTAAGCACTACCGATTTCCTAAATCTGCATAGAATAACATTTGGGGAGTCGGGAGTAATGTCTTTTCCAGTGAGGTAGGGCCCCTACTTTTAAACAAGGGTACTTAGCGTTGTCAAAGGAGAAAAGAACTTTCTCTATTGCTTTAAGAGACAATTTACTGCATCATTAACAGATGTCATTTAATGGAAAGTCCTGTTATTTTTGGAGGAAGAAATGCATATTCCACGCTAAATATAAAAACAACATAAACCTTTAATAAATAATTGTAACAGTTTATAAATATTTAAGTAGTAAATCTGAAAGTCCTGAGGGACGGGAGGAGGCAGGGAAGGAAGGTCTGACTTGTGAAGCACTAAAAATATACATTGTTGGCCCCTGTTTCTTTCTCTCTCTCTTTCTTTCCCTTCCTTCCTTTCTCTCTTTCTTTCTTTCTTTTTTTCTTTCTCTCTTTCTCTCTCTTTCTTTCTTTCTTTCTTTCTTCTTTCTTTCTTTCTTTCTTATCTTCTTTCTTTTTCTTTCTTTCTCTCTCTCTCTGTTTCTTTCTTTTTTTCTTCCTGCCTTCCTTTCCTTCCCTTCCTTCCTTCCTTCTTCCTCCCTTTTTTTCTTTCCTTTCTTTTTTTTTTTTTTTTCAGACATGGGATTGTAGATTGGGGCCTTTCAGCAAACATGATGATTAGAGCAAAGTGACCACCATAGGATTATTAAGTAAAGGAACTGTGGAGAGTGAGGTTGATCAAAGGGCTCAGCAAAAGGGAAAGGAGCCCTGAAACCACTTTCTGACCTTTCCTGTTGCTGCAGATACCAGAGAAAGGCATGCTGAACCCTGGATACGTGGAGACAGTCCGTGCCAGAGCACGCAAGCCCCGTCAACTAGCAGGACACTCCAGGCGAGTCGCGTGCCTCGCTTCTGAGAACAGAAGTGCATCAGGGCTGGTGTCGAGTGCTTCGGTGGAATCACTCCACTGATATTCACAAGGACTCTTATTACCCTTGGATGCTGCTCGAGGCCACCTGCCACTGAGTGGTAGAGGTAAGATTTCCGCCCAGGTGCTTTGGGGGAAAGCGTCCTCTAAGAGAAAACCACGAGAGATGGTTTCTCCTTGTTCTGGATTGTCATGTCTAGAGGTGCAACAGTCACCTCAAAAATTCAAAAGGAAGAAGACTTACGGTAAAGCAGATGGTGAGGACAGGAGCGGCGGGAACAACCTGGGCTGTTGGTGACTGCAGAGCAGCTCACTGGTTTGTCTCCGGGAGATGCTCTTCCTCCAAATGTGAGATTCCATGTTCTCTGGTTATTTAAGACAACTGGAGTGAGGATTTTGTGTTACTTGCAGACAGAAGCATCCTAACCAATCCAGGGATACACACCAGGGCCCAGTTAAAGGCTTGTATGTATAAGAAGGATTTCAGAAACGACAACTGATTGAGCAGTATTCTTCATAGGACCAAACTCCTGGCCTGGGACAGCTACTGATGACTCTCCAGCACCCATTTTAAACTTTTACTGAAAATCCTTTCTTTTCCCCTGAAGTTTCCTCTCCTTCTTTTGTATTAGATGTGTATTGGGAATTGACCAATTCACCAGCACCTGGTGCTGATTGGCAAGACAAGAAGAGAAGCGCAGCCCCCTAGTCCTAGCCCCACAGTGATTGGTTCAATAAGGCAATAAAGACTTTGGGTTCAATTTCAGGACAATAATATATGAAAAGAGGTTTTTCCTAGAGCTTTGTAAAGGATCTTTCTCACTCTTCTAAGACAGAAGTGCTCTCTCTTTCTCTCTCTCTGTTTCTCTCTCTCTCTCTCTCTCTCTCTCTGTCTCCCTGGGGAAGAAAACACTCCAGATAATTTGCTGGCCACCATTTTTCTCTCAAAGGGATGAGGCAGCCATTGAATGAAGCTGCCACCACTAGCAGCCCGAACAGACAGGCAGAAAGAAAAACATAGCAGCGGCCCTAAAGTCCTCTCTACAAGCGGATTTCCCACTACATGAGCCAATACATCCCTTCTGTTGTTCTTACCAATTAGAGCTCCTATCACTTGGAAACAAAGGCATTGTTGGGGACACACATACACACTGTCTATCCACCCAGCATTCTGACAGAACGCCCAGGATTGGGGTTTGGAGTTTGTGCCCAGAGACTGGCTGGAGGTTTCTACTCATCACCAGGTGAGTGGAACAGTGACCGAGAGGACTATGAGACACTCCTGAAGGCCTCTGGCGGCCAGTGCACAGCGGGGAAAGAGGACACTGGGAACGTACACTGGAGATTTGAGCACAGAACCCGGCACACAGCAAAGAAAGAGAAAGAACCCAAGGGAGGGTGTCTAAGGAAGTCTTTCCTGATTTGGAGAGTCTGTCTCAATCCAGTGACTGCAGAGAGTCCCTGTGAGCAGCGCTTCCAGGCAATACAAGCGCAGCTGTCTAGACTCCCAAGTGGAAGCACACATGCAGGAGGAACAAGCAGGTGCCTCCAAAGAGTGGCTCTAGGCCCTCTGACGGTAGGGCCCACATGTAGCAGCATCTCTCCTAAGACGGATGTCAATAGCCTTGGTCTTTCAATCATTGTTTAAGTATCTACTGTAACAGCTGCTTACTCTCACTGTTTCTCATTTCGTGAGAATGAAAGGAAAGCTCCCCCAGGAGTGCCCAGCTACCCCTTGCGGTCTTTCACAGGGCAGTGGTTCCATCTCCCTTCCTCATCTAAGCCTCTCACTCCTTTTCCTCTGCCCCACCATGTAAAGCAGTAGCCCCCGTTACAATTCATTACTACTGAAGTTCAACATTGCGCATGGCAATGTATTAAATCACCTCTATGAGAACCCGTCTTATTGGCTGATCCTCTAGAAGAGGCAGAAAGAGCTTACTTTTACTTTGTTGTCATTACATTTATCTGAAATTATTCTTAGTACTATGTTTAGTATTTTGTAGTTTTCTTTTTCCTAAAGCATGGCTACCCACTGCCTGTGTGACCCAGAGCCTAATCACACTGGCATTCACAGGGTGCTGTCTTTTGTCTAATGCCCCTGGTCCCACCTCATTTTCCACTCCTGAATACTTATGCTCATGCAGAGACTCATCCGTCCCCAACCACACTTTGCACTGTTCTATCCCAGCATCGCTCAGACCATCCCATTGCTATCCAGGCCCCTGAAACCCCGAATTCAACAAGCTTTGTGAAGTCCTCCATGCCCCATGAGGTCTCTGCAGTGACCCAGACCTTGAGGAGGAAGCTTCCTCTAAGATCTCCCTAAGTACCTGCCCTGTCGACACCTACTGCTGTGGGTGGTCACTTGTACCTGCGTGTGGACCTGGCTTCTTTCCCCTTTGACACTCACAATCCCAGGGACAGAGGGTAGAGGGTTCAGGTCTCCTGTTCATCCCATAATACTTACCATGAAATTCTGCACAGAGGGTAGAGTTCTGAGAGAGAAAGAGAGAGAGAGAGAGAGAGAGAGAGAGAGAGAGGCACTGACTGACTGGCACAGCCACCAGCCTGTGGTGGAACACACAGCAATACTATCTGAATGGCCTCAGGGAGTATGATGCCCTTTCCCTGGCCTGGAGCAGATTCCAGGGCACCCTGAAGGGTATGATAGGTGAGGTGAGAGCAGGCAGCCTACCAGCAGGTTAGTCTTCACAGATCAGAAAAATCATTATACGTCGGCCCCGGAAGGGGCCTTTGGAATGATCTAATTTCAGCTGCTTATTTTATAGGCAAGGAAACCAAGGCCCAAAAGAACATGATTTCCCCGAAGTCACACAGCTAATTAATGAGAGAGTCTAGACCAGAATCTGGGTCTCCTGACCCCTGGCAGATGGTTCATTCTGTTGCCTAAGCCTCCTTTGATTAATAATCAGTTTCAGTCTAGTTCTGCCCAATTAGGAGTTTTTGAAAATGGGTTCTTCAAGTTTTTCATAGGTATGACATGAAGACAGCGTTCTGCGGTCAGATAAATTGGAAAATGATGAACCAAAAATTAAATTGATTCATTGACTCAGAACATCCCAGGGCTTTTAGTATGTTAATCCGCGGAGGCAATATTGTATGTAGCATTTTCCAAATTTAATTGATCATGGAACTCTTTCTTACCCATCCCCCAGCAGAATGTCTTCAGGCATCAGTGTACAGTGCACCAAACTAGAGAAATGTGAATCAGTTAAGTTTTTCACTGGTTAAGGGCTCATCATTTCACTCTCAAAGTGCTGCATCCACATGGCTCGAGGCCTTTGCTCATCAGAATAGAAGCAACCACCATTACTAGTTATCCGAGCTTGTGTGATCAGAGAACTCTAGACTCTCAGTCCCCTGAGAATGTCTCAGAGTGCAATGAGGAAGTCAGGGAAGTGGGGGTGTTGTCATCTTAGTCCTCTGAGGCAGCTGTAACCAAACACCTAAGTCAGGTGCTTATAAACAACAGAAATTTATTGTTCACAGTTCTGGAGGCTGGGAAGTCCAAGATAAAGGCACATCTGGCACAGGTAGATGTGTTGTCCACAGGGGGCCTGGTACCTGATTCAAAGATGGCTGCATCCTCACATTGGGGAAGGGGCAAGGCAGCTGTCGGGAACTTCTTGGGAGGGCACTCATCCCATTTACTAGGACTCTACTTTCATGACCTAACCACTCCCCAAAGGGAGTGTACACCTTTGTGCACCTCCTAAAACCTCCTAAAACCACCATGCTGGAGTGTAGAATTTTAACATATGAATTTAGGGGAGATGCAAACATTTATACCATAGTGGCTGTCCTTCTGTTTCATGAAATTTTAAGTAAAAGTTTAATTTTTAAAAGTGAACATTTAAATCTTAAAAAGCATCTATTCCTAATTATCTCTAATGTGCAGCAGCCTCAGAGCTATTGAACCCATGGGGGTGCATTTCACCAGTTCAAATATGGGCCCTGTCTAAGGTCCCTGATGGGTCCCTCTAGAGCCATTGAAGACAGGATGGCACCAAGGAGACCTCAGTTCTGCAACGGACCCATCAGATAAACTCCCTGGTTGGCTGTGGCACGAGCTATCCTAAGAAAAGGCATCATATTTCTGCATCTTACCACATATTTCCAATTGAGTTATCACAAGGGTATTACAAAAAAAATCATAGGAGTTGGCAGTAACTCAGTAAATAAAATCACCACTTTAATTGTGCCAGTGTAACAGGTCGATCATTATCAAGAAAGGTTTTGATATATTTTTTAATTAAATGGTGACTCTGTTGATCAATTTCACTGATAGTCAAGTAATCTCCTCCTCTTTCCCCATCCTCCAAAACAGTCTGCTTCCCGAAAAGGATTGTAACTAAGAGATAGAAATCCAGAGACCTAATCTTAGCTCTGGTATTAGCTGCCATGTGGCTTTAGGCAAGTGACTTCTCCTCTCTGTGCCTCAGTTTCTCACTCTGCAAGGATAGAGAAGGAACCAGTGTTTTTCTAAGTCCCCCCTTCCACCCTGGAATTCTATGATGTGGATACATGATATACTATTACTATTACTGAACAATGTTTCACAGCAACAGAAACTTGCATTTGTATCATTCATTCAAAGATGTCCAAGAGACCTATGAATGTTAGTGCCTAGCATGGAGCAACTCCGTGCTTGAGCCCGTCCTTGGGAATCCAGCCTGAGACAGAGGCTCCGTTTCTCTCTGCCAGTCAGAAGACAAATGGCTTCTCCTCTCTCATTGGGACTGGAAGGGAGGCCCCAGAGAATCTGCTGAGTGGGGAAGTGGAGTGAAGGGACCTCGAGGTGGGAGGCTTGAGCTAAGGGCCCCAGTCAGTGATCTCACCATGTGGGCCGAATAGTGCCCTGTCCTCTGGAAGGAGGCATTCACTCCCTAACACCTCCAGAGACAAAAGATCGTGGAGGAGCAAGACCTCCCCTTCGCCTCCCTGGGCGTCTGGTCTCCAGCGATATCCCTGGGGTCGGCCAGCCCCTGGAGATCCCCTTGTGCACCCCCCTCTTCCTGTCATTTCCTGCCCCATTTACTCTCAGGACCTGTTCTGCCTCCTCCAGCAGATTGCAGGAATGTAAAGAGAGCTTTGATCTTTCCCTGGGTCACTGGGGAGAGGGCTAAATTTAGATGTAACAGGGGATGAAATGGAAGGGGAGGAGAAAAGGATGAGGCAGCCCTAATGCTTGTGTGGTTGGACGCAGAGAGCGGAACTATTTCCCCAGCTCTCCGAGGCTTTCATGGAGGTAGCCCCTGGTCACAGGCATCCATTTTGTTATTAGTTTTTTGGGCACTACGAGGAGCTTTCTAGAAAATGGAAGAGTAAAGCAGTGATAATTTTGGTGGAGGGAAAAGTGGAACTTTCTCTAACTGCAGAGAAATGATCTTGGAGAAGCACTAAGGCAGCCTGAGCATGGCTGTGGCTTGCAGGTCACCTAGGAGCTCTGCCAGCAGGTTCTGCAGCTCCTGGGAACAGGTGCCTGGAGAGGCTTTGTGCCTTTTCCTTTGCAGTTGCCATTCCCTTCTGCCTTCAAGAAGCCGGTTATTCCGTGAAAGTGAGGGCATTGATTTAAAAAGAAGAAGAAGCTTAAAAAGAAAGGAAAGGGGGCAACTCCTTCCAGATCTGGGCTTTTCAGCATTGGCACTATTGACATCTGTGATAGGGTTATTTTTGTTGCAGGGAGCAGTCTTGTGCATGGTGGCTTGTTTAGCACCAGCATTTCTGACTCTACCCACTAGATGCCAATAGCAACCCCCTCCACCTGTGCCAACCAAAAATGCCAAAAATGTCCCCAAATGTTGCCAGGTGTCTCTAGGAGACAACTTCCCCCCCCCCACCACCACAACAACGTGCACCACTGAGAACCATTGCTCAAGATGCACCTTTCAGTATGGGTGCCTGGTGGGAATGTGGGGACATTCTTTTGTATGTACCTAATAGTTTATCATTAACAGAGCAGTTTTCCATGCCTCTGCTTGTGTTTTTCATGTTACTATTTGTGATGGGCTGATGTGTGCCCCCCCCAACCCTGCAAAATTCATACGTTGCTGTCTTAACCCCCAGTATCTCACAATGTCACTGTATTCACATCTTTAGGAGGTAGTTCAGTTAAGATGAAATCATTAGGGTGGCCCCTATTCTGATTTGTCAATGTCCTTATAAGAAGAGAAGATTAGGACACCAACAGGTACAGAGCGTGAAGACAGAGCAAGAAGGCAGCTGTCAGCAAGCTCAGGCAAGAGGCCTCAGAAGAAACCAACTCTGCCCACATCTGACACCTGGACCTTGGACTTCCGGCCTCCAGAACTGAGAGAAAACAAATGTTGATTGTTTAAGCCCGTCAGTCCATAGTGCACTGTTATGGCACCTCAGCAGAGTAATTCACGAGGTCATGGGTCTAACCAGACTGAGTTTCCATGTCAGAGGGAACCGCCCTATTCCCAGAGGCCTGGAGCGCCTCACTTGATGGGAGCCTAGACAGAACACCTACACTTCCCCAGCACCTTTCAGACAGCCTGTGAATATCTGTCAGCGTGTATTTACTGGGGGCTAGACAAAGAGAGGTTTTCTATTCAGAGAAATTACAGGCTTCTTCCCTGATGATCAATATGAAGGACGTAGCACCTGCTTGGAACATAGTGTTTTCCTTTATCCAGAATTATCTCCTATTTTGCTGCTTTTTTTGTCGGAAACCTAGATACTATTAACCGGTCGCTCACACTTAACTGAAGACACATGGATGAAATTTAAGCATTTTGCTAAAAATATGCAATCGCTTCTTTTTCTGGGTTTTATTTCAGCAAAACATGTTTCTCCCTTTTCCCGACTGTCCATTTTTCTTCAGTTTTTATTTCAATTTTCAGAGCTTCTTGGGACCGAATACACATTTGTATGTTTAGATAAAATAAATCCATTTACTGACCTCCGTAAATCGCACACTGTTGTGCATTATTTGGTTGATTATTTCTGCGACTACATCATCAACTTCAGGTGACTGACAGCCAACTGGTTTTAGGATTAAGGACATGTAGTGGTACTCTGTGACATGGATGCATGCATTATAAATATGAACAAAAGGCATTGTCCATGATGAGGGCTTGTGAGAAATTCTGTCGTAAAAGTTCTCTACTTTGGGAAGATGACCTAAAATTCCTGGTTACCTTCCCCAGCTTCCTCTACAGGGCTAGGCAGCATTAGGAAAACGTGGCCTGGAAGTGGCCTGTCTGCCTCTCTCTAATCTTGCTTTGTTGCTATAACCAAATGAAGTCAGTTACCATAGATGACATTGGCAAGCTCCTATAAACAGGTACACAACTCTCTCCCACTGGAAAAGTGCTGAGCTCACAAAGAGGCACAGATAGATGTCTGCAGACCACAGTCTTTGTAAAAGAAATTCACCCCCAAAACACCTTACAGAATCAAAACCCACTAAAATCTCACCTAACACAGATTTTCTGCAATCTGATTTTTTTTTTTTTGGTATATGTGGCATATTTCAGCTTTTGTTGCTTGGACTTAAAAAAAATGCTAACGGTAATAGTCACATGAACTATCTTTAGGATTTATGGTATATGGGAAAAAAACAGAATGTGCCATAGATTTGTATAATTTTTTTTTCCTAGAAAAGATGTATTGTGCTGGAACTAGCAGTAAGATGAAGAAAAACCATGAAATTCTTCATGGTATTATATGAAAATTGTCAAGCTGCTGGGATATCCTCATTGCCCATGAGCCAGACTCAAACACACTAGTATATTTATACTCAAATTTTTCAGCTTTCTTGGACAGTAGCTTTAGCCTTGTGCAGTTGTAAAGTCCCACAAAAGAGTATTTACTTTATCTTGTCAGAAAATGTAGTCATAAAAGAATCATAAATGCCCTGTGTTTATCAGGTTGTCTGTGCATACTGGTTGTCATTGGAGACACAGCTTTCTATTTTTTTTCCTCTCTCCCTCTAAAGAAAATGAAATGTCTCATTGCTCTCTTCAACAAAAATACCAAGGATCTTAAGTTATCAGAGCAAGCTCCTCTCTCCATTAGTACTATGTTAGTGATAAACAATGTTTTATGCCCCATAATTAAGATACAGGTAATGAGCAATTATGCAGATCGTGAATTAATTATATTTAAAACAGAGGCCATTACAATCAATATTCACCACATTTCAACTGCATTCTGGAATTAATAAATCTAATTGAAAGTTTCTATTGGCAGAGATCTGTTTATACTACCTTGGTGAAACATCGTAATTAACAGCTGTCTATGAAAAAGTACATCCTCTGTATCTATACACACACATACAATGGATGTGTGGGCTTGGTGCTATCACCTTTGCTCGGGTAGATAGGCTACGATAAACTTTTGTCGCAGTGATTCCTTCTTCTTGCCAGTTGACCACCCTAGGGGATGGTTCAGAGGCCTTTTTTAGTGAGTGCTAGAACCAAGCCCTTCTGGTTCTAAGTCGCAGAACAATTGTTTCAAAACGGATTGGAATGCAGTCAGCCCTGGGTTGGTGGTTGGCTGGTGGACCCCCTGCCCAGCATCTGTGTTTTGGAGGACCACCTTTCTCTCATTCTCCATCCATGTTTTCAGATTGGGGCTGGCAATCCTTTTCCCACCATGGCAGACTCATGTCTCAGTCCTGACCAGCGGGACATCATCACACTTTGAAGTCCCCAGTGATAGGTTCAGAGATGGATCTATGACCTTATCAGTGCTCAGAATTCCAGTGATAACTTTGCTATGGATTTTGAGGACCAAGTTCTTTTGTTTTCCAATGTACTCAAAACCAAGAAGATGGAGATCTGGAACTCTTGGCAACCAGCTTGCCACCAGACGGAGCAGAGCTGAGTGGGAGAGAGACCAGGTCCCAGCGATATCACATGTGTCTCTGAACCCAGCTGTGTCTGAGCCTTTAACTCTGGAGTTTCCATTTATATAACTTATATAATCCAATAAGAGTATTCTCTTTTTTATTTAAGCTTCTCTGTGAAGAGTCTTTGGTCACTTGCACAGTATCTGATAAAACAGTTCTCATATTCGGCTGATGCATTACTTCAATATAGTTACTGTGGTAAGTCGCCTTAAACAAATAAAAATCCTGGCCAGAATAAGAGACTTAGGCTAGCAGAGCGTTGGTGATGGGGCAGGGAAGAAGATTCATCTCACTTTGAAATGAAACATTTGTGGGTTAATATCTGCTTTGTATTAAGTTTTCCAAATGTACTTCAGTTCATAGCAGGCACAACTCTAAAAATACCGGTATTGTATAAAACCTGGACTACGGTTTAGGAATTTTTCCCACCCATTCTTCACAATCTCCTGATCACAGAAGACAACAGAAGGTGGCAAGAGACTTTAGTCTTTCTTAAAACTGGTGTGCCTCTTTCTAATTGATTTGGTGGGTGGGAAGATGTCTTCCAAAAATACTGACGATTATCCTCAGTTCGTTTAGTTCAGAATTCAGTTTGGTTGTTAGACATATTTTGGTACAGAAACTTTCTATTTGCAGAATGCTTCCATATCCATTACTTTGTTTGATCCTCACAGCAAGAGCTACGGCCCTCATTCATTTCCCATCTAGCAGATCACTGTGCAGGTATCTGCTGGGGCCTGCTAGGTGGTAGACACGGAGTTATGTGAAGGTCCAAGAGACATGGAATCCCCTCTTCTGTTATTAGAAACACTGTGCTTCGAGAGATTGGGCTAAGACCATTAGATTTTGAACCCCAGCTCTTTATTTTCTTGGGAAGAAAATAAAACAATTTACCCCATTGTAATCCATCCAGCCAATGCACCCATCTCTCCCTTCTCTAATATCCAACAATATTTACACTCTAAACAGAAGTCGTTTTACCTTGGCACTGATACAGCTTGATCTTCAGTACCCTTTGTCTGCACGGGTGCCTGTCTAAGCCCTAAGCCTTAGGAATGTGGCCCTGTGCTTTGGAAGATCCCAAAGGTTTTAACTACAATTAAACTTATGGTGGAGGAGAAGTTTGAGTGGAAAGAGACAGGTTGAGAACACTGTCTCTTTCCACCCAAACTTGTCCTCCACCGTAAGTCCTTTAGTGTCGGTTGAAGTTAGAGAGGCCATGGATAATGTTGGGATCTGGCTAAAGAGAGGTTGACTATGGATACATTTATTCTGAGTTTGGAGAGATGCATTAATGTATCTATAGTCAATTCCGTGTGTAGTTGTATGCGTGCCATATTGATGGCTTGCAGAAATGATTTGAGGAACATTCCTCTTGCCTTCTATATCAATCTACCCCCATGCAAGCCATGAAACTGCAAGGCCAGAGTTTCTATAGAGATATGCATGTGTCCAATGACACCTAAAAAGGGTTGTAGAGAATTAAAAAGGTTTGCGGTATATGAAACCAGAAGCTAGTCTACAGAAATTCTTCCAATCATTTGACATGTAAAATTATTAATGTAGAATAGGTTATTATTGATGCATAGACAAAATGGAAATCATCTCCCATAAGGAATATATTTAACATAAAACATACAATTATAAACATACCAGACTTCCTTTTCCTTTTTGATGAGAAATAAGAGAAACAGAATGTATGAGAATTCATATGTTTGTAAGGCACAAATCTGTAGCAGTACGTCACTCAGCAAATTCATCTGAGTGTGAATTTGCATGTTTTATGCATGCTAGAGGAAGGATCTTTTCAGTCCCACTATAGAAAATGACATTATAAAATTGTTGATCAAAGAGAATGCAGGCCGAAAGAACAGTAGGAAAAAATGTACCATCAAGTTGTGTCAGAATGTTAATTAATTTTAAAAATTGATTAATACAATACGCTTTTTTTCCTGAGATATTTGTGATACTTGTCAGCTGTTTCAAATGTGTATTTTTGGTGATTTCTTTTCTCATCCTAAGTAAATATTTACTTCCAATTCTAATTTTGTATATGTAATATATTCTTAAAGACAGCCTCCAAAGTTATATAAGCTTGTACACAGTCTGGAACCATCCCCGACCAGAACCCCACTCCCTTTGCTGAACTCTAGTGTAAGGCTCCGGGGATGCAGCAAATGCTACAGAGACAGAGACAAAAGAAAGACAATGGCCCTTGCAAGGGGTAAAATTTAATACATTTGAAACGATCTGTAGCAAAAAAAGAGTCACAGAAAGATGGAGTCAAGAAGTACCAAGTAGGAAAATGTGCTAAAGGGTAGCAGGAAAGTTAAGAGAATTATCCATGTGTCTCTTTCTGTGTATGTCTATGTAACAGGTTTTCACATCTTAGTTGTAATTGGAAGATCAATTTTGGGGGTGGACAGTCTAAATATAGTGGTTGGCCTATCCTTCCTCTACCCCTTTTTTGGAAGCACCTCTTCCCCTTATTTCCTATGATTATATTGGGAAGTCAGATTGCCTAATTGCCATAGAATGTTCCAGGAGTAGAAACTTGACCCAGCTTGGACCAACTAGCCTTTCTCCTGGAAACCTAGAATCAGGACTGAGAGATTCCTGACTCATTCTGATTAAGTCTCTTGCAAAGGAATGGAAGCTCAGGAATTATGGGAGGCCATTTTCTTTCCTTTGGATTGGGGAGCAAAGCAAGCCAACAAGCTGCTCAGAAGAGAGAAGGAAACAGATGAGAAAAAGAGAGGAAATGCTCTTGGGAACATCTTGTCCCTGAGTCCCGTTCCCATGATTTTTTAGCTATAATTCACATGCCGTAAAATGTGCCTTTTAAAACTCTACAATGCAGTAATTTTCAGTATATTCACAGACTTGTGCAACAATCACCACTAATTTCGGAACATTTCCATCACCCCAAAAAGAAAATTCAGACTCATTAGCAGTCAGTCCCCATTCTCCTCTCCCCTCAACCCCTGGCAACTACTAATCTACTTTTTGTCTCTATGAATTTGCCTACTCTGGACATTTTGTGTAAATAGGGTAATACAATGTATGTTCTTTTGCAATTGGCTTTT
This sequence comes from Sapajus apella, assembly GCF_009761245.1. NCBI lineage: Eukaryota > Metazoa > Chordata > Mammalia > Primates > Cebidae > Sapajus > Sapajus apella. The sequence goes on from NW_022437008.1 coordinate 9,357,543, forward strand.
TTTTTTTCACTTAACATGCTTGTTTTTAAGATCCATCCATGTTATAACGTGTGTCAGTCCTCCATTTATTGTGTGGACATAATATACCTTCTTATCTATGCACTTCAACTAGCTTTGAAGCCCGGCAATATCTTTTTTTCTTTGTTTCCTAGAGAAACCGATGAATCTTTCACATCCTGATATAAGTACTCCTTTTTGTGGAGGTCCACAGCAATTCACTTTGGTTTCTTCCATTCATCCTAAATAATTCAGGAGGAATTGCCTGATAAGATTCCTGAAGGAGGTGAGGTCTTGAGCAGACCCAGGAAAAAGAGAGCAAGGATTTGACAGTCGGAAAGAAAAAAGTAGAGTGGGAGAGGAGTGCCATTTAAGACTGCAGAGTCAGAACCAGCAAAGACGTGAATGGTGTCTTCAAGCCCTGGAGGAGAGTGGCTCACCCAACACATGGGAAGTTGAGAACAGGCGCAACATGCATGGAGAGATAGGATGAAGACCTACTAGGTTGGGCGTGGGGGCTCACGCCTGTAATCCCAACACTTTGGGAGGTCGAGGTGGGCGAATCTCGAAGTCACGAGTTCAAGACCAGTCTGACCAACATGGTGAAACTTCATCTCTACTAAAAATACAAAAATTAGCCTGGGCATGGTGGCGCATGACTGTAATTCCAGCCACTTAGAAGGCTGAGACAGAATTGCTTGAACCGGGGAGGCAGAGGTTGCCGTGAGCCAAGATTGTGCCACTGCACTCCAGCCTGGGTGACAGAGCGAGACTCTCTCAAAAACAAAACAAACAAACAAACAAACAAACAAAAAACTCAGCAGACTGAGGGCTGAGGTCCAAAAGCCAACTTCTCTCTATCCCTGTCAGTCTAGAGGGGGCATTTTCATGACACTACAAAATATGTTAGAGTTGGAAATAACTGCCTCCTGAGTTTTCCTCTCGATTGGTAGGCTAAACCATAAAACCTTGACCTAAAATGAGCTAGTTGCTTCCCAAAGTCCCAGTGGTAGGAAAGCCAGGAACAAGAGTATATGCCACTCATAGGACTAGTTAGCCTATGCAGACCCACTGCCCTCTGAAGCAGGGGCTGAAGGGGCATCCTTGCAAGTTACCCAGAGCACGTGGGACACAGAAATCTACATGTGGAGCCCTCTCTGCTAATTGATAGCTGAGTGGCCTTTAACATTTGATTCATTTCTCTGAATCATGTCCTGTCTATATCTGTGTTTATCCTATTTTTTGTTTGTTTGTTTTGGCTAAAACATATCTCATTGGGTGGCAGTGAAGATCAAATGAGATATTGAGCCGTCTGTAAAAGGATGTTGCAGAGTCTTCTACGGCATTATTTCCATGTACAATCCCATTCATCTATTGACCATAGATACTCACAGAATCCTTAAAAGGAAGACATAAGGTTGGAATTCACAGATAGAAAAAGAAATGGCCAGGTGCAGTGGCTCATGCCTGCAATCTCTGCACTTTGGGAGGCCAAGGCGGGAAGGTTGCTTGAGGTCAGGAGTTCGAGACCAGCCTGGCCAACATAATAAGATTCCATCTTTTTGAAAAAAAATTATTATTGTTATTATTGTTATTTTGATACAGACTCTCTGTTACCTAGGCTGGAGTGCATTGGTGTGATCTCGGCTCACTGCAACCTCGGCCTCCTGGGTTCAAGTGATTCTCCTGCCTCAGCCTCCTGAGTAACTGGGATTACAGGTGCCTGCCAACGTGCCCAGCTAATTTTTGCATTTTTAGTAGAGACAGGGTTTCACCGTGTTGTCCAGGCTGCTCTCGAATTCCTGACTTCAGGTGATCCATCTGCCTTAGCCTCCCAAAGTGCTGGGATTACAGGAGAGCCACCACACCTGGCCTTTTTAAAAAATAATAGTAATAATAATAATTTTTTTAAAAGTTTTATATATTGATCAAATGGCAAATTGTTTCTAGAGGTCTTTCCATATAATGGCTACATTTTAAAGGAGAACAAAAAATTACAGAAAATGCATAACAGGCCTTTGTTGTCCCATCTGTCTAACTTCACCAGCCAAGGGGTGCCCCATGGCACCCTTGTAAATTCACATGCATATTGGGCTCTCTGTTCAGGCTTGGTTGACGTGTGCTCTCTTGGTCTCTACAAGGCATCTTGCAAAGCAGACAGGCCTGATGTTTTACTCTCAGCCCTGCCCCGTGATTTCACTCTTGCCTTATGTTTAAATGAAAAAGTGCAGGCCAAGAATAACCCAAAATAACTGAGCAATTGGCACCACGACATGCGGCACTGCCCACAGCTATACCTTACAATCACCCAATTCATATTTTAGGTTCTGACACCAGAGTTTGCAGTATTTTACAATTTTCTGTTCCATGTCAGCAGCTCACTGTACAGCTGAATATCAGTCCTATTTAAATCTGCAGGAAAATAGCTGTAGGTGACATAACCTTTCGTGTCGTACCACTGTGTACACACACAAATAATTGGGGCCCTTGACCCCGTCTTTGCCCATACAACTGTAAGTACAAACTTGACATTTTGATACTGCTGCTAGCCTTTCTCGTTGTTATTTTCTGTTTCAATAATCCATTGCAGGTAGAAAAATGAAAGAAGGAAGCATGAATGATTAATGCTGTCAAGCTAAAATAATGTATTTAGAAAAATCTATAAATCTGTTATTTGTGGCATTTTAAAACTGAACACGACACTCCTCGGTGCCATGCCGCCTGTTTCCCGGTAGATGAATGTGAGTGCTTTGCAGCACAGGGCGGTCAGGAGGCCTTTGGCTTCTGGCCTGAGCCAGACCGTGGTCGTCTTGGGATAGGTGCAGTGGGAAACTTGGGTTCTTTCTGTTCTCAAGGTCAGGAGCAGAAACCCACAGGAGTCTCCCACAAGGTGCCGTGGGTCTATTTTGTGTTCCACACCAGGGTGAGGCTGGGCTTTGCCTGTCGCTGTTTCTGATTTGCCAACTCTCAGGGGGCCGCTGTCCAGAGGGCCCAGGCAGCCAGCTGTGTCTTGCTCCAAGCCAATCTCTATTGGATTTAGTTCCAGCTCAGGCTGAAAGCTGATCAAGTTAAGCTCCTAGGAGGCCCCGTGCTGCTCCAGGCAGTCTACTGAATGCTGATCCTAGAGCATGGCTCCGCTGTCTACACTACCCTCATGATGGACTCTCCCAGCCTCCAGGACAGACAGCAATCCCAGTGCTCTAACTTGGAAGTCTCCGGCTCTCTGAGGCTAACAACTGCCTCTATACGTGGAAAAAGCTTCCGAGCTCTGACCACTCCACTCTGGCCAGAGCTCTGTTTAAGAGAGTACGGGGGCTTACAGAAGACATTAAAAAGACCTGAAATCTTGCCAATGACACCTTGGCAGTCTCAACTGATGTAATCCACATCTCTGTTAGATTTACTTGGAGAATGGGTCAAATTTTGGCAGATAGTGAAAATAGCAATTAATGTCAACAGTGTGATTATTTGCAAATTTCAAACCGTTTAGCATCTGGCTAGAATGGTCCCGCATCCCACCTCATTTGGCCCTGTAGACAGCCCAGGCAGACAATGGAGAGTGCTACTGTTCTGGAAGTGTGTGGGAGGAAGCAGGAGGGGCCCAGGAGAGTGGGGATTCTCTGGAGAAAACTCCAGCTGCTGGGAGTGGAGAAGGGATCTCCTGGAACACAGATGCCCCAACAGAGTTCAGGTCCTCCGGGAATGAAGACTGTGCTGAGAGACAGGTGTCCCTGGGATCTGCTGGCTGGAGGCTCAGTCTCCTCATTTCCTGGCGGCAGCCTTGGCAGCTAGGGAGGCAGCTGCCCCTGTTCCAGTTGGCCAATACTGTTGCCGATTTCTATCCAATAGATGCAAGGCTCATTTTAAAGCAATCTAGTGAAGGGGACTGGGGGTACCCCAGGTAGTGGGGAAGGTCACAGACATTTTAGAGAACAGCAGGCATCCTGCAGTGACCACCCTGTAAAAAACACTGGCCACATACAATGCCAGGAGGCCTCGGGAGATCACGCAAGCCTCTCTCTGAAGTCCGTGGATAGCTGTCTGCTACCCTGCGGGGAGACAGGTGCCAGGGAGGAGGCTATGCACTGAGAATAGGGTCAGCAGGCCCTGGTTCCCTTCTCCCATCCAACTATAATGTGACTCTCCTTCGCCCCTAGTGTCTCTGCCACTAAGGACTTTTTGGGAATAGAGTCTCAGTGGCCAGCACTGTGCCTGGAGAGACCGGGGCTGGGGAAGGCAAGGCCCTTGTAACTGGGTCGGGCAAGCAGATTGCATCTGTAAGTCAGCCTTCTGGTTCCTGAGATGCAGACCCAAGCCTGGTTCCACCCAAAATCCATTCTGGCAAAATTCATAGCAATGCCAGACCTCTCTGTGGGTCCATCGTATATATGCATCTGGCCAGCGGAGGAGAAATGGATTTCAATCCTGTTGTGTTTCTGTATTAGCAGAGCCTACAGGCACCCAATCTGTGTGAGGACGCTTGCTTCACTCAGGTGCTGGGCCTCAATAATTTAAAATTAACTCAACTCTCTCAGCATAAAAAGTAATGGCTCTGTCAGAACCCAAGTGCAGAATGCCTAATTTAGGATTTTACATGCTAATTCTGAATAAATGGAGGTGTCATGAGAAGGAAGGCTTCTCTTTTTAAGTGCATAAAGGCAGACCATGAATTAGTGGAGACCATTAAACTTACATCTTCAGTGTCTCAGGTCTCATGAATGCCAGACCCAGAGGGGTTCTGAAAGCCTGTCCCCTGGGGCGTCCAGGGCAGAGACTTCTGGGTCTCTATTGCAGAGACAGACAATGTTTTCTTCCCAGAAACCTCTGACTTTAGGACTCAGAGTCCCCTTTTTGATACGGGCTGGAAGCCGCAGGTAGCATATGTTCTTACGGCCCAAAGACCTCAGGCTGCTTCAGAGACCTGGACAGGTTCCAAAGACCTCAGCTTATGGGCACTCATGACACTGGAAGAACCTGGGTCTTCCTGCCCTGCTGGGCTTTTCCCTCGAGGGTCTGCTTCTCCAAGAAGAATGCAGGGGGAGACTTGGGGAGCCAGCACAGTTACTGAGCCTGGTGTGTGACTTCCATGAATATCCCAGGTGACCCAAGGTGACTTGATGGAGATCTCTTTGCGTGTCCACAACTCATAAAATGCTCCCACCATGAGTCCCATACCAGGTCTGTCCCTGGCCTGGCGAGTACCTGAAGAAGCTCAGGGCAGAGCAGTGACTTCCCGGCTCCTCAGCTCACCGGTGACATTTTGCCTGGACTGTTTGGGACAGAGAGACTTGTAAATAAAGTCTCATCTCTCAGCCGTTTGACTCCTCTGTGGGAATCCAGGTACCCTGTAGCTTGGCTCATCTGGGCTCTGACAGCCCCGGTTCTTTCTCCTTCCGAATGAAGCCCCAGGGCATCAGGCAGAGTTTGAGTGGTGACAGTGGCCAGCGTGGGCCTGACACCATGTGGTTCCCAGAAACAGCTGTGGCCTGGCCCTCTTTCTTTTCACTGACATGGACATCACAGTGTCCTGCCGCAGGGCTGAGGGCCGCATGTAAGGAGGGGTGCCTATGAAGAGACCTTTCCATATCACCTGTCCCTCCTGCATGTGCTCAGACATCATTTAGAAGCTTCTGAGACCCTGTGAGGCAGAGAGAACAGAATGTGGTGTCCCCATAAGTGGCCTCTTTCCCCTCCCCCAGAGCATGGAACCCTGAGCAGACTATGGGGCCAGGTGGAGGTTCTAGGGGATCCTCTCCATTCTGCTGTGGTTGGGAGAGTCTGTGTGAGATGAAGGTGGTGGAGCTGCTCTGTAACCCTCCACAGTTGACTTGTAGTGGTACCTGTAGAGAATAAAGGACGTTCCAGTAATTTCCACATAGTCGTTTAAAACGAAGAAGTGGGGGCCGGGCACGATGGCTCACACCTGTAATCCCAGCACTTTGGGAGGCCAAAGAGGGCAGATCACCTGAGGTCAGGAGTTCAAGACCAACATGGTGAAACCCTGTCTCCCCTAAAAATAGGGGAGGGGGAGGAGAAGAAGTGGGATCAGTGTTCGGGTTCTTTTCACTCCCAGCTGTGCTCAGAGGTACTTGTTGGCTCTTGAGCTTCTTTGACGTACACAGACAGCTTGTTCTCTATCCCTTTGGCTTGTCCTGTACCTCTTTTTCCTAAAGTAGAGAGCAATAAATAAGATTCACAACAAACAGCTGCCTCCGCAGCCAGGGTTTATCTCTGCCTACCCCTGTCCTTGTCGCTCTCTGGGATCCTGTTCTGGCATTTGTCATGGGCCACTCACTGTGAGATCTCTGCGAGGATATGCCTGTTATGTGGGCAGGCAAGCCCCCCTGGGAGGGTTCTTGGCTTCACCCAGGAAAGAATTCCAGGGCTAGCCGGTAGTCTTAGCAACTTTTATTGAAGCCCCAGTGTACACAGGAGGAGAGGTATTTCTCCGTGTGAAGGAGGACTACCCCACAGGCAGTGTGCCCAGAGCAGCAGCTCAGGGGCAGTTCGGCATGCATATGTATGCCCACTTTTAATTACATGCAAATTCAGGGGTGATCTATGCAGAGATTTCTAGGAAAAGTGTGGTAACTTGTGGGTCATTGGGTCATTGCCACAGAAAAGGGTGGTAATTTCCAGGTATTGCCATGGCAATGATAAACTGACGTGGCACATTGGTGGGTGCATCTTATGGAAAGCCGTTTCTGCCCCAACCTTTGGTCATTAATTTGGTCGAGGGTCTGAGCCCTGCCTCCAAAGTCAAATGCCACCTGCCACTTCACCCACGCTCTCCTTGACACTGTGAGTGCTCTGTGGGCTGGGACCCTGGCCGGTTATCTCTGTAGCCTCAAAAGCCAGGCACAGTACCAGGTAAACTGCTCTTTATCAGCTGAAAATTAAATTCCTGCCTAAATCAATTGACACATCACACGGTTCTTAGGATGAGACTTACAAGGTTTGTTTCCACTTTCCCTGAGAACAAAAACATTAGAATAACTATTCCTTCAGTAGTTTCAGAAGTTTTCTCTCTTAGAAGAGGAGGACATTTGAACAGTCCCTTTAGGGTAAATCAACCTGAATGGCCCTGCAGGGTGTGAACGGAAACCACATACTCTCCCAGCGTTTTGGAGAAAGCAGAGCTCGGGGTTTGTTCAGGGGAAGTAAACTGGTATTTGGGATCAATCCAGCATGGAATCCCAGAAGGTTTTGTTGCTCTAGGGGGAGTACAGCTTTTGTATTTTTGGGATTTAGACGGGACAGTACTGATAAGTGGCTGAGTGGTAGGGATAAGCGGCTGCTAGTGGATCATAGCTGGGTGAGCTCCAACTGCAGGGAGCAGATGGTCAAAGAGGCTTTCCTCCCTGCCCAAGCAGGACGAGGACTAGCGTGTAATGTGTTATGATTGATGCCTCAATGTGAGGGGCAGATGAAACAATGCAGTCTCCCAAGTAGTCTCTGTCACTCTCATGCACTTGATCTCCGGTGGCCATAATCCAAGGAAGCTGGAGGGAGGAGGTGGAAGTTTCCCTTGAAAGAACTGGACTCACCCATTGTCAACCATCATAAGAGGCAGAGTCAAGAAACAGAAACCGGACTTAGCCCAAGGACGTTTTTTTCCTCTGGACCCCTTTGCAAGCTGAACCTGGACTCCAAAACAATGGAGGCATGCATGTGGATCTGCCATTGTGGGGATAAAAGAAGCCAGTTCCTGGCACAGGGAGACGCACTGGCAGGGAGTTGGCAGGTTGCACCAGCGTCTTAGGGCAGAATGGGCCTGAGTTTGTGGGCTATGGAGACAGCCACGTCTACTTGCCATGCTGTGACTTCATTTCCTGATGCTGTCCTCATGCCTTCAGTAAAGTCTTCCCAGAAGGTGCAGCCTGGTTTCAGCTGCATCGGAGGTCATTAGCGAAAGAACCCAGTGTCAGCTGTGGAAGGTGAGTGGCCTCTGAGCTGCCAGTGGAGTCGATATGCAGAGAAGACATCCTCCACACGGATCCCAGCAACGACAGCAGTAAGGACTGGTGGGTGCAGAAACTCACGAGAAACATTGGCACCCTAGGAATTTGCTGAGATAAGCAATGGAGTTCTAAGGTGGGGACTGAAATCCCAGAGCATGGAACAGGAGGAATTAAAATATAAATGAAGATATGGCCCTCGGGAGAAATCCAGACTCACAATCCTGGGGCATAAGGGTTGCCCAAATTACGGCCCCTCCATGAAGGCCAGAACACTTGTTCGACATTGATGTCAGCTTTAACAGATTCAGAGTGCTTGGATGCACCCAAACACGAGGACCCCCCTGGCTGCACGTTCTCATGTCTACCAGAAAAGTTAACAGCACTTTGCTGCCCACTAGACCCACAGACACGCAATTCTAGACCCCACCATGCTGCACACTTGAACATTCACACAACACTCTCATCTAATCACGTGCTCGCACCTCACTAGCCTTGACATTCCCCTGAAGTCCCCACGCACCTGCTAAACTCACAGCTCCCCCCTCCCAAAGGGAGTCACACCCTCGCGTCTGGCCCCACCCCACGTCCATCCTCTGGACGTGTTTTGCTGGTTTGTGTCAGGAGAACAAAAGTAATGTATGTTACTTTTTGGGATCAATGCGGCAAGTTCCAAATGATGTATGCGGTAAAAAAAAAAAAAAAAATCTCTGCCCTGTGCACAGAGAATACAAACCATTATGGCTGAGAGAACTGCACTGGGCTGCCTATTTGCTGTTTGTTGACTGCTGTCAAATATAATAAAATGAAATAAATCTCTAGAAGCAGAAAAATTAAGGCACCTAAATGTGCTATTGTTTTTTATTTTGTCCCGAGCTCATAAAATGGTACTTTTCTTCCCTTCCCGAGTGGTCAGATAAATAAATTAACTATAAAGTCTGAAAGAAAAACACATCCGTGGAAAAGTGCTCTGCAGGGACACAGCCTCTGTTCTCACTCTGCCGTCTGCCCTCCCTCTCGGTGCCCACTCCATTGCTCTGCAGATCCTTGGAATTAGGTGCTTGGCAAAGGAGGCGGGTGGATGCCCAGGGAGAGAGAGGCAGCCCACCTCTCCCTATGGCCCCTGCCCCAGGGCCCTCCTCTGCCCGGTTTCAGGCACCTTCCACACAGAGGCATGATATCATTGTTCTGCCTGGATTTTCTTGGGGACTCAATTTCATCATTTCCTCTGTGCCCCATGACTTGAGGGGGTCTTCTCTTCCAGGAGCCAGCAACAGCAGCTGATCTTGGGCAGGCCACCCTGGGGAGGCTGCAAGCCTTGCTGGGTTCCCTTTGAGTATGAAATGCAGAGGAATATTCTCACCTCCCTCATGGGGTTTGGGTATCATTCCTAATCCAGGCATGAAAGCTGCAGTCCCTTGACTAGAGTGAATGACGCTGAGTTGTAACTAACGCTGCAAATTCCCCTAGCGGGATCAGGCTGTGGCTACCCTTTGAGGGGCTTAAGAAACTCTCATCCTTGCATGGCTTCCTTCTCTTTCCTGTTCCTCCCCATCCATTAGCAGTTCCCTAGATGCCCTTCCTTAGGATGCCCCTACACACACATTCTGGTGCAGAACCTGCTTCCGGAGAAACTTCCCAAGCAACCCTCCAGTGGGTGGCTGGCAGAGAGGCCAGGGAGGGAAATGACTCCTCCCCTGCCCATGCTTGCCCTACTTGACCCAGAGATTCCAGCTGCCATCATGGAATTGCCTGGAAATGCTTTGTAAAGGTTTCCACTGATTAACATAATTTTTCAAAACCACTGACCACATGCCATTTACTCATTTGAGAGAGGGAGAGACAGTTCCCTCTATCTTTGGAACCACACTAGGCCAATCTGGCTCAACTTTCATGTAACAAAGTTGCAAGTTGTTGTTCAGTTGCCATGGACTCCAAGTGGAAGGTCACATAACTTGACACGCCCAGATAAGCCAAGTGTGCAACCACCGTGAGGAACCTAGGTGCTGGGAAGAGGAGTGGGAACTGAATTAAGAAGCGGACATGCAGAGTAGGATACAGTATCCAATCAGATCAAGCCCTGGCATCATCCCATGGTAGGATCCAATTAGATAATGCCTCCTGTCATCACCTCATTGCAAGATCCAATCACGTCACACCTCATTACCCTATGTTTATAAAACTCACCCCAACCCTCACCTCCGGAGACATAGTGAGCATTTCCTCCTGTCTCCTTGCCAGTGGACTCAGAATAAAATTTTTTCCTCTCTCAAAAGCCTCTCTGTGCATTGGGCAGAGAACCCATTGATTGTCCCTATAACATCTTCATCCTAAGAACAGATGTCGAGGCAACCTGTCAGGGTGGACCAAGAAGTCTCCAAAGAGGAATGTCCATAGAGGAATGTCCATTGGGCATTTCACCCATTGGGCAATTAAAGAATCAGATTAAAAACAAATAAACCAAAAACGGCCTCCACTCCAAGCGCTGGAGAGATCTTTGCGTGGATGGGTTTATCTCATCCCATGGTTCCTTTCCATCTCTCTCCCTCTACTTATTGCAAACCTAGGGAGGAGCCCGGGACATTGAGAAACAGGCAGGGTATGGGTGATTGGGGGCTGGGGGCCTGACACTGGCTCATAAGAAAGTCCTGGCTTTGGGCCAGTGGGAGTCTGAGACAGGAGGCCTTTCCAGACCAGCCCTTCTGTTGTGTTGAGCCCTTCCATTGTGTTGAGCAGAGCCAAGCAGCTCTCAGAACAAGGGGAGCAATAAGGTGAAGACCTAGCATGGGGCACTAGTAGGGCTCTGCCCAGAGAACTGGCCAAGGAAGGCCTCCTTGCCTTCTGTCTTCCCTCCCTGCAATGGAAGCAAGCCTAGGCCAGCAGTGAAGTGCCCTCGTCAGAAGCAAAAAGAGAGACGGATGGAAGTGATGGTGCTGGAAACTTATGGGACTTTCTTTCCAAGCCATAGCTGTCCTGTGGAAGCAACCCTCGAGTACTTTACAGAATGGGAAAGCCTGAAGAGGGCCATACTGGACTTCCTACTCAAGTAAAGTGCTATTGTTATTTCCATTTTATAGATGACAAATTGTAGGCACAGAGAAGTTCAGTAATGTATCCAAGGTCACACAGCTAAGAAGTGACAAGGCCAGGAGTCACTCCTCTCATCACGACAAAAGGATGTCTGCCCTCACAGCTGGGCCACAATCAAGACTCTCACAGACATGGCACGCAGGAGACAGACCTATCTGTGCAGCCAAACTGCAGCAGAGTCATTAGAAGGGAAATCCCAGCCCCAGGCTGCTGTGCCTCTGCTGAGTGAGAGGCTCCAGGAGGCCTAGGCCCTGAGGTCTGTGCTTAGGGACAGGGAAGGCCCAGAGGGATCTTGAGAGATGAACTGTCTTTGCATAAGGAGAGGGAGCAGAAAGGAGCTCTAGACACAGGAACGAGCATTAATCACAAAGAGATGTGAAGGCACACAGGAACCCAGGGTCAGGGCGACGTGGAGATGAAGACTGTCTCTGCTGGCAGAGAGTACTGAGATTGGAAGTTGGAGAGCCCAGATCTTGGAGGGTTTTTAGTGCTAGGTTAGGGTGTTTAGACTTTATGCTGGAAGGGAAGGTTGCATCAGGCTTTCTAATGCTGGGTTTTTGCCTTTTATGTGATCAGAAAATCAGTCTTACACAAAGCTCAGCTTTCTCTACCACATCCTATGTAAGAATGCCCCTCCCCACCACAAATCACCCATGCCCCCACCTGTTTCTCAGTGTCTCAGGATCTTCCCTACATTTGCAGCAAGTAGAGGGATAGAGATGGAAAGGAACCATGAGGCTAGATACACCACAGCCATCCGTGCACAGATCTCTCTAGCATCAGGGGAGGAGGCTATTTGTTGGTTTGTTTTGAGTCTTCAAATTGCCCAGTGAGTTGAATCATAGACACACACACACACACACACACACACACACACACAAAATCAAAGCCAAAAGCCATCCTCAAGACAGTGCCATCTAAAATATAAGAGGGAAAAGAAATATTTGCCCAACTGCTCCACAGTTCGAACAGAAACTCTCTTACAATGAAATTAATGACCCATATAAAGACCTTGAATGGCACAGCGGGTCCCCTTCTCCATCTTTCTGTTCTTACCTTGTGCCCCTTTGGTCCTCCTGCCTGTTATGAAAGAAAGGCATATGACTGAGCCACGCCTCCTGTGATAGGCACGATTGGTTGGCAAACCCACCACCTTTCTCACACCCCACTCCCTTTCCACCTCTCACTGTGGTCTTCCAGCCTCCCTTGAACATAGCAACGCCCAGGAGGCCCAGTTCTGACCAGCAAGATATAAGGGAGGTTTACTGGTGGACTTTTAAGAAAGATGTATTGCTTCCTGATAAAAAGAACAGGAACAAAGGGAAAGTGTGCCGGCAGAGCACTGGGTACTCTGAATACATACTTGATGCCTGGAGCTGCAATGTCCATTTTGCCACCATGAGGGGAAAAAACCAAACAAACAGAAAACACACAGTTGAAAATCTAGCAAGGCAAAGGCAAGAGAAGGGAAAGACAGAAAACTTGTCAAACCTTGATTGTACTGCTGAGCTGAGTAACAACCTAGAGACTTTGTGACAATAAATGTCCTTGGTGTTTTAGACACACTTAATCTGGTTCTCTATTACTTAGAGTGAAAAGCTTTCTCAACTGACAGACATGTCTTAATGGCCACTCTCTTACCTATGCGAAGGCCCAGCAGAAGCTCTGAAATTACTCCCCATAAATACTCCTTTAAGCTCTCCAAGAGCCATCTGTACCTCTGTCTGGAGTAAGGGAAAGACAGAGAAAGTCCCTGGTATGCATATCCAGACTCCTTAACTAAGCTCTTTAACAGGAAGAATGCATTTTTATGTTCTTTTGTCTCCTCAGTAACACCTAAGCTATATCTATGCACGTAGAAGATGTATAGAAAAATCCCTGATGAATTGTGCTGAGCCCAGCGTTTGTTAGCTGTTCTAAATAATTGCAGTAGGTTTCCATTTAGTGGTTTGCCTCTATGTCTCATTTCCCTATTATCGAAAACTTTCTTAGGGCAGAGTCTGCCTTTATTTATTTTATCTACCCTGGAGTGCCTTACACTGTACCCAGCATGGAGAATGTACCCAGCTGGGAATGACTGCTGAGTAAGGGGTGGCTGATTGACATGAAGGAACATGTTGGATATGGTGGTTGACTCCACAATGCCAAGGCTATCTAAGGATGACAAGTTTAAGTCAATCCTGGTCATTTCTTTACATTTGCTAATGACTGGTTCAGGAGAAAGTGTCCAACCCAAAACTAGCCATAAAGACGTGGGTGAATATCTGCTGTGGTCTCTGGGGAAGATTTTCTTATTCCTAAAAGGAAAGCACAGAGAGACAGCTCCACCTTTTTCCTCTGGATGTTGTGTCTGAACATGGTCACTGAACAGCTGCAGCCACTGTGTGACCCAAGGGGGCCAAGGCTTGTGAAGAAGAAGATCTTGAGGGTGGTAGACTGGGCAGATGGAAAGAACCGGTGTCCTTGATGGGATTACTGTGGTGAGACTGCAGGCGTTCTACCCCACTCCTCCCCACTGCTCTGGGTGCTTCGTTTTGTGAAATAGTAAATTTACACTTTTTCAAGTCAGCTGAAGTCTAGATTTTGTGCTCCTTGTGACTAAAGGCATCTTAATTGATCTGGGCGCTCTTGAAATCGATGGTGAAGAATCGAGACATCTCCCCATGCTACAGATCCAGTGGTTCCGCCCCTCTTATAGGTGCCCAAGAAGTCAGGCAGTTGCGCTGATGAAGAAAAGGAAGCTTTGTGTGTTCAAGATGCAGATGGGCCAGACAGGAGTGGGTTGAGTTCCGCGTCCTTGGTTGGCCAGGCCTTGTTCTGCTGGGGCTAAGATTTACCCTTGGTCTGCTTGCCATTTCCAAAAAGCCTCATAATTGCTTTATTTGCATCTTGAAACCTCTGATGACTTACAGCAGTAATTAATTAACCAGCAAAACATGTTGGGGCATCACCCAAATCTCAACCACATGTACTTCTTGATGCTTCCCACCAAGGTGAGCCCCAGAACAGTGAAAATAGAGCCCAGATGAATGGAATCCCAGTAAGGGGCCTAGAAAGGTAAGAAACAGCAAGGTCTTGGCCCATAAGCCTGCCTTCTGTGGAGCTGGCCAGTTGTGCCGATAGGTTTTGCCTAGGGCAGGAACCCTGATCAATCCTCAAAGATAGCCCAACAGGATAAAGGAAAAGTCTCTAAGTGTGCAAGACAGAAATCTGAACTTGTCATCTGAGTATCTAGGTTCTTGCCTACCTGGCTCACTCTGTGTGAGCTTGGGCCAAAGGCCTGCAAGCCTCAGTTTCCCTGTCAGTAAATGAAGTGGTTGCTTTTCATAATCTCCCAGGCTTTCACAGTGTTAATGTTCTCAAAAGCAGTGGGTCTTCCTCAGACAGTTAGTAACCTTCCAGTTAGGCATCAGCACCTCGACTAAGCTTAGGCAATGACACATATGTCTGCATCCTTATTAAGGTGCATTTTAATCAAAGGGTCACCCCAGTGCTGGTCTTCTGGACTAGCCTATACAAACAGGGCTGCAGAAAGGAAATGGAGGGAAAGTGTGGACATCACTTTCCCATTGATTTCCAGTCAACACCACCTCCTGAAACAGAGGTACGAATGCCTACTTGCCTGGCTGGGTAAAGAAACCTTTCTTTTCCACACAAAGGGTAGTACCAGACTTCTACAGCGGTGGTGGGTCGGCAGTGGAATGACATTTTGGGTAGAAATGGTAGAAAAATCTTAGCTACACAAGACTTTTAAATTGACTCATATCTTGAAAGCAATGCTATTTTATATCCACTCTGAAAGGGTAATATCCAACTTATGAAATATTTACTAACTTGGCCGCGTAAACAACAAATCACCTCTTTTCCATTAAATATTTTTGTGAAAGATATTTTAGTAAAATACTGCAGCTTACAATTTAATTACAATGAGTAATTAAAACTTAGAGCATAATCATTTTTGGCAAAAAGTCAGTTTTTGTTAAAATTTTTAAGATAGAAAAAAGATGCAGATTACGACCATAATGCTGTTAGTAATTAAGATAAATGCATCAATTATTAAAGATGCAAACATGTCAAGCAAGCATAACTAATTATTTGAGCATGTTAACAGTTGTTTAATGTTAACAAGCAGTGAATTATTAAAGACCCCATGTGTCACATTCTGGACTGCATAAAATATAATGTTCTGGAACGTTTTATGAATTTCAGGTCTTCCTTAGATCTTCTCCATTGGATTAACCATAAAGTTAAGATCACTTGCCTTTAAAATATATTTCTGAAATAATTAGCTGTAATCAGGCTAGGAGAGACCACATCTCTGAGTTTGTGTAACAACAGAGAAAAATGCAGCAGATCCAGAGAGAAACTGCAAACCAAGCTCCACGTCTGCAGAAAAGATGTATGCAATATAGGGCATGTTTCCCGCTAAAGGTCTAGTCTAGGGGCAGAAACTGGAAAACGAGGTGTCCGTGTGTAAAAACAGAGGAAAGGCATAGATTCTGGGGGTCTTCACACATACTTCACAGCTGTATATTTCTTCTTTTTTCTATTTAGAGATACACCTTCTTGAAAACAGCCCTTCACGCAATCATATAATCAAGATGCCAATTAAGACACTTGTATAAATCACATGCAAAGCAATGCTTGGATTATTTTTGACTGTCAAGCCGCAAATCAACGCCGGCATCATTCTCACTGGAATTCAACCAGTCCTGGGTGTTTCCTTCCCCCAGACGCAGAACAGAGCCCTCAGGGAACCTGTCTGTTTATAGGCCTAGAGAATCAGTTGGGAAACATCCCTCTGGGGTCCTAAAGCCCCAACATTCTGAGCTTACTTGGCCTCTTGCCCTCCACTGTTGACCCTTCTGCATGGGATAAAAGAAGCTTCCCTAGAATCTAACTGAGCCTCATGGGGCCTGAATCAGGCTCTCAAGGGAGCGGGGTATAAACAGGAGGATAACAAGAGCAGAAACAGATGGGAGGTTGATCCCTAGCTACCCTTGCCTGGTGCCTGCAGAGATGGCTGCCACACCCTCAGTCCTCTAGGGATATACCTTCTAATGACAACCAGAGCAGCTTCCTGTGTGCCTGAGGCAGCCCATCTTCCCCTTGCACACCGAGGGTCCACTGTCTTCCCAGGCTAGAGAAGTATCAACAGCAGCCACTAATAGAGTCAGTTGCCCCACCAGCCCTGCTCAGATCCTTCCTAGCACTCAGACCTCTACCAGGCTCTGAGAGATTAACAGTAATGCATCGGATACACAGCCCGCTCACGGGGGACTTGCAGCCTATCCAAAGCAAGACTCACCAAGAGGAGAGGTAAATACAGGGGCAGCTGTGAGGCAGTGTCTGATCCTTCCACTCAGTAGGAATCTGCTAAGAATTTCCATCTGTTAACCCTTCCATGCATCCAATCAGGCTTCTTTCTTTCAAGCACATACTGTGCATAGGCTGTTCCCCACACCATTCCAGGTACAGAGAGTGGGGTGGAGAGCGAGGATGAGGAGAGCCTCCTGGAAAGATAGTGCTGTGCTTACTGCCTGCTCTGATGGAAGCCACGAGGCCAATGGGAAGCCGGCCATAAATCTCACTGGAGAGGAGGCTATGGCCACAGGTGAAGGGGTGACCAGGGTAGGGAATGGTCAGTCAGAGAAAGAAGGCTGAAGAAGTAGAAGGGAAGACAGTGGTCTTTCCCTTTTTCAGTTGGTGCAGAAGTGCTGAGTCAGCTCTGAAGGGGTCAGGAATCTGTGCAGTCAGCCTTTCAGTCCCATCCCTAAGCAGCAAAGAATTCTCTTCTGTAAGGGCCCCCCTTTCCTCCATCAGCTGCTCTCAGAAAGGCCCTCAGCCCCAGATGTCCTCAATTACCTCCTGCTACCAGCACAAACTGGTTGGTGCACACCACCCAGACATGCCACCTGTTCTCCCCCTACACCCCACTCCCATGCACAGTAGGGTCCTCATGAAGCTCAGGTATCTGGGGAACCCCTTGCCCCACCCACCAGGCACAGGTCTGGGAGGAACTCTAGCAGTTTTGCACTCATATGTGTACACTCTTATTTTTAGAGGGCCTCTCAAACTGTTTAAGTTTTAGCACCACCCCCCCCACCCAAAACCTAGTCCTGCTCCCAAACCACCCTCTGGCCAACCTAAGGTAGGAAATTGGCTCCTGTGTCCCTATAGCCCCGCCCGAGGTGTGCCGTGTCACCTGGTCACAGCATGGTCAGTTATGGCACACAGACATCTCACGGTAACATCAGAGTGGTCAGCCCATCCCTTCCTCTTCCAAATCCTACACAATCACCTAAGAACAAGGCCCCACAGAGACTAAAGCTGCCAGGCTGTCTCCTTTCTGGATCAAGGAGGGCTAATGTCATGAGGGATGTTGTACCTGTTGCAAGGCCCAGTCCTGAGTGGAAACACCACTCTGCTCCTCACCTGTTCCTTGCATTTGCGAAACAA
This sequence comes from Sapajus apella, assembly GCF_009761245.1. Lineage (NCBI taxonomy): Eukaryota > Metazoa > Chordata > Mammalia > Primates > Cebidae > Sapajus > Sapajus apella. Next base: position 9,375,047 of record NW_022437008.1, read on the forward strand.
AGAGCATATTTGCCAGGGCTGAGAAGGAGAATTTTTGCAGGGACTCATGGAATAGTTCAGGCTCAGCCTCAGCCGAGATTGGCTTGTAGAACTTGAGTCTCCCAACCTCTCACAACAGCGGTCTCTCACTGTCTGAGTGATGTCCATGGAGGTAGAGGCCGGGAAGAGAAGAGTCGGGACCTGAGTGCCTGACATCAGAGAGAAGAGAGATAAACAACGAGGGTTTCACTGGGTCTGGTCCCCAGCTCCACCCCAGCCCCAGGGCTGAGCCCTGTGGAGGGAGGAACATTCTTCTCAGTTTGGCTCAGAATTCAGCTGACTCAGGTGGGAGGAAATGCAGGGGCACTGGGCACCTCTGGACTTGGCAGATCGGCAAGGACCCCAGTTCTCAGGAGGTATGGACCATCAGAGGACACCATATTTCCTGGGAGGGAAAAGAGCGCATCAATGTCAGACAGGCATGAATAGGCAAGGAGAACATGCGAGACTCTCCAGGGGTGACACAGCATCTGGTTAATACATACACGTACCACACTACAGCTGCCCATCAAAACTCTCTCCATATGCAAGACAGTGGCACCCAAGTCCATGTGGCCAATGGAATATGAGTTGAAGGGGAATGTAGAAGTCTGGGACTCAGCTTTGAAGACAGCAGTGGGCCTCCGCTGTGCTCTCCCCCTTCCACCTACTGGATGTAGGAGGTGACAAGACCCCACCGGATAAAGAGCCTCAAGGTGGACAGAGCTTGGGCCCCCACCTGGATACAGGGAGAAGACCTCCCCACCACTCTTCACGCCCTAGACTGCTGTTTATGGGACACATAAACTTCCACTGTGTTTGCATTGCTACATTTTGGGGTCTGTATAACAGAATTTAACCCACCCTAACTCATACAGCACATAGAAAAATGCATATATTAATAATGCCTTGGGATACAACACGGAAATGTGTTAGATTTTCACGGGAAAACATGATATCCAAGAGAGGCTCCTTTGCCTGCATGTACCATCCAATCAACCAGGGTCACAGGTGGGGCTGGCACTGAGGTCCTTCCCTTCCTGTCGAATATCATTTTCACTGATGTCTCTTTGTCCTGTGCATTTTCCCTTCTTTCAGCATCCACTGGCGGCAGCTCTAGGTAAAAGGCAAATCCTAACTTAGTTAAAGGAAGCTCCAGCAAACCTGGCATTTCTCCACTATTGTTTTTATGAACCATTTATAAAAGCCAGAACGAGCTCGCTGTTGGAACTCGCCGTCACCTGAAACACTGAGAACGCCATCCTCCATGACAGGATGGAAAGAGCCCAAGAACCTTCCACGGCGTTCTAAATCCTGGAGCTGCCGGCATTCCAGATCCTGAAATTGTGGGTCTCCCATCTCAAGCGTGAACACTCACGGCTGAATTAGAGTGTACTGCTGGCACCGCGCCAAATGCATTCCTTCATGTGTCAGCCCTGAATCTCTTCATATGTTAGGGTGAGCTGCGTGTACACTAGTTTCTTCACTTCCAAGGCAGTTTCACCATCTGTTTCTATTACGGGAGTTTATGGCACAGAATACCTCAGACACCAGAGCCTCCATTTTTTTTCCTGGCGTGCAGTTAAAGCACTTTATGAACAGAATGATTAAAAGGTAGGGGCTCCTTAATTTTTCCCCATTTTTCTTGGCACAGGATGGAATTCAGGATTTTTACAGTTCATTTTGTGAAGATGATAGGTGATTTGAAAGAAAATTAAGAAATTATCGGGGAATGTAAACGTGGCTGCAACTCAGCTTTTAAAAATCCTTTAATCTCATCATGATTAAGTGGATTTTTCATATTGTTTCCTAACTACATATACTTAAGAAGGCAAAATTCAAGCATATTCTGAAATTTGCAAATAATTCTGGAATTTGATATTGCAGAGGCTCCCATATCTCTATATTTTAAAACCAAATTAAGACGGCTATACTCTGAAGCTTTTAGTCAAAGGGTTTTGGGTGCATTCCGTATCACATCCACACAGATGATCAAACCATATAGCTTTTAAGGCAAGACATAAAAGTGTTGAAATCTCACATAAAAACCTTACTTCTCAGGGTTTTCCATGAACATTAAATAGGTCCACTTTGCACACACATGCATACACTCATTTACACATGTTTCTGTATAGCCAATATACAGAATAACCAATGTGATCTACACGATACTTAGTGAGGTTGTTCACTGTGGCACTTTTTTTTTTTTTGGCCTATTCATGCAAATAGTTGTGTATCCTTAGAAGACATTAAAACGCTTAATGATAACCTGTGACACCTTGACAATCAACACGGTGGTAAGAAGTAAGGAGAAGCCAGAAGACTTACTAACAACTTGCTTGTAGAAGGAACAAATGTATCATATGAAATCCCTAAGAAATCTCCTTTGTCTGTGGAAAGACCTGTGTATGGGGATCAAATGAAACCTGAATCAACAAGGACTTTTCATGTGTGTTCAAGAAAGTGCCCACACTTTCATGATCTCTCAGAGTCAAGGGTAGCTATAGTGTTAAAGAGAGGAAGGTGGGAAGGAGAATTTGGAAGGGGATGTGCAGGAGAAGGGAGGAGTAACTTTAGGCTTAGACGTTTGTGTCAAAGTTTTCATGCTGTTGGCCGCAGCACAGCGTGAGATTAGGCACTGGTCTGTGATCTTGGAGGAACCAGACATGCACATGAATACCCTGAATGAGCCTATTCTCCCCTCAACCGTCCTGGCTGGTTCCTGGAAGACAGCCCACGTCTACCTTCTGTATGCTCTTCTTTTTCTCCAAAGGTGTGCACTTCCTTGACCTGCTCCACAATTCCAGGCTATGCTTGGTAGAGAACAGCTTAGTGTTCTGCAGCCCCAAGAGCAGGACTATGCCCAAAGGCAGAGCTGGGTCTCCCACTATTCCAATCACCACTTGCTTGCTTTCTGCCCCAAGACCTTAGAGAGCATGGAGTAAGCCCCAAGATGGAAAGCCCACCTGGAGCCCTTTCATCGCAGGAGGACGGGCTCCATCAAAGAAACTATGTAGAGATGCCAGAGCTGCGCCTGTCCTCAGTGAGCAAGGGGACACCAGGGGCCTCTGCAGAAGCTCTTTTACTTTAAGAGTATTTTGTTTTTTCCCTGCCAGCAGGGACTCCTCTAAAAGCAGGTGAGGTTTAAAGAAAAAAAAATGTCCTCAAGATCTGAGGAGCAAACATTAGAATGTGGCTTTTTTATTAATCATTGATCAACTCTTTAGCTGTGTCTCCTAGCAAGCAGAAATGGAGAAAATGGCCACCTTAGACTCCCTGTGCCACAAAGAGACATCTTTGGCAAAGCTGATGGGTTGGCACACAACAGATACTGCACAGGGTGGTGCTAGACAGGCTGCGTTGTCACTTGCTTCTTCAAGCTGCTGCCATTTCACCGTGTATGGATTTGTCTTCTTGGTTAAGGTGAGTTGTGGGTTTCTCCTGGGTGTGGAGTATTTACGCAGGAGCAGAGCAACCTCTAAGAGCAGCCATTCGGCTCATCTTAAACCACAGAGCATGAGGTCATAGGCACACACTAGGGCTAAGAACTAAAAATGCCTTAATTGGATTGCAGCATCCCCTGGGGTACACAATAGCCTTCCTAGTTACCCGATACAAAGATTCTTTCCTCTTCCAGCTGAAAGAATGCTTCCCCAAACTAGAATTATCATGAGCACCATGAGCACCCATGAAGGGATCACATTACATCACCAGGTGTTGCTCTACCCACCTGGTTCCCTATAGTATCAGGCAGCTGTGATGCTCAGTTAGTTGTGACATAATTAAAGGACTTTACTCAAAGTTGTCATGTATGTCAGTGAGCACATGGTCTCTACACTGGTGCATTATACCTGATACTACAAAGTGTATGTTAATCTGGCCAGGAGTACCCTTGGTGAGGTGGTCAGTAGCACAAGTGGGTGTTCTCATCTCAATAGAGATACTTCCACCTCCTTCACTCTGGGACATTTCCAAGTCCTCAGGAGGCAGTGGACTCTAGAGAATTGGCTGCGGCTGGTGTCAGATCACACCAGAAAGCAGGTTTCCAGCACAGCAGCAGTGACCTCCTCAAGGATCCCAGCATGCGCTGTGCTACCTGGACCTCAGACTTGCCTCTCCAACTTCCACAAGCCCCTAAGAGGACAGAACTATGTCATAGCAAACTTTCTATCCACTATCTTAGCACAGTGCCAGACAAAATATGTATCTGCAATAGATGTGTGAGAAAAAAAAAAAAAAGCTTGTATCACATATCACACTCCTTCATTTATTTAACTTTTATTATGGAAAATTCCAACACACAAGCAATAAAGAGAATAACGTAATGAACTCCCATCTACATACTGCCCAGTCCAACAACTATCTATGGTTATGGCCTGTCTTATTTCGTCAGTTGCATCAGCTCCCCACCACCACCAAAGTGAAGTATTGTGACAAACAAACCCCAGCTATTACATGCTTTCATCAATAAACATTTCAGTTTGTACTTCTAGAAAAACAACATTAAATCATATCTAATAAGAGCAGTATATCATCAAATATACAGTCAATTTTAAAACAACTTAATAGACAACAGGAAACATTTTATTACTTGTTGGTTTACAATTGATTTAATTAATTTTTAGCATAGATTTTCTCTCCCTATTTTTCTCCTATATTTTTATTTTTTGAAAAAACCATGTCATTTGTCCTAGAGAAATTTCTTCATTCTGGATTTTGCTGATTGCATCTCTGTTGTGTCCTTTAGCATGTTTCTCTATCCCCTGTATTTATTTCCTATAAACTGATACTTAGATCTAGAAGCTGGGTGTGATTTAGGCTTGGAAGTACATGACACCCAGCTATCTCTTTTCTTGTGGTGCCAGTAGCCAGTAATAACTATTGCCCGAATCCACTATTTTTCAAGAATTAAAAAATCTCTCATCCTTCCTTTACTAGCTGCTGTACTTCCATAAAGAGTAATTTCTCTTCTCAGCTCTTTGGTTAGCCTGAGGTACAGTTCTCACAGCAAAGGCAAGTTAAATGCTGGATTTTTTTTTTCCCCTTTGCTGGTTTTCACAATAATGAATGGATGATTTGGCCTCCAAAGATGACTAATAAGGTGTTTGATTTTTTTAAGTATTAATATGAACAAGTGGATTTTAACAAGTTTAGTATGACTCCAGCCATTGTGGTTAATATTCACATTGACACTCTCTGATCATAGAAATTTCCATGTCCCTGGCCAACAGAAGCCTCATGTTGGCTTTTACTTTTTTTTTTTTTTTTTTTTTTTTTTTTTTTTGATGCAATACCAGGTATCCTGGAGAGCCTTCTTGCTTCCTTATGTGACAAGATGGTCACAGGACTTGCCCTGAACCTAGGATCAGCCATTTCTCTCAGGAGCCCAGATTCATTTTGGTGAAAGTGGTATTTAGAGACCACAGTCTGCCTGCAGAGACTCAGCACTCCTGGGCTGGTCATCATTTTCAGGTCTTTTCAGTGAACAGATAGGAAATAACTCTCCTTTCCCAAGAGAAAATACATCACAAATTTAAACTGACATTTTTAATTCAAACAGCTTTTAATTTTGATTGTCTATTTGTATTTCTTTTCTCATGCAAATACTCTTCTGGTGTCATTAGCATAATTACTTCATTGCTTCTTCCTACTACGTACATGTGTGAAAGAAAGAGAATTTCAGGATGACAATACCAATATGATTACGAATAATATGATACTAAAAACCATGTTGGCAGTTCCTTTTTGCCCTTAGGATATAACCCATTAGGGAATCTATTTTAAATTCACCTAAAGCAAATTATCTCTGTAGGTTACATAATCAAATCAACACATATTTAGTTTCATTTGTTTCTTTTTGCCCTTGGTTTGTAGGAACCAATTTTTAAAATTTTGAATTAATTACATTTGATAATTATATAAAATATTTATTGGGTTCCTAAATTAATTTCTCAAACCAGGTCTATGCAGGCAAGTCTAACTTCTCTCTCTGCCCTTTCTACTACCTCCCTTTCTTCCCCCTATAACCACACCTATGACTTTTAACTTCACTTATTTAATATACAACATATATTGGCATCCCCCTTGTCTTAAATAAATAAGAGCATACCGTACCCCCTTTTCTCTATCTTGCTTTGTTTCACAGAACTGCATTTCTTGGAGATCACTGTGGAATATAGAGACACCACACTCTTTTTTACAGCTGCAGAGTCCTCCCTCTTGGAATGCCCCTCATTCTTAAAACCAAGAGAGCCATCTAGAGTGAAGTGCTACAAATCATGAAGTGTAACATTTAAGCACAGTCTTTTTTGGTTGTGGAAGGCCTCGGTGAATTTAGATAAGGATTGCTGAAGCAAACCTGGACTTGAGTTGAAGTAGTAATTATAGGAGGAGTACTGGTAGGAATAGTGGCAGTCGTTAGAGAAATAATGAAGCACTTATTGTTGGTATTGCATATCAATCACTTATTCTGCACCAGGAATTGGGGTAAGCGCTTTGCATCTATTACTTTGTTTGATTTGCTATCTGCAGCATTTCACAATGCATACGTGACACATGAGAAACATACCCTCTTCCATGTGGATATAGCAGCCTGAGGACACTGTGGGAGGCCCAGGTTCAAATATTCTTTTCTTCAATTATACCCAACACATCCAAACTTTCCCAAAGATTTCTGTACCTTGCAACTGGAGACACTTAGCTCAAAATGGCCCTTGGTGAGTGATGAATGCAAGAAAGTATCATTGACAGGCAGGTGTTGATAAGCTTGGGCAAGGTCAAGTTTCCCAAAGACCCTTTCTTCAGCATGCTCAGCCAGGAGTTGATGGGTTGCAGCCGCTGAGTCTGAGCTGCGCTCCTGTGTGGTGTTGATCTCCCATGCCTGTTAAAAGTTCCTGCCTGTTAGTGTAGCCTCCTGTGAACATCAGATTTAAGGTAAAATTATTTCATTCAACGCTTACTGTGTTGCCTGTTTTTTTCTACTTTGAAATAGTTATGTGTCCAGCTAGCAAGTCAAGATTATCAGTGCAAATGGGAATTCTACCGCCAGTGCTCAGCAATGGACATCACCCTTAGCGTCAGTCACTGAATATCGTACCTTAGCAATAGGAGCTCCCTATTGCTTTCCCTGAGGGCTCCCCTAAGTCAAGTCCCTGAGGATGAATGGAAGTCATTTCTACAGGGACTCTATTGCATATTCCCAGCCAGGCAATTGCTGCCATCTTGAAAAATGTGCCAAGACTCTAAAGTTTGGAAAAAGGCGTTTATAAAGAATATTCTCAGAGGTACCACTCGTCTTGATTTCCAGAGTCTGCTCCAACTCACATTTTCAAACTCTGATGGGCCAAGCCCTGAGATATTGGCCCTAAACCCCACAGGGGAAATCCTCCCATCATATGAATCTTGGGAAACACGTCACAGACATTGATTTCTGCAGAACGCGCTTGGGCAGACATCATAAACTGAGGGATTGTTTGTGCCACAGAGGTGGGAAGCCATTCAATTGTTGAGATGTACTCAGAAATGGCTTGGCAGAGCTATGGCAACTCTACTCTCTTTTGGGACTCCTTTCCTTGTCACTCAAGTGTGTATTTGGGGCCAGTGTACATGCAGTGGCCCGAAGACTCTCAGCAACAATCCTTGGGCTGGCTCCACTGCGGACAGTGAACCAGATGAGTAGGGACACTCAATGGCAGTTCAGTTGTGTGGCACCACATGGGCTGCTGGTTCATACAGCAATGGGACACTGACTCAGGACAACAGCACATCCCATTAAAGAGGCTCAAGACAACCAAGACATTGTCAAAGCCAAAACCACCTGGCCTGGACTTCCTGGCAGTTTCATAAGTGGAAGCGGGAGGGCAATATGCCAAGAGGGTGAACTGGGGCTCAAATCCTGCTCCGCCACTTCCTGTCTGTGCTGGGGCAGGTCAGCCGACTTCCTTAAATCCTAGTTTCTTTCTCTATTGTGGAGATAACAGTAATAGAAGCTATCTCACAGGGTTGTAAATGAGGAAGTTCATGGAAGAGTTTAGTAGGGTTCCTAGCATTGAATCAGTGCTCCCCAAATATTCATGACCAGGGTGTGTAGGATGTAAGGGCTTTGCTCCTGTGGGCTCTGTGGCCATATGTATCAGAGGGGTTAGGATAGGGAAAGACAGATCGCAAGGAACTCCACACTCAGAAGGTTAAATAGATTCCCAACCTTGGGGACTGCTCTCGAGGGGGAGATGTAGCCCAGCATGGGTTGCTTCTAGCAGTGCGTGGAAGAAACCCGAGCCGCTGAGAAATTTAATTCTGGGCCCTCCACACACCCCAGCACCCCTTCTCACAGTGTGACCCAGAGCAGGTTTTATTCCCATAAAGAGCAGATGTGGAATATGTTTCTTGCCTTGCCTATCATATTTCCAGGGCAATGCCGGCTTACTTAATGCACCCCGCCCCACATCTTTAAATCCTTCGATCTCATGCAGACCAGTTCTGATTTTTAAAAAACTGACTAAAACAGTGCATTACCATCTTCTGTCAAAATACACCCCATTTTCTTTTGGGACCAAGAGGCTAACCCTCACTTTTTAAAAGGAATTATACTGAAATTAGTGCCTGAGATTTAGGCCAATAGGGCCAACGACACCTCCTTTCCCACGATTTCCAAAATGCAAGTGGACACTGTGATCTTCATCTGAGGTGCCACTGGGCCCCTACACATAACTCTTCAATGAATAAAGTGAGCAGAGGCCCGATTTTTAATTTATGAAGCACTACATAGAAGAGTCAAATCTTAGGTGATTGTCCTCATTCCTTGCTAAAGGACAAACGCATATTCTTTGAATTGCCAGCCAAACACAGCCAAAACAGTGAAACCGAACACAGGGTGGAATGGGATCAACAATCAAAGCAAAGACAAGCCCTGAGGTTTAATCCCCATCTCAGATTTGGGAAGGAATACAAGGACCTCATTCATATAAGAACTCTCCACCAGTCATGGTACTACACAGCATTTTCAGATCACTATGTTCGGGCTGAAAATCTTTACCAAACCCTCACCTAGAACAGACCTTCTGAATAGCTGATTTATGTTCGTGTCAGACAAGACAGACTGTCATTTCCAGTTTTCTGATGGGAATGAAGGTGAGCTGGTCTTGAGTTTAGCTGTGTCTAGTGGATGACAACCTTTCACAGGCTAGCTCTTTCTTCTCCATTTTGCAGAAACTTGCCACAAGGCACCACTTCCCCCACCGCTTGGGTTTTACCCGGTCAGTTTTTTCTTCCCGTCATAGGAAGCACCACTTAGATGTCAGGATCCAAAGAGTTAAATTGCCGCCCCCAATTCCTGTACCCCCACCCCAGCCTTCTCTTCTCCTCTCCCTGTGATTTATGGAGGGCTCCATCCCTGAAGGGAACTGACAGTCACTCTCATTTTCTCGTGCTCCCCCCCGTCACGGCCAAGGTCATGAGCAAGGGGGCCCCTCCAAGTTTTCCACACTCGTCCTCCTTCACCCTTACTCCGATTCGGCCTCATGAATCATTCCGTCTTCACATTGAACTCCTGACGCTTCCCTAGCACCAAACTGCCCGACTTCCGCAATTTTTCTTCATTCTCACTAACAATTTGGTAATGAAATATTGATTTTTAGTTAGATTCAAATAGATGTTATTAAGTTTGCATTGATAAATCGTTCCCTTTCTCAGGCTGGAAGTGCCTCAGTCAAATTCTAACTGCGCTTTCATACCTGGTGATGTATTAATCTGATGTGTCTGTCAGGCAGGTTTCGGGGCTGGGGCTGGGGGTGCTGGCCTACTTGCTGGTACCTCACATGGTGGGGATAATTCCGGCTGGTGTGCTGTAAGAACGCTAGCCCTAGGACCCAAAATGGGTGAGCGTTTTCTCCAAGGGCTCCTACTGTTTAAAACAGTGCCATGTCTCCACGGAGACTGGCCTCATATGAGATAAGGAGGTGGCCCATTAAATGTGATTTTTCCTTTATGACCTTTTGTTAATTGAATAAGTAACGTCCAAGTCATATTATAAAATATTGAACAGACTAACAAGAGTGTTTCATTCCCCTTCTAAAATTGTAGGTGTAGGACTAGGTGCTCAAAGGCAAACAGCAGAAGCTGTAGCCCCCTCCACTGTGAACAAGGAACCTGGAGACGCCACAGCAGGTGTAGATGCCCAGCTTCATCACAGAGTTTGAATGGCTCATGTGGCAGGTGGAAAAGACACCAGGTTTCAAGATCTCATCCCTCACCCACACTGCCACCTTCCCTGCCCCTCCCTAGCCCTCACGTCTCTCAATCCCCCCTCCCACAAATCTTATTCAGGACCCCTCCTAAGAACAGGACCACTCCTAAGAACTAACTCCCTCCTAGAGCAAGCCCATGTCTGGGAAACAGACAGAAATCACCAGGGATTCATGACTCACAGGAGCCTCCCCAGCAGCCAGGCCTGGGAGATCTGTCAGTTTAGGGACAGAGGAGTCTTCAGCAAGGACTTATCCTCATCCTTGGTTGCTGTGTCCTGACTAAAGGTAGTCACTTGATCCAAGCTGGGCTAATCAGCAATTCTCCCTCCTGGTCTTTCCTTCCTCAACAAGTAGACACAAGACCTAAGAAAAACCTGTCAGTGCTCCTCTCCAGACTGATAGAAAACTGGGACAGTAGGGAGAATCCCTTTCTCTCTTGTGCTGAAATGAAGATACGGGAGCAGAAGTGCCGGGAGGTTCATTTCTCACCCACGGGGCAGAGAAATCTGGGTTGCCATTGGTGAAGGGGAGGCTCCAGTTCACCAGGCCCCAAGCCAGGAATATCCAGCAATGTCACTTCCTTCCCTGATACTGAATGCCCAGTCTGGCTTGGGTTTCTCCTACTTGCATTGAAGAGTTCAGCCTTCCTTCACTCCGTGCCTCCTTCTCCCCTGCACAGACAAATCTTCCCAGACTTACTCCAGCATGGTGCTCAGGGTCACTGTCTCCAGTGGCTTCCGTTGCCTGTCACACAACATCACAATCCTTAGCCCAACATTCACGCCTCTCTGCGACCCTTAACCCAACACCCTCCTTCTCACAGTCAGCTTCCAGCTCAGGGTAGCCACCTATTTCCCATTTCTCTCACTTCTTCATTCTGAATATCATCCAGGACTGGTCTCCAATCTTAGGATGACCCACTTCATCTCTGAATGAGTGGCGCCTCTTCATTCTCCCCACCCCAGATGCCTTTCCTAGGCTGCTAGCTGGAAGCTGTTCTTCCACATGACCTACTTTCCATTATAAATTGTCAGCAGGAGCCGGGCACAGTGGGTCACACCTGTAATCCCAGCACTTTAGAAGGCCGAGGTGGGTGGATCACCTGGGGCCAGGAGTTTGAGACCAGCCTGGCCAACATAGTGAAAACCCCGTCTCTAGTAATAACACAAAAATTAGCCAGGTGTGGTGGCAGGCGCCTGTAATCCCAGCTACTTGGGAGGCTGAGGCAGGAGAATCTCTTGAACCTGGGAGGTGGAAGTTTCAGTGACCTGAGATAGCGCCATTACACTACAGCCTGGGCGAGAAGAGCGAAACTCCATCTCAAATAAATAAATAAATAGTCAGTAGGAATTACCTGCTCTACTAGATTGGACACCTTGAGCACGCATAACCTATACATAATGCTCCTTCATTACTAGTGTTTCACAAGGTACCCAGGCACGTGCTGGATCATTTAAACCTAGGATGCATTAAGTTATTAATTCACTTATTCATTCTTCTCTTCTAAGTTCTACTCATTTTTCAAAGCCAAGATTAAATCCTGCCTCCTCCTTTGAGCCTTCTTAGGTTTCTTTAGTCAGAATTAATCTCTTACCCCTCTGTGTTCCTGTACCATACTGTGTTCAGCTTCTAATTAGCATGTATTAATTAATATGTACATTTGTATGCACTCCTTTAAGAGCACATTTGGAGTATCTGCTTGCTTAGATTGGAGGCAGCTCTTAATGTGTCTGCTTCCTGCTCTTGACTATAAGCTTCTTAAGGATAAAAATCTGATTGGTTTTCTCAGCATCTAGAACAGGCCTTGAAAGGAGCTGAATAAATGTTAGTTGAATCGAATGGAATGGAATAAATTTCATTGAAACGGATGGATGGGAATATGATGGGCTACCTTTGAGCCTTGGGTATTTGCCCATAGACCAGTTACAAATGACAAGAATATTTAACATCAAACTGCTGTAAGCAAAAAAGAATTTGTAAGCTCACATAATATGAGTCCAAGACCAGATCTCGAGGCCTGATCTCAAACAATATTATTCAAGTCTGTCTCTCTCCATTGCTCCCCCTATTTCCCCCTGCCTCAGCTTCATTCTCAGGCAGACCTTTGCCTCATGATGCCAACATGACTGCCAGAGCACTCAGCTTGTATTTAATCCTTCCAGCAACTGGAAAAGAGATGACTTCTCCCTTTAAATTTTTCCCTTTAAAGAACCACATGTTCTGATTGGCTTGGCTGAGGTCACCTGACCGTGATTGGGGTGGTCCAGATGAAACAGATGAAGTGGAAGGGGAAGCAGTGGTTCTGCAGAAGAGACCAGGGTACTGGTATTAGAGGAAAGGGTGTGGATGCTGGACAGGCAGCTGCAGCTCACTCCCTGCACACTCACTGGCCTGGTGCCTTCAAGGTCACTAGCCCTGGCCCCTCACGTGCAAGTAACAGCACAGTTGTTTCCCTAGATGAGAACAGGAGACACTTGTAGGAGATATCAGCCTTTCCAACTTAGCCCATCTGGGTCTATAAAGAAACTACAGAGAAAATTATTCATATGGAAGCAGTGGTCTCCCTCCCACCTGCAACCAGCTTGGAAAACGGAATGAGACCAAGGCCGTCATTCTCCAGCTGGAGAAGGAAATGGGGTGCCTGCTCCCTCAGCCTCCTGAGCTGCTTGGTTGAAGTTGCTGCACTGTTTGGGGACATTGATCTACAGGAGAGAAAAGGCATGTTCCGGATGTACAAGTTCCAGGCGTGGATAATGCTGAGAGATCAGGCAGGGAGACGCAAATCTTAACAGGGGTTCGAGTTCATGCCTTTCCTGAGCTGCAGGATTGACCTCAAGCCATCCTAGAAAGGAGCTGGACGGTCCAACATTTTTCCTCAATGAGGACAATTGGGAAGCACAGAGAAATCCCCCCCACTCAATAACCAAAGGCCTCAGACAGCCCAGCAGGGCAGCTTCTAGGCACTGCCATGCAGCCATCCAATGTCTGCCGTTCCTGTCTTCCATTCAGTATCACTGAGGAAAGCAAAAGGAATTAGTACATTTTTGCTGGTGTGGTTGTACCCTCACCTTCTCCTCATGCCCGGGTAACTTACCATCCAGAAAATGAAAATAAATGCGTGTTGGTGGGACTGATGGAAGGGTTCCACAGGCCTGGCCTCGTCCCCATGCCCTAGCTGCAGTCCTGTCTTCTGTCCGTGTTTCCCAAGTCAGGGTCATGCCAATTGCTCTGTAGCAGAGACCAGTGTCTCTGCAGCAGCTCTCCTGGAAGGTAACAGTGCCTCCCACAGCCCAGAGGCCTGGGGCTCCTGCTGCCCCCAGGCCGAGGCAGAACCAGATGGGAAGGAAGGAAGGAAAGGGTCTCCCATTTGGCTCCTGCTGTGCGGACCCTCCTCTTATGGCCACGGTGAATGTGGTTTAGATCTGATTGATTTTATCTGTGAAATGAGCTGAAAATCCCTCCCAGCGAGAAGTGCTCACCTGCCTTCCTCAGCCCAGACACTCCAGATAAATCAGGCTACCCACCATCAGAGCACGTGTGGACTGCGTGCAGGCTGGCGGAGAGTGGATAGGCGGAGTCTGTGGGATGGGGGAAGGTGGGCTCGCAGAGCCCCTGCCCTATTCAAGGGGAGGCCGTTCCCAAAGCTAAAAAGTCCCCAGCAATCCAGTCAGTTAGTCAATACCACCTCAACCTGGAACACCTTGCACTTGACATGCAAGACAGCCTTCGTTTAAGTTTCTCCAGAAACAAATCCTAAGAGAAGGCTATGAGGGTGATTTGCTGATTTGGGAGAGGATCCCAGGAAGACTGTTGAGAAGGTAAGGAGCCAAGTTAGGGAAGAGAAAAAATCCAACAGAGGGTGGGCCAGTGGGGCCCAATCCTGCTGGGCAACCTCTGAGCAGCTGGGAGGAGCAGCCTCTGGGATTGCCCCATGGAGAGAGGAGAAGCCGGGTTATCTATCCACTAGCTCCCTTCCTTACCCCTGGCTGTTTAACCCCCACGCACTCCTGGCTTGCCCTGGGCGTGGGTCACCCATACTTCCTCAGCCAGGGAACCCCCTCCAACACAGCCACAGGAAGCCGTGGGCTTGCAAGACTCCCTGCTAGTGCCCTCCGAGGTGGACCTGGGGATAATGAACTGCGAGATCAGCCCTCTCTAGGCCTTCAGCTCCCACTCTTTTCTTCCATTCTTTTTTTTTTTTTTAGACAAAGTCTCTCTCTGTCACCCAGCCTAGAGTGCAGTGGCATGACCTCGGCTCACTGCAACCTCTGCCTCGTGAATTCAAGAGATTCCCCTGCCTCAGCTTCCTGAGTAGCTGGGATTACAGGCACCTGCCGCCATGCCTGGCTAATGTTTGCATTTTCAGTAGAGACAAATATTCGTATTTTTAGCAGAGATGGGGTTTCACTGCATTACCCAGGCTGGCTTCAAACTCCTGAGCTCACACGATCCGCCTGCCTCAGCCTCCCAAAGTGCTGGGATGACAGGCATGTGCCACCGTGTCCTGCCATCCATTGCATCCTCTTCTACAACAGATGAGAATATCTTCCGCTAGAGCTGCAGGTCCACATTCTTCCTCTCCAAGGCCCGGTTTTATGTAGTGACTTCCGGAAGCCTTCCCCAAGTCCAACACCCAGGAGCAGCAGCACCCGCTCTCATCAAGAAAGAGGGAAGGACAAATAAGTAAGCACTCTAGTAGGGGCGGAGAGGGCCACAGCTTTGGGGTTAGGGTACTGGCAGGGGGGCGGGGAGCTGACACACCTGCACCAAGGGCCAGGCCTCCAGCCTCCAGCCTCCACCCTCCCCGGCTCGGCAGGGCAAGCTCCTCGGCTTTCTACATTTCATAGAACATTAATGAAAATTATTACAATTCTTCTCTTCATTGAAAGAAACTCTGAGGCAGTTGCCTAAGAGTCACCGATGAAGCTGATGTGAAGAATTCAGTAATTGGTTGCCAATATTCAATTACTCCAGGGCAATCTGAAAGTGATGAGAAGGCAAGCCAACAGGGAGCAGCCCCGGGACCATCAGGCACAATGGAAGGTTCGGCTCTGGCCCTGAGACATGGCCAAGCACACAGGAGGTGGGTGTGATGGAGGACGGGGGGCGGGTGGGGCACAGGGAGTCCACAGCCGCAGACTCTGTCTCCAACCAGTGCTCCCGTTAAGCTATTCCTTCACCATGAGAGCTTTTTCTTGGAGTCAGAAGTCCGCAAAGTGTCTGCTAGAGGCCCTGCTGAGGACTGGGGAGAGAGTGCACTGTGCCCTGCCAGGGCCTGGGAGACCGGAGCTCCTGCCCATCCACGGTGGCCTGAGACCTCACCCCCCAACAAAGTGGGACATCTTGCTGTGCTCCTGTTCCCTCATTTGTGCAGTCAGGGCTAAACCCTGCCTGCATTTTTCAAAGCCTGTTAAGTGGATGCAAGAAATAACTCATGGGAAGGTAAGTTTGCAAACTGAAATGCAGTGAAGGAATGAGCCATTGTGGGTGTCACTCTTTGGCCAGTGCTTCAAAGGGAATTCACAGGGGCATAGGCCTGGGAGAATGATCCCTAGGATAGGAAGAAGGGAATGCACAGAAGCTACTCAATAAAAGCTTATTCAGGTCATTCATGACAGACGGACACCCCTGCCTGCCCTGGGGACTTGCCTGGCTCCTGAGCCAGCCCCTGAAGGTGATGGCTCTGGCCCCACGGAGGCCGTGAAGAGCGGCGATGCCCATCTCCAGGTCAGGGGTGAGGTCAGGGGCAGGGCAAGATGAGGATGAGCCCTTCTGCTGCCCTGCACTGTATCATGTCTGCAAATAAATGGAATAATTCAGTTTCCAGGACTCTTAACCTTTTCACTTGGCATAAATTGTGATCACCCAAATAAATACAGGCAAATCACATTAAAAGCATATATATACGAAGCTCATTTATTCAAGACATTTTCCAACTCTGAAAAATACCTGTATCTTACCAAGAGGAAGAAAAGAAAAGAAAAAAAGGCTCAGCTGAGAGCCACACACATCCATTTCTGTCTCTGTCGGCTATGGACTGGGGTGTTTTGATTCCTAATGGCTCTAATGACCTAACAGTCCCACCTCAGACAGGTCAAAGGTCAAAGAAACCATTTTTCCTTCATTCTAAATTGGCAGAGAGAGGGTGAGATGTATGAGCAGATCGTAATGTGGTACCAGGAATGTTTGAGCAATAATCAATTGCAAATTATGTCTTATCAAGTTAAGAGTCAAAGGGAGGGGGTTGTGGCTGAATATTTTATCCAAGCAATTTAATAAGAATGCAAATGACCATGAACCTTTAAAGAGAGGTTTTTCGATATCCTAAAGAGCTGCACAACCCAGCCAGCCATTGAAAGCTCTTCCTCCATTTAGAAGGAGCCAGGATATGGGGGAGGCAGGGGTCTGGGGCTACAGCCTCTAGAAGGGTGTGCACCTCTGGCCCCGGCCCCAGCCAGGACTCCATTCCTCCTGGAATCCAATTCATGGGCATATGTGATTCCTGTGCTCCTGGGGAATGAGGGCCACTGCTGTCCTTTGTGTCCAGCTCCTCTGCTGAGACCATGACCTCCCATTCATCACGGCTTGCTCACCAGGGTTATGAGGAGGTCAGGCCTTACAAGAGCGCCATGCGGGAAGGCAGGCCAGGGCCCAGCTTGGGGAAGGGGACTGCTTGGCTCTCAGCCCTTCAGAGCCGAAGCTTCCTCCCTCATGTGTCTCTACAGATGCTGTTATAGGCAAGGACTCACATTGTTCTGAGAGCAGAGCACAAATATTGCTGCAAAACACCATTCACCAATGCACAGTGATATCCGATGGGCAGAGGAGTTGCATCTGAAATGGTGTGGAGAGGCTGAAACACCAGGCAAGGGCTTCCCAAGACATACTCTGGCTTTGCACCCCTGCCTGGCTTATGCTTGCCTGGATTCATATTTGTAAAAAGAAATTAAAAAGAACACTTATGCAAGTCATTACATGTGGACGCTTCGTGCCTGCAGCACGTTACAATTTACACAGAGCTTTCACTTTGGCTAACCCTTGATGTTCACAGCAATGTCCCAAAGAGAAAGAGCTTGAAGGTCATCCCCCTCTCACAGGGGAGGTGACTGAGACCGAGCAACGTGAGGGGACCTGACCAAGGTCACAGAGTCATGGAGTTAGGTCCAGAACCCACGTGGGACAAGCTCGGCACATCATGAGCTTAAAGAGAAATATGCATCCAAAGGATATGGCAAGGAAGGTTTCTGGGAATCATGGAAAGGTGGCATCCTTTGTAGACAGATGCGGGGTGGCCATGGCGCAGGTCTCTGGTGTCACTTTGGACCACAGCTGCACTTGCATCAGGACTGCACTGAGGGCTCTGCTGGGGCCTGGGGAAGAATGGTGGGACAGGGCAGGGGTCAGAGTCAACCTGAAACTGGAGTGAGGGGTCAGCCTGCCGCCAGACTAGAAGTTATTTTGCAATCTGTGCCTCCAAGGAGAAAATAATTCCAGAATCATGTGTCAAAGCTCGGCTCATCGAGGACATAGGTTCTCCACTGTGCTTACCAATCAACACAGCATTCAGGGAGCTCGTGCCCAGGTCGGGGAGACAGAGCAGTACCTCCAGGTCTCCACCTCATGGGAGGGCTGTAAGACTTCACCTAGACCATCCCTGCAAAGCTCAGCAAAACATCTGACCACTGATGATTGCTGTCAGATTATTTTTGGCTCCCGTAATTTCCCAGACAGTCCTATTGCAAGGAAACAGAAGCTTGCTGGGATGATGGGTGGGTGAGGTAGGAGGTCCTACAGTCCCCCTCCACAATTGCATCTGCCCCCTGCAAAAATGGAGCCTATTCCCCTGCTGAGGATGGGTAGAGATCCAGGAAATCAAACGTGAGAGTATCCTTCTTAATATATCTGTGTCTCGAGCAGGATGTTCTGCCTGTTCTTCCACCTCCGCGGTGGACATTTGGAGGATCAACTAAGTCAGCACCAGGGGAGTCCTATTTTGCCAAGATCACCCTCCAGGGATTCACCATCTTCCCACACCCTACTCTTCTTGCCTGGGCCCTGCCTAGAACCCATGGAGTAGAGAAGCATCCTTACCTTTGGGCTTTAATTACGCTTGATTCCAGCTTCTGTTGAGTGATCACTTGTCTTTCTCTGAGCCCCCATTTCTCCCAGAGCATTTTCTTGATGTTATTAGAGCTGTCTATAAAATATGAATCCCAATTCCATGATAGTCATAAAAGCCATAAAATTCTATGCCTGCCATGAAAATATTACATGATTTATTTTTGTGTGAAGTACATATTAAATCTTAGTACTGGAATAGGAGTTTGGCTCTTCAACATCACGAACTTTTAATAACACACACTTTGCCTTAAATTGCTATTATTTTAAGTTTCTTTCTGCATTTTACAATAACTCTCATTGCAAAAGAGGATCAGAAAATAGCCCTGGTCTTATTTATAGGTTAAAGTTAGTATGCATTGTAGCTTACATTTTTTTCTCCCTTTTTATGGTGTTCATTTTTGTTTTATATATGACATGATTTGTGCATTTGATTTGTTTTGTTTTATGCCAAGTGCCTTTGGAGAAATATCAGGTGATTAACCAGACTCTCCCACGGTGAGTCTGATACTGCCATCCCCGGGGTCAGGGGTGAGTCTGCGTAAATCCACACAAGTAAACACATGGCAGGAATAGAGAGGGAGGCAGGGGACTCCGTATGGGATGGAGGAGGGGGAGCAAATATGGAGACCATCTCTTTCCTTTTCCAAATGCCTATAAATCAGTTCATAAAGATTTACCAAGTTCCCAGGGCCTGGCAATAAACGGGCCATGGATGTGGGCACACAGAAGAAGGATGCTTGCTGGAGAGATGGATTCACACACATGAACCATTTGAAGAATATGGCAAGGCAGGGCTGCGTTGTGCAGCTCACATCATATGTGTTGGGGGGTGATTAGAATGGAACGCAAGGATCATATTTAGTCTGACGGAGAAGAGAGGGCTTGAGCTGACCCTTGAAAGACAAAGGGAATTTAGAGAGGTGGTCGAGAGATGGGGACGATGCCTAGCAGAGGGTCCCAGGCTTTATAGAGGAGAAGCTAGAGGGATGCTAAATAGGATGGAGAAAGAACAGTGCCCTAGTAGGCACGGTACTGGCAGAATCAAGCCCTGACTCAAATCCCCAACTCATCATTTGCCAGCTTTTCACCCAAAATCCACACTGCATTTCAAACAAATCTGAGGGTAGAGGGAAGATTGATTTCCAGCCTGGAGGATACATGTGACATTTGGAATGAATTGAAACTGATCTAAGAGATTTTTATTTCAAAAGATATCTGATATGATGTGTCGATGGGGTGTTTCACACACCTCATCAGAGTTCAAAGGCTGCAGCCATGAGAATGGGGCTTCCAAGGTGGAGAGCAGATGTGTGCAGCTGGAGCAGAAGGAGGTCTTGGCCTCTTCAGGCTTGGCCCACCTGCCATCTGACATACCATGGAGACCAAGCCACGTGCTTGATCCAGGCAGCCTTGGGGTCTGCGGTATCTTGGCACGGGTACAAACAAGGTATTTTTTCTGTACCACACTTCCCTGACCCATTCTCTCATATCCTGAAGTCCTTCCAAAAGTACACACCGGGCATGGAGTCATTCACCCTCTAAGAATCTCTGGAAGCTCCAACAGAATAACTGATGAGGAACTGCCAAGCCCAGGAGTTCTGATACCATGGGGCATCCAGTCGTTGGTCACCCCCAGAGCACCCAGACAGCTCAAGTGTTGCCAACGCATCCGGGGTACACAGCTAGGAAGCAGAAGTGAGAGCAAAGGGAATTGAGGCGAAGAAGGAGGTGAAACCCACATGAGAGTGCATTTTCCAGCTAGTGACCTCGGAGCACACTCGATTGCTTAATCGCGCAGCACTGTCATCTGAGAAGCTTCATAATAGCGCTTCTCAAGATCATCCATCAGCAGGGAGCAGGGAGGACCACAGATATGGAAGAAATCATTTGAAATAAGTGTTCGAAGACTTGCCCTGTACGACATTAAGTCTCCCACTCTTCTGGGATGTGCAAATGTAGGCGCTGATTAAGTACCAAGGCTTTCCACAATTTGGGACAAACGGAATTGTTGGGGTAGAGGTTAGAGATCATGTCAGTTGCGCCTGTGTGAAGAAGGGACACCCCCTGCAGAGCCAGCCACTGCAGGAGAAGCCAGGCTAAGAGTGTCATGTAAGGCATTTTCAGTTGTCCTCTGGGACAGGGGACCTGCATCCACTTATCTCTCAACCCGTGTTTCAATGTGTTTGTATTAAAGAGATGCATGTCAACCTCTCCCTGCAGAATCCTCCAACCTGTGGGTTCAGGTGGGGACCTCTCCTCTCCCAGGGTCATCTTGCCTTATAGAGTGTGTCAGAGGCACTGTGGGGACAAGTATCTGGGAGCAGCTCCCAGAGTTCCCCGGACTCTGCACTTGAGACAAAGCACTTTCCTTTGCTTGAGGCAGACAGTTTCCAGGAAGCTGCCCAGCCCTGGATGGCAGCCTCTCTGGAAAGCAATAGAATTCCACCTCCCAATCAAAACCAATGAGCCTTCTTTCAACATGAAAACATCTACCAAATCAACCCCACAAATTAAACCAACAATCCTAACGTTGATCTTAAAAATCACACACCCATCGGACACTTGTTTTGCATTATGGAGACCAGAGCCAAGTAGATTTGTGGAGTCCTTTACCAAATTGCGTAATGCCACCACTTCAAATAAAATAATAAAAATGATGAGATCATACAAGTAAAAATTGTTAATAGGACCTGGAAACTAGAACAGGAATAGACAGGATTTCAGGTCAAAATGTTCCACAGAGCCTTTCTTTAGTGAATGGCAGGTGGGAAGGACAAAAGGTAGGAGAGGAGGCATCTGGAAAAATATTAAGAGTTTTGTGAAAGAAAATCAATCCAGGAAGATACACAAACCTGATTAGGAACAGAAAAAATGTATGCTGTAATATATAGGGCAGTCTGTGTATGGGTGGCTGGTTCGTATAAGATTAAAGAAAATAACCCCAGGTTAGGGTTTCCTTCCCCTTCCACTCGTGCTTAGCATCACCAACCTGGAAGCTTCTTCCCCCTGGCTTCAAGCAATTTGCTGAGAAAGAATATTTTTGTTGCTAAATGATCTTGTTCCCCAGTGGTTCCTGGAGCCACTGGCTCCGAAACAAACCACCTCGCTGGAGAATGGATAGATTACAACCTCGCATGCAAGAGACCCCCATACACAGCCCATGCCACACCCCTGTTTTCTGCTCCTGGGGTTTTGAAAAGGTCCTGATTCTAAAATGGAAAGTCAGGACAAGAATAAAGGTTCTGGGTCTCCCGTGAGGCCCTTACTTGCAGAGGAAGCCTTTGGGTCCAAGCAGTGGTAAGGGAGGTGTAGGTTAAAGCATATCTCTGCTTAGCTTTGAAGTTGTCACTCAAGAAAGCGGCAGCAAAACATCCTGTCAGACCACAAAGACAGCACAGAATGGGGGCTTGTAGAAAACCCAGGACTTCTTAATGGTCCTCAGACCTGAAGTGCAGGAAGTGGGGGTATGCAGCATCCCCCGACACCAAGCCCCGGCTCCAAGATTAGCTGAGAACAGTGTACCTGATGAAATGGCCTCTGCCATGGCACCACCCACTTGCCCCCCAATTCCAAATGGCCGAGTTGCTGGCATTGGCAGGTGTGTGTGCTCATTCTGGCTAAACTTACCCTCTGACTGCATTGATGCACACATCCCTCCACTTTAACTTTTAGGACAACAGGATGCCATGGCCCTTTTGTGCTACGGTTTGTTATTTTGATATTGAAAGGTAATGAACACTATGGATGGATCTAGGAAATTAACAAAAGCTTTTGGAAAACTACTTCTGCCTTGGTTCAATGGAAAAAAAAAAAAAACGTAAAATACCTCTCCCTCCTTCTTTGCCTTTTTATACTCAGTATTATATATCTGACTGTTTGGATTTGATAACATGTTCATTTCTAAACTTGTATGTCTCTGCCCTGCGTGAAAATCCCTGCCCCCTGGAGGCCTGGTGGCTAATGGCCCTGGTGGAAAGGCGGCTGTCATCCCAGTGCCAGTTTGCATTGGTTGGAGCTGTGCAATGCTAACATCGGCACACAACTCAAACCAACGCCTCTTACAAGCACAGTAAATTAAATGCACGTTAAAAGATTTTCTTTTATATTTATCATAACAAGATTTTGCATTTATGTCTTTCTTCCTTTCAAAATAGGAATAAAGATCTCATATACATTTTCTAATTTATTATCTAGTATTTATTATAGGAAGAGAGTTTTGTCTAATCACAACTCATTAAAATCACATATTATTCACAATAACCCACCACTAAAGACTCATCATGCTAGCAAGAAAGAATAAAAAGTGTTTGGAAAATGAAACTTCATTTTAAGCGTTTCTCATTGGAGACAGTCCAACAAGTTAAAGAAAAGAGAAGAGTGCGTGCAATAAAATACCTTGGCAAAGAAAATTTGCCACAAAAAAAAAAATGAAAGAAGAAATAATATCAAGGACAGCTAAAATACTTTGCAAAAATGAAGTAGGAACTCGGTGACCAAACTGAACGTTCCTGCTTTCAACTGTAACCTAGTGAAGAAAGAGGAGAAAAAAAACATCAGGCCAAGAATTTACCTACTCTATTTCTTACTTTTAACCATGATTCCCTTTCATCCTCCAGCACTGGGCTATAACTCACAGGTATCTTGTTAGCTGAATGAAGCAGTTCTTTCCTTCTCTCCTGTTCCAGCCAGAACTGATGTTCAGATCATTATTATATGCACAAAGAGGCAACAGAGTAGCATTTGTAATTCTCACGAATGTCACCCCCATCCACAGCAGGCCATTGGAATGGGGCTTATGAATACGCAGTTTGCTGAGTGAGATGATTCTGGCATCAGCTATGTGGCATTTCCCACATGTTTAGCCTGAAAGAAGACATTTGTTTGGACTATATGCTTCTGTGTACTTTTTTAATGCAATAAAATTGACAGATGACTCCTTTTTGCAACAGGTTTGGAGAAAGAAAATGTTGTGGTTTCACCCTCCCCTTTCTTTCTTGATGGCTGTTTAGACAGCAGTCTTAAAAAATCACTAGTCACTAAAATCCCTCATGCCCATTTCATATTGTGTTGATTCATATTAAATTCATGACAACAAAAAAGCAACTTGAGGCACTTTTGGAAATGACCGCTCTTTAGTGCGCCTCTCCTTCCTCCGGGCTCGGTGGCCCAACGCCCATAAAGCTGCCTGCTGTCTTGTGTCATGAAAAGAAACAGCTTTGCCTGGGAATGCCATTACTGTGTAATGAGCCATGCAGCAAAATATACCTTCAGCAGCCACTTGATGAAGGCTTGCTGACACACCAGACCAGACAGAAATGTTTTTTTGTATGTTCTTCCTTATTTTGTCCATCAATCACATCATTAGTCAAAGCAGACAAGCCTGTCAGCCAGGCCCAGATGCGGAGTGGCAGGCGATCAGCGGACAGGTGTTCCAGCTCCCCCAAAACGAAATCCTGAAATAAGCAAGGAGCCAAGACCTTGTCTCAAGGGCTGGAATGTCAATGAGAAAGAAAGAAAACACACACACACACACACACACACACACACACACACACACACCCCGCACACAGAGGGGAGTTCAAAGCAGACTTCTAAGGAGGTGACCAGTCAGCATCCTGGTACTGCCTGACTCAGCCAGGACAGGCGCTCGATTTGGGAAAAGTTAAAGGAATCGGGAGAAAAAGCTGTACATTTCCTGTAATCAGTGACTTATTGAAATGCAACATTCAAAAACCACGAATAAGCCGGGCGCGGTGGCTCATGCCTGTAATCCCAGCACTTTGGGAGCTTGAGGCAGGTGGATCACCTGAAGTCAGAAGTTCAAGACCAGCCTGGCCAACTTGGCGAAACCCCCATCTTTACCAAAAATACAAAAATTAGCCAGGCATGGTGGTGGGCACCTGTAGTCCCAGCTACTCAGGGGGCTGAGGCACAAGAATCATTTGAACCAGGGAGGCAGAGGTTGCAGTGAGCCAAGATCATGCCATTGCACTCCAGCCTGGGTGACAGAGTGAGACTCTATCTAAATACATACATAAAAACATAAATAAATACATAGAACTTCCATTGCAACCCACTTCAATATCCCGAATGCATAAAATTAGACTGGATAGCTCAGATGCCTCAGGCCACCCGAACTCATCCGAGCTACCTACCTGACACTGGCTGGAAAATCTCTAGCATCTACTACTGCATTACTCACATCTCAGAAAAGACAGTCGCCCTCCGGTAGAAACTGCCCATCTTTTCCAGCTCATCCTAGAGTTCCTTGCGCTCAGGAATCATTTTTGCCATGTTTCCACTCTGGAACTTAACAGGTTAAGGAAATCGACCATATGGAGTCATCTTCAATGGTTAATTTCTTGTTTCTCAAGCAAGCCCTGAAATGCTTGTGCGTAATGAGCTCATTGCTTAGTTACCTCCTTGTTACCGAGGACCAGCTCATCAGGCCCTCACCCCATCCCTGGTCACCTCAGCCACGTGTCCAGGGTGATACTTCTTGATTGTCCAGCTGAAGTGAGGTTGCAGCATGCACCACTTTGTTTTGTTTTGTCTTTCAATTTTAAAATAGGCTTTAAGGACAGTTTTAGATTTATAGAAAAATCAAGAAAACGGTATAGAATACCATGCCCCATTTCCCCTATCATTAACATCTTACGTTAGTAGAGTACATTTGTTACAAGGAATGAACCAATATTAAAACATAGGCGTTAACTAAAGTCCATCCTTTGTCCAGATTTTCTTCATTTTTATCTCATGTCCTTTTTCTGTTCCGGGATCCCATCGAGGATAGCACTTATATTTAGTTGTCATGTCTTCTTAGACTCTCAGCAGCAACCATTCCTCAGACTTTCTTTGTTTACGATAACCTTGCAAATTTTGAGGAGTACTCATATGTGCCATTTATGATAAGTCAGTTTTTTGAAAATTTAGCATATATATATATATATATATATATATATATATATATGCGGGGGTGGGGAATGCAAGACCTTTTCCACTTTAATAAATAATAGTGCTAAAAAGGGTAGAGGAGGTGAACATTAAGAGGGAAGGAAGAGGAGGAATTAGGACCATTGAAAGGTCAGAAGTCTTTATACAGCACCAGGGAGAGGACGCCGACACTCCAATCTTTCCCGGAGTTGACCTTTCCATAGATATGCTGAGCAGGAAGGGCCAATGCCTGATAGAGGATTCAAACCCACACTTCCACCTTTAACTAGAATTAAATCTGCAGATATTTCCTCTGGGGTTTCCAAAAAGAAAGCAAGCACATGATTAATCTGCCTAGCCATCAGACGCCGCCATGGCCCACTTCCATTTATCTGGGGGCTATGGAGACATCAGGGTTGGCTAACATGAAGGTGTGGACCCAGGAGGCCAAGGGCTGTGGCTCATCTGGGAGCCTGAATGCACCCAGCCTCCAGGCACTGAGATAGGCGGTGGAGTGTAAATCCAGCCCTTTGAAGATGCTTCTGAGGCCCCCTCTTTTTTCCCCTGCCGTTTCTTATTTTTCTCCTCCTATTTGTTTCTTCTTTCTCTACAAAGTTCAGAGGAGCCATGAAGGGAACAGAATCAGGTTGGGAATGTGTGGTCCCTTTTGATGATTAAGAAAGACCATTCACTTCTTTCCCTTCTCTCAATATCTTATCTGGGAAAGAAAATAGCACCTTGAAGCAGCGGTCTGCAACCCCTGTGCTACAGACCAGTGTCTCACACAGCAGATGAGCAGTGGGCAAGCAAGCTAGTGAAGCTTCTTGGTTTGTTTGTTTGTTTTGAGACAGAGTTCCCCTCTTGTTGCCCAGGTTGGAGTGCAATCGTGGCGCAAATTCGGCTCACTGCACTGCAACCTCTGCCTCCCAGGTTCAAGCGATTCTCCTAACTCAGCTTCCCAACTAGCTGGAATTACAGGTGCCCACCACCATGCCTAGCTAATGTTCTTTGTTTTTTGGGTTTTGTTTTTTTTTTGTATTTTTGGTAGAGATGGTGTTTCACCACATTGGCCAGGCTGGTCTCAAACTCCTGACCTCAGGCAATCCACCGGCCTCAGCCTCCCAAAGTGCTGGGATAACAGGCTTGAGCCACTCCACCCGGCAGTGAAGCTTCTGTATTTACAGCCACTCCCCATCGCTGATAACACCGCCTGAGCGCTGCCTCCTGTCAGATCAGCTGCAGCATTCGATTCACATAGAAACACCAACCCTATTGTGAACTGTGCCTGTGAAGGCTCTAGGTTGCACACTCCTTATGAGAATCTAATGCCTGATGATCTGTCACTATCTTCTATCACTCCCAGATGAGACCATCTAGTGGCAGGCAAATAAGCTCAGGGCTCCCACCAATTCTACATGATGATGAGTTATGTAATAATATAAATAAAGTACACAATAAATGTCATGCACTTGAATCATCCTGAAACCATCCACCCCCTACCCAGTCCATGGAAAAATTATCTTCCACCAAACTGATCCTTGGTGCCAAAAAGATTGGGACTGTTTCCTTAAAGGACCTGCAGTTCCAACAACATCAAAACACAGCGCAGCTGGGCACCCATCACATCCTACCAAGAGCCTGTATGCTATATGTAACATTGTTAAATTACACTTTACATTTCATCCCTGCAAACACCCCAGATTTTCCATCTCCTGCACATGTTTTATGAGTCTGCCTTTCACCCAGAAGGTCTATAGAAAGTAAAATAAATGAACCCAACACTCTATTCAGCTTGGATCATCTGACATTTATTCTTAGAGGGGACAAGTGACAACTTGAAAGCTGTGCTCACGCTGTAGGAGTTTTCAAGCCTGGGTGGGTGGTATATAATCAATCAACCAATCAATCAATTTTATAGAGTACCTACTGGGTGTTAGGTAAAGACTGGTTCCTGCCCTTAAGGAACTTTTGCTAGTTGGGGAAACAGGACTACACCTTCCCTCCTTATGGCTGTTAATTAGACATATTAGGCAGCTTCCCTGACCCAGTAAGAATCAACCCAAAAGACAGGTTAGGCAATTTAAGTTCCTTTTCTTGGGGATTTGGAAGTCGAGCACAGAATGGCCCAGTCAAGTCTCTATGCCTCTCAAGTAGGGTCTAGGCTGGACTGGGTTTGGGAAAGGCAGAAGAGGGTAAGATAAGAGAGATGACTGGCATGGTGGTTCATGCCTGTAATCCCAGCTCTTTGGGAGGCCAAGGCAGGTGCATCACCTGAGGTCAGCAGTTTGAGACCAGCCTGGCCAGCATGGTGAAACCCTGTCTCTACTAAAAATACAAAACGTAGCTGGGTGTGGTGGTGCATGCCTGTAGTCCCAGCTACTCGGGAGGCTGAGGCAGGAGAATCACTTGAACCCGGGAGGCAGTGAGCCAAGATCGAACCATTGAAGACAGAGGAAGACTCCGTCTCAAAAAAAAAAAGAAAGAAAGAAAGAAAGAAAGAGAGAGAGAGTGAGAGTGACAAGGAGGCAGACAGAGACAGAAACCGAGACAAAGAATACAGATGTGTAGAGAGAGGTCAGAATACAAGAACAGCTGGCTTCAGCACAGATGGCTGTATTTCCTGATTGGGCCATCTCAATTCGGGTTTTCCAGCCCCTCTGCCTTTCGGGGACATTTTCTACCCGTGTTCCCTAGAAAATATCTCTATAGGCCTCCAGGCAACCCCTGTCTTGCTTATGCAAGCTTGGGGAGTTTTGTGTCTTCTGTATTCAAAACGCCCCTTACTAGGACCACACCTACCAACTGGACCTTAAATTCAGGAAATCTTCTCTAAGTCAAAAGAAGGAGGAATATGTAATAGCTGTGGGGGGAGACAGCAGAGCAGGGCCACAGAATTGTTAAGTGTTGGAAAGACTCAGATAATCAGAGAAGAATGATTGCTTCATATTCGGATCACTAAACAGAAATGTGATACAAGTTGAGTTCATTGAATCTGTTCCCACCCTCAAAATATACGGTGGAGAAAAGAATGATAAAAATTCTGTAAAATTAAAGAAATGAAGCAATGCTCACAATTTCCTCCTAACGTGGAGGGCTTCCCCTAAGATACACTCCTCACTGCTGAATTGCATGTCCTCATTGCCTCTCAGTATAGGGTCAGAGAAACACAATAGCGAGAGACTTGCCTTATTCTCAGGGAAACGTTATGCTGTCTCCTCCCCTCCCCAAAGAAAACACATTTTACCGGTGCAATGGAATGATCTCAGCTCACTGCAACCTCTGCCTCCCAGGTTCAAGTGATTCTCCTGCCTCAGCCTCCCGAGAAGCTGGGATTCCAGGTGCCCGCTACCACACCTGGATAATTTTTTTTTTTCAGTAGAGATGGGGTTTCACTATGTTGGCCAGGGTGATCTCGAACATCTGACCTTAAGTGATCCACCCGCCTCAGCCTACCAAAGTGCTGGGGTTAAAGGCGTGAGTTCCCGGCCTAAAAAATGTTTATTTTCAATAGAATATTACATGAATGATATTAATATGAGAAAACATATAGTTCTAATGAATGAGGAGTTTTTGTTGTTGCTGTTGTTTTGAAACTGGGTCTCGCTCTGTCACCCAGGCCAGGGTACAGTGGCGCAGTCCTGACTCACTGCAGCCTCTGCCTCCCAGCCTCAAGTGATCCTCCCACCTCAGCCTCCTGAGTGGCTGGGACCACAGGCATGCACCACCACGTTCAGTGTTCAGCTACGTTTTGCAGAGACAGGGTCTCACTATGTTGCCCAAGCTTTTTCGTGTGTGTGTGTAGAGACAGGGTCTCACTATGTTGCCCAGGCTTGTCTTGAACTCCTGAGCTCAAGCAATCCTCCTGCCTCGGCCTGTCAAAGTGCTGGGATTGCAAGTGCGAGCTATAATAACACCTGGCTCAAATGAGCTTTCTTTCTTTATTTGTTTGTGAGCTTATCTGTTGGAGTTCCAAAGAGCCTGGGGAAGTGCCCTGGACTGAAGCATTGTTCCACTTTTAGAAGCTCATGTCTACGTCTCTCAGAGGAAAAAAAGTATGCTTTCTCAGACTGCTCTGGTCTCCCTTCCCAGGGTCTTGATCTGGCCTATGGAAAGAGGCCCAAAGGTGCAAGCGGCAGCCCTGGGCATAATAGCATAACAGCTGTCATCTATAGGGTCTTAAAGGGCCAGGTAATACTGGCAGCTCCTGCACATTGTCTGTCAGCTGAACACCAACCACGCAGAGCTGAAATTAGTATCCCCGTTTTCAGAAACGCTAGGTAATTTGCATAAGCTACAGAGTCTGCAAGGGGCAGGGCTGGATGCAGCTCTGGTCTCAAGAACTCCATAGCCCGTGACGCAACTGTGCCATCACACTGCGCCCTTGAACTCACGGCCAGCAATGGGCAGAATTCACACAGCCATGTATGCGTTTCCAGAGTCTCCATCTGTGAGCTTTTGCAGGAAGTTTCTTTGTAGCAAGGTATATCTCTTTCCACACTGAGAGAGCAAATAGAAAGCCCAGTATATGGAGGGTAAAATTGGAGCTAAGGTCAGAAATAAGAGTTTATTCATTCTATTGGCCAAGCTCATTAGAAGGCGTGACTGTTTGGGTTGCCAAGCTGCCAAAGAAAATGAGAAGGCAAGACATCTGAGGTCCCTGATGCTAGCCAGCTCTCAAGGACTCACGCAGGGACACGGTGGTTCTGTGTGCCTGCAAAACAGAGAGGTGATGTTTAAAGCATTTGGAAAATGGAATATGCTTCTCAATGCTCTGTTGTCTCCCAGCTCCTTTAATGACACAGGGCTTCCCAAAATGTTCACAGGCATCCGGCCATCATCAATCAGCCCGCATGCTGGAGGCCCTGTGGATGGTACAGGGTTCAAGGCACCGGATCCACATGAAGCAGGAATTTCATCAAGGTTGCTGGTCCAAGTGCTGTCTTTGATCCCTTCACTCCTGCCACACAGCTCCCTGCTAGCCCCTGAGGTTATGGTATCAGAAGCACTGAAGGTCTCACCCACTCTGTGTTCACAGGGAGTCTGGGCACAGCCACTCCTAGGGGCTTGGTGGTGGGCTGTGGCACTTCCTCCACCTGTGAGCCCTGGAAGGTTCGCTTGTCTTGAGTCAGCAAAAAGCTGTTTTTCACTATAGTGCTTGCCTGCATTCACCCACGTGGGGTGCTGTGTATGTCCTGCGAGCATATGTTCCTATGTGTCTATCCGGGCCTTATATGTCACCACAGGGCTCCGGTCAATTGGCCTGGCCACATACCTTTGGCCTGCCACACCTGGAGGCAGCCCAGTGTGAGTAGGGCAGATGGAGACCTGCAGGTGCCCTCAGCAAGTCACTGGTTAGTGGCCCCTTCAGACTGATGTGTTGAAATATTTGTTCAGCATTGATATAATAAAAATAGGAATAACTAATATTTAGGAATATCTAATATTTAGTAATAACATTGGATACCTTTTTTAAAAATTTGACTTCAGGAATACATCATCACAAAATGGCAAAAAAAAATTAAACATCACTGAAATACACCAAATAAATGTGAAAGCCCCCAGGTATATTTTTAACCCTACCTCTGTGCCTGTCGTTCAGATGTGAGCACTGTAAAACAATTAGATGTGCATCTTTGGAGTAATTTTTCCTACTCATTTCTATAAATATGTTGTATATATTATATATACACATATATAATTGGATTTCCACATAAATGAGAATACATTATTATACATAATATCCTATGCCTTGATTTTTTTTTCACTTAATGTATTTCAAAGATCTTTCAAAACTAATACCCATTATTCTCTTTAAGGCTGCTTAGTATTCCATACCATGGACATACCATAACTTACAAAATATTTAAGGTGTTTGTAATGTTTTTCATTATTACAAATAAGGGTTTGGTGTACAGTCTTGTATCTAAGTATTTGAACAATCCTGGAAGTATTTCTGTAGACTAGATTTCTAAAATTAAAACTACTTGTTTGAAAGCTGTGTGCATTTTAAATGCAGGCTCTTTCTGCTAAAAGGGCTAATTGACATTTCCCTAATGGTAGACAATATAGTATATTTTCTTGTATTCCAGCCTGCCCAGGACTTACCAGACTTTTAAAATTTTACTGTTCTAATGTGCACAAAGAGGCAATCTTGTTTCCATTTGGATTTCTCTGATATTCTGAAAGAGAAAGCCAAAATCAATGTAAGTGTTGGCTATTTGTAGTTTCTGTTCTCTGAAGAGCCTAATTACTTTCTCTGTCTATCCTTTCATGGAATTATTTAATTTTCTTACTGATTTTTAGGAGGGATTTACAAACTAGGAATAGTAATTAACGTTTTATACATATTTTTATACATACATAACATTTTATACATACATAATGTTTATACATATTTCTCCCAATTCATCATTTGTTTTTTGTTCAGATTTTTGTTTGTTTTAATGTAGTCAAATACATCAATTTATTTTTTCAGATGCTCTGGGATTAATATTTATTGTAGAATACATTTTATACCAAAAGATTATTTTCTTTAATAATTTGGAATGACAAATTCTGTCAGAGGCACTGCCCAAAACCAGACACCAAAAAAAACAAGCATTGTCACAGCCAGGAGTGATGGCTCACACCTCTAATCTCAGCACTTTGGTACGTTGAGATAGGCAGATCACTTGAGGTCACAAGTTTGAGACCAGCCTGGCCAACATGGCGAAACCCTGTCTCTACTAAAAATACAAAAATTAGCTGGGCTTGGTGGCACATGCCTGTAATCCCAGCTGTTCAGGAGGCTGAGGCATGAGAATCACTCGAACCCGAGAGACAGAGGTTGCCATAATCAGAGATCACGCCACTGCACTCCAGCCTGGCGACAGAGAGAAACTCTGTCTCAAAAATAAATAAATGAATAAATACAGTCAAGTTGTGTCTCTGTCATCTCTTAGGGGCTGGATGGGTCCAGTGAGGGCCATCTAGAGCTCTCTGCTTTGTTTTTGAGCCATAAGGAATGAAAGTGGCATGACCACAAGTATAGTCTATCTGGGCCATCATCACCTCCTGCCCTCTGTCCTGCAGTAAGGAATAGTGGTCAGACCTGACCCCTAAAAACACAAGCCACCCAAGCATGTTAAGCCTCAATGAAGTAGCTCTCTTCTTTGAGGACTTCCAGTCCCTCAAGTGCAGGAATAAGTTGGTTCACCTCCTATCACACAGCAAAAAAGAGGGCACAACCTTCACTGCGCCATCGGAGGGACTTGACAATCACACCTCTCTTTGGCATCCCAATTGGTTAATACCTGCACCCAAAGAGGCAGATCAAATTGAAGCTATATTTCTCTGACAGAGGCTAACAAAATATGGAATGTTCTGGGGAAGGAGAAAGAAGAAAAACAACAGAATAAATTAAACTCGGAGTTTCAATGTTGACCTTGAGTATTCCGTCTGTTTTCAGAACTTGAGGGTCAAGCAACGGCTGTTTCCAATTAATTTTATTCTTTATCATTTTCCTTAAAGAAACACATGCCCTTAGAATCAAAGACTTCTCTGTATTTTAAAAAATAAATAACAAAGAAAAGTGCAACCATTGTAAATTTGCTTTTTTTTTTCTTTCCCACAGAAAATGTGTAAATTGTTTCAAAGGGGTTTAGGGAGAACGGCAAAAATCCACCATGGCTTCATAGAGTAGTTCTCTTTTTGGTAAAATTATAAAACTAGTAATTTTGGAGAGTTAATCATCAAATTGTGTTTAGCAAACGGGTGAAACCAGTAGTAGGTGAACATATGCTATTGGACCTGAAAGCATTTTTTAAACCTTTGAATCCTTTCTTGATGCCAACATTTTCAAATCAGGAGATTTCATATTAAGATCTGAATTACTGTTTTATTTTGAAAGATTTAGAGATCTGATGATATTTCACAAAATGTCTGCAGGCTTCTCATGAGAAAAACACACTGACAGTGACAATGAGCTCTCAATCCAAAATTGCCAAGCAGACAAGAACACACAGAGTAGAAAGGAGAAACAATAGGCAGGTGGACTAGAGCCCCAAAGTTGAGATAATGGAATATCAATTTAAAGAGTATTAGATAAGTAAATTTGTTTAAAATGATCTTTAACACTTACGACATTTTTTAGAAAGAATTAAACTCCTGGGTTGGAGGCAGGGCAAGATCCTTTGAACACAGAACATGTGTAGATGCTTTAAAAAGAATCAAATTGATAGAGCTCTAGAAATAAAAATGTAGTCTATAAAATTAGTGAATGGGTTAAGAAGTAGATTAAACACAGTTTAAGATAAAATGTCAAACGTATGTTTATCTTGGCAGTCACTGCTTTCACCAGGTGAACAACCTCAGTATCATCACTTAATGGGACCAACAGCAGTCACGTTCCTCCTGACTCCATAGGAAATGTACATCTTCAACTAAGTTATTACTCTTAGAGAGATTCCAATTGTACCCCAAAGCTCGTGAATCCTGGCAAAATGGAGAAGGGAGGGGGCATGGTATAACCACAGTGTGAAGATAGGAGAAGGTACTCCCACTTCCTGGGGCTCCCATTCAGCACGGGACACTCTGCTCTGCATCAAGATTCTCTCCTCCTGAATGGGACTGATGATTGAGCTAATGCCACTTCCAAGGCATGTTACAGTGTAAGGCACTAGGGGTGCTGGCTGTAGCTATTATTTAAAACAGTGATAACAGACAGTAGTCTGGCATAAGGATACCTCATTCAGACCCAAAATGTAGGTCTTGAGCTACTTTGAGTTTGATGGAGGCAAGTGGAACCAACCCCAGATGAGTTGAGGTGCTTCACATCTGTTCATGCCCCCATAGCCACAAAAAGCCCATTCCAGCTTCACCTGAGAGATCAGCTCCCTCCTGGGGCTCAAGAATATTGCCTGGAGCTTCTTTCACTTGAATACTCACTCCATCATCCTTACCAGAATCCCACATTTAGGCTGAAAGGTCCTCAGACATCAAGGAGACAGGTGGCTCCCAGATCTGCCTCTGAGGTCCAGGCGTTTGAATATCAGGCCAAGCATAACAGCACTGTGGAGGGACTGGGCTTCCCTCAGCCTTTCGGGGACAAAGGGGTTCTCCATCTTTCCGTTTGTCCTGATTTTACCTTTCGCAGGATCTTTTTTGGTAGGTTGTAAAATACGTCCTTTCTCCCCAGGAGATTCTCTGTTGTGCTGCAGTCCATCTGAACAAATATGTATTTACAACTGGTTCTTTTTTAAAACATGCATTATGTGCCTAATAGACTGAAATGACTCTTTGGGGGAAGTGCGGCATAGATCCCGGCAGTTTTTTGTTGTCTATAACATTCACCTCTTTTATATGGCTATTTATTTTTCTGCTGGTTTGGATGGTGAGAAGGGCGATGAGGAGGAAAAGCCATATACCCACGTATGAACTGCAATATATAAAACCAAGAGATTGGGCATATAGCACTAATGATCTTGGAGGCTGATATGAATTTGAGCTCTGTACTGAAAAAAAGTCAACAGGAAAAAAAAAAGACTATTCTGGTTGTGAGTTACTTTATAAGTTTAAAATTTAGGAACAAATTCCTATATCAGAATGCTCTTGGCTATTAAGTGAAGGGAAACTGTATGCAGTTCAGCAACATCGGGCAGATCCCAGGTTACTTTCATTCTTCCACTTGGCTACCTTCCTTGTGTCAGCTTGTGGTCATACGAGCAGACTGCCACAATTCTAGCTGTCGCACGCCAACCCAGTGATGGCCGGTGGATGAAAAGAGACCATCTCTTTCTCGTGTGTCACTAAAGGTAACCTTCCCGCCTAGCAAAACTCCTTCCTATGTCTCATTTCAGGCCTATGGCTAAAGCGATCACGGTTCATAAGTAGAGCCATATGATTAGCCCTGACCAGGGATGACCAAGCTTTTGTTTATGTCAATTATATCTATCAGTATTTACTCTATTAAGCAGTAGGCATTAGAGACTCCGAAGGCAGGAGGGTGGAAGAGGGGTGAGGAATGAGAAATTAATTAACGGGTACGATGTATACTATTTGGGTGATGGCTACACTGATGATGGCTACACTGACATCCCAGACTTCACCACTATGCAATATACACATGTAACACAGCTGCACTTGTACTCCCTAAATCTACAATAAATCTATAAGTGTACATATATTCATTATATATCTACATATAATTAATATAAAATACATAAATATGTGCAATATATATTATTTAAACATATATTTACCCCATTCGATTTTTTTTTTGAAGTGAAGTCTCCCTCTGTCACCCAGGCCAGAATGCAGTGGTGTGATACCAGCTCACTGCACCCTTCACCTCCTGGGCTAAAGCGATAGTCTGCTCCAGCCTCCGTTGTAGCTGGAATTACAGGCACATACCACCGTGCCCGGCTAATTTTTTTTATTTTTAGTGACAGTTAACTGAGACCTGGGAGTGAGTCAAGCTGGCGAGAGTGCTAGCGGAAGACGCAATGGCAGCTGCCAAGGCTCAGAGACCCAGACACAGAAAGGAGCATCTCCCTTTGCAGAAGCAAGATGCCAGTGTTCCTGGGCAATGGAGAGTGATGGCTTGAGATGGGGCTGGAGAGCTAGACTAGGCCAGGATCCCGAAAAACCTAATTGCCTTGGCTAAGGATTTTTAGCTTTGTCCTAAAGGAAATGAAAAGCCATTCATGAATTAAATCAGGAGAACGACATAAGACTTTCATGTTTAAAAGATTTGCTGGCTTTAGGGTAGCAAATAGCCAGGAAAGAGGAGTAGTAACTATGGGGAAGTTGTTAGAGGATTTCTGGCCTGAGCTACCTCCAGAGAAAACAGACGCAAATATCTCCTTGCTCTGCTTGCCTTGCTACCCTGGTGCAGTCCTAGGTAGAGCCAGCGGCAGCCCTTTCTGCAAAGTGCAGAAGACAAGGGAGCATTACAGAGTCAGGAGCACCAACCAATGATGGAGAGAACTCAGGAAAGCAACACCACTGTGAGATGCTCAGGAGGAAACTAACCCCATCAAGTGCTCTTCTTACAAAAACTAAATGCAAATCAAACAAGGAAATTAAGTGATCAGAGAATATTCCAGAAGGTGGAGATGGTCCTGGAGTCAGTCTACATATATGGAATGAGAGATAAGACTTTAAATGGGGCCAGTGGAATAATGAATCTTGACCAGTCACTGGCCACAAGTCTCTTTTTGTCCTCAAGGAATGGGTGATTCAATGGCAAACCAAGATCACAAAACCAACTGCCAGCCTTGCCTCCCAAAAGAGGTGTCTCTTCCTGCAGAGCTGACTTCCCCTAGGAATGAGAATACAGTTATGTCATTTTTCAATCATCACCTGGAGTCACTTCCACTACAATTTTGTCCCATTGCCACAGATTTTTCTTCAATGATTGAAACAGTCAGAGCCATGCTGGGATTTTGGCCACTTGCCTACTGAACAGAGATGAAAAGGAGGTGAATCTTCTAGTGATGTAATACTGAACATAGGCAAAAGTTTAGTGGCACTGAAGAACATTTTTTTATGATGACTCAGGATGGGATGATAATCATGGCAAATGCTGCAAATAAATCATAATGGACACCTGGGCAGGTCAGCACTGCAGAAATTATAAGTCTGCTGGAAATCACATACAAGGACTAAACCCTGTTGCCAAGATGAAACACCTGCCATTAACCCTAAGTAGGTGGAAGCTGTCCTTTCAGAAAGGTCTCTTGGTCCAGGTAAAGGTCTCACTTGAATGCCAATTCTCCATCAGGGATGATCACCAGGGCAAATTATTGATGCTGACCTCAGAAAACGGCAGTCATGATGTTCTCTGCTTTAAGAAATGGTGATTTAAAACAGTCACAGAACAAAGTGATTGGAAGAGCCAACCTAATACTGTAGTCCCACCAGTGGGTGAAGTGAGCCCTGCTGCACTATGGAAAAAAAGGACCACAGATATTTTAAGCCAAGCTTTAGGTCTACTGATGGCCAGACTCACAGAAACCAGTAAGGTGTCTCAGGCCACAGTAAGATGAATAAAATCCATTGCTTGTAGCAGGTGGTCCCACAGAGACCATGCCTGTTCATTACAAATAAACCATACAATTGCTTGCATTATACCTCCAGTGTATCTTAGCTCAAAAATAAAACTCCTAATAGAATAAATGCACTGCCTATAAATTCCAACACATCCTACATTATTAGTAAAACTTCTTAAAATTCATAACTTATTAACTCATAAACTCTTGATGAAAAAGACCCCACACACCAAATGGTGAAATACTATGAGACCTGGTAAAAGAATAAACCTGTTGAATAAATCTGCTATGCAAAAATTTATCTCAACGTTATATATAATGAAACCCTTCTTAAACAAAAACCTGATAAAACAATAAAACTGTTCAAAGGCTAAATTTGCTGCACTCCAGGGCCATATTTCTCAACTGTTTTGGCACTGCCAGACAGCTCCACCTGTTTAGCCTCTGTAGTCCTTTTTTACACTAATTTTTGCTGTTCCACTGCAATCATTTTTATACCTGAAAAATGTCAGGAACTTCCTACAGACATAGCACAGAATGCTATTAAATTACTGCCACTGGCAATGTTAATAGGGACAAAGATTATCTTCTCCCTAATGTAGACCCCTCTTTCTCAGTCACCCATTCCTATACTGGCTTTTGTTCTAAAAAATATCCTCTATGTTTGTTGGTAAGCCTTGTTTCCTGAGATTAGAAAAGGGGGCTGGCTCCCTGCCCCCTTTACCCTTCTCCCTTACAGAAAAAGACTGGGGGAAGAGAAAGCAGGTGGAGAGAGAAAATGAGGAGAAGCTTTGAGGTGAGACATTTGGGAACAGGCAGACTCGGTGACTTTCCCTTCACTCTACCCAAAATATTAGAGAACAGGACAAAATAGTAGGGTACATCAGAAATCTAACCAATAGCAGAGGTCCTTGCTGGTAGCCAAGGACAGACATAACCCAGTGACACAGGAGGACCAGCTATGGTCCTCACCTGAGCTCTTTCTTCCAACATATAAAAACTAATGTTAAGGGAAGGAAAGGACACAAATAAATCTCAAAGAGTAGTAAAATTTGAAGATTTGTTTTAAAATTGCTTTCTTGTGTTCACCTTCTTTGCCAACTCTTACATATCAGCAGGAAAACTACTAATAAACATTTTTAAAAGCCATAGATGTTTGTACAAGAGCTGAACTTTACAGTCAGCCCCTCTGGAAGGTGAACACTGATTTCAGCAATTTATCCATTGCATAAATGATTTTTAGAATTTAACTCTGAAGAGTTCTTTCAAAGCTAATCTTGACAGCCTCTCCAGAAATACTACTACTACTCATTACTGTCACAATCATCATCACCAAAATCATCACCATCATCATCATCTTCACCTCACCATCATCACCATCATCACCATCACCACCATCACCATCACCACCATCACCACCATCACCATCACCATCACCACCATCACCATCACCATCATCACCATCACCATCACCACCATCACCATCATCACCACCATCACCACCACCACCATCACCATCACCATCACCACCATCACCATCATCACCATCATCATCATTATCATCACCATCACCACCACCACCATCACCATCATCACCATCACCACCACCACCATCACCATCACCACCATCACCACCACCACCATCACCATCATCACCATCACCACCATCATCACCATCACCATCACCATCATCATCACCACCATCACCATCACCACCACCACCATCACCATCACCATCACCACCATCACCACCATCATCACCATCATCACCACCATCACCACCACCACCATCACCATCACCATCACCACCATCACCACCATCATCACCATCACCATCATCACCATCACCATCATCACCATCATCACCACCATCACCATCACCACCATCACCACCATCGCCACCATCACCACCATCACCATCACCACCATCATTGTCACCATCATCATTATCATCATCACCATTTGT
Source organism: Sapajus apella (assembly GCF_009761245.1). Classification (NCBI taxonomy): domain Eukaryota; kingdom Metazoa; phylum Chordata; class Mammalia; order Primates; family Cebidae; genus Sapajus; species Sapajus apella. The sequence goes on from NW_022437008.1 coordinate 9,414,358, forward strand.
TAATACGGACAAAGATGGTGATCATCACCATCACAATCATCATCATCAATACCACCACTCACATTCCTCTTGCATTCACTCACTAGTTAGCCAATTTACTCACTTGTTACTTATTAAGGTCCTTATATTTTCAAGGCCTTATGGCAGGCACATGGAGTAGGGAGCCATGGGAGGAGATAAAGATGGGCAAGGAAGCCCTGGCTTTGGTGAGCTGCCCCCCTCAATGTGAAGGTGGGCTGTGCCCCATGCCATAACAAGCAGTGATAACAGCATAAAATGTTGGGTTTCTTGACCTTTGTGGATACACCAAACACATCCTTTCTAGGTTTTTTACTCTGTCAGAGGATGCTAATGATATAAAAAACAAATCAGTTGGGAGATTGTCTTTTCTATCATCATATTTATTTAATAACAGCATGATTATTATAAAATTCACCTTTTTAAAGTGTACACAAAGTGGATTTTAATATGTTCACAGTTGAGTAACCACTACCGCTATCTCATTTTAGAACCTTTTTATCATTCCTAAAAGAAGTTCTGTAGCCATTAGCAGTCACTACCCACTCCCCTACTTCAACTTCTGGCAAATACTAACCTTTCTGTATGGATTTTCCTATTCTGGACATCGCATATAAATAAAATTATACTATAACTGATCTTTTGTTACTGGCTGCTTTGATTTAGCATAATATTTTCATCCGTTTATAGTATATATCAGTATTTCATTCCTTTTTCTTGCCATTCTATTATGTAGATATATTTTATGTATATGTTAATTAATTAATGGCTATTTTGGTTGTTTTCACATTTCAGCTACTACAAAAAATGCTGCCATGGGTATTTGTACATAAGTTTTTGTGTGGAAATCTGTTTTCATTTATCTTTGGTAAATACCAAGGAGTAAAAATGTTGAGTCATATGGTAACTTCCATTTACATTTTTGAAAACCGTTAAATGGTTTACACTATCATCAGCAATGTATAATGATTTTAATTTCTCTGCAGCTTTGCAAGTACTTGTTATTGTCTGTCTCTAATTTTAGCCATCCTAGTGAGTATAAAGTGGTAGCTTGCTGTGGTTTTGATTTTCATTTTCCTAATGACTAATGACACTGAGCAGCTTCTCATATGCTTATTAGTCATTTGTATATCTTTTTTGAAGAAATGTCTATTTAAATACTTTGCCCATTTTTAATTGCTTTTTTTTTTTTTTAAATCATTAGGTTTAAGGGTACTTACATAGTCTGGATACAAGATCCTTATAAGGTACATGATTTGCAAATGCTTTTTTCCCATTGTGTGGGCTGTCTTTTCAGTTTCTTGATGGTGTTGTCTGAAATTTTTAATTAAGATGAAATTCAGTTTATATTTTCTTCTGCTGCTTGTGCTTTTGGTGTCACAATCAAGAAACCATTGCCTAAGCTGACGTCATGAAGATTTACTATTACAGGTATTGATCGACTTACCACCTATGCAACTTATGACCATTCGACTTTATGACCACAATCGCTAGCCACGACTGCTCCGCGTCTGGCAGTGCAAACGTTGCCCAGCTGGGCGTACGACAGTGTGGACCAGCTTCCGGCAGCACAACCATCTCCATGTGCACCATTTCAACTGTACATATAGCCTACTCAACTTACAACCAAATCGTGTTATGACCTGTCCGCGGTCCCGACCATGGTCGTAAGTCGAGCACTAGCTGTATATTTTCTTCTAACAGTTTTATAATTTCAACTCTTACATTTCTGACTATAATATTTTCTAAATTAAGTGTGAGGTAGGAGTCCAACTTCTCCTTTTTTTGCATGTGGTTCCTCATTGCCCCTTGAGTGGCTGTAGCACTGTTGGTTTTCACATCTATTATGGTTAGGAGGCTGATGTTTTCCTAGACTACCACAGAACTGGGGAGAAGGAGACAGAAATGGGACAATATCAAATGCCTCAAATGGTACAGATATCCCAGTGCCATTTCTTGAAAAGACTGTCCTTTCCTCATTGAATTGTTTAGGCACCTTTGTCAAAAATCTATTGACCATGAATAGTAAATGTAAGGTTTTATATCTTGACTTTCAATTCTGTCATACTTACCTATGTGTCTGTTTTTATGTCACCACCACACTGCACTGATTAAGGTAGCTTTGTATTATGTTGTGAAACTGGGAAATATGAAGCCTTCAACTTGGCTGTTCTTATTCAAGAATGTTTTGGCTATTCTAGGTCTCCTGTATATTCATACAAGTCTCAAAATCAGCTTGTCAGTTTCTGCAAAAAGGCAGCTGAGATTTTGATAGATATTGTTTTAAATCTGTAGATCAATTTGAGAACCATTGCCTAACTCAGTGCATTCCTATCCATGACCATGGGATGGCTTTCCATTTTTTTTAGCTCTTCTTTAATTTCTTTCAGTAAGGTTTTATAGTTTGTGGTATACAAGTGTCTCAATTATTTTTTGCATTTTATTCCTAAGTATGTTTTAGTTCTTTTTGTTTCTATTGTAAATATAATTTTTTATTTTGTTTTTTAATTGTTTAATGATGGTGCATAGAAATACAATGGATTTTGCATATTGACCTTGAATTCTACAGCCTCACTAAACTTATTAATTAGTTCTAACAATTGTTTAGTAGAATAACAATTTAAGGATTTTCTATATACAAGATCTTGTCATCTGTAAATAGAAATAACTTTACTGCTTTCCAACCTAGATGCCTTTTATGTGTTTTTTCTTACCTAATTTCCCTGGTAAGAACCCTCATTACAATGTTGAAGAGAAGAGGCTTCAAAAAGCTCTGACAGGTCTTCTAGAACTCCAGGAAGATGCTGGATCTTTTCAAAGCCTCCTCTAAGTCATCTCACTTCTAGATTTTTCTTCGACATTTTTTGGACAGCTTCTGGTTTACTCCAACTGATATTACTATCTCAGACCACTAATTGTCTTCAACAAATGCCCTGGAGATAGGACTTTTCCCACTGGGGGAGCTTTGAGTCAAAGACCATCTTGATGAATTGGACTTATCCATGGATTTGCCCAACAGATAAAATACTGAGAACTGTTGGGAATGGGAGCTTTTAGAGGAGCTACAAGTACTCCCTGCCCCATGAGTGGCCGTAAGACTGCCGGTTTTCACACCTACTGTGGTTGTGAGACTGATGTTTCCCTAGACCACCACAGAACCAGGCAGAGAGCAATGGAAACAACAAGTTCAAATGTCTTCGTGCTCATTATTCCTCACCAAGACTCAGCTATTCATCTCGAATAAATGCTTCTCGAATGGTTGGAGGACACTGATTAATTTCCAGAGTTCTGAAAAAGTTGATTTTGACCATTTCTTTTTGCCATTTTTTCTCACTGCTTTTATGAAGGGACAGCTTTGCAGTTATCCTGACTTCACCGTCCTAGAAGCACTTTTCATCACACTACTCTACCTCCTTTTTTTTTTTAATTTCATTTTTTCCCCGTTTATTTATTTTATTGCATTTTAGGTTTGGGGGTACATGTGAAGAACATGCAAGATTGTTGCATAGGTACACACGTGGCAGTGTGATTTGCTGCCTTCTTCCCCATCACCTATATCTGGCATCTCTCCCCTTGCTATCTCTCCTCAGCTCCCCACCCCCCACCATCCCTCCCCCATTTCCCCCCACCTGACCCCAGTGTATAGTGTTCCCCTCCCTGTGTCCATGTGTTCTCATTGTTCAACACTCGCCTATGAGTGAGAACATGCGGTGTTTGATCTTCTGTTCTTGTGTCAGTTTGCTGAGAATGATGGTTTCCAGGTTCACCCATGTCCCTGCATGGATGATCAGATCTACAACCATCTGATCTTTGACAAACCAGACGAAAACAAGCAATGGGGAAAGGTTCCCTGTTTAATAAATGCTGTTGGGAAAACTGGCTAGCCATGTGCAGAAAGCAGAAACTGGACCCCTTCTGACACCTTACACTAAAATTAACTCCCGATGGATTAAAGACTTAAACATAAGACCTAACACCATAAAAACCCTAGAAGAAAATCTAGGCAAAACCATTCAGGACATAGGTGTAGGCAAGGACTTCATGACCAAAACACCAAAAGCATTAACAACAAAAGCCAAAATAGACAAATGGGACCTAATCTACCTCCTTTTTTCTCTTCTTCCTTGTGCCTGCCCCAAACTGGTCGCCAAATGGAGCCACATACATTTTCATCCTATTTCCTTTGAGAACCAAATGATCTGCTGTATGCAAGTAAGAAGATCCCTTAACAACCTCTAAGCTGAGGGTTGCCTGAAGTCTGTCTGGAGCAACTTAATGAGACCAAGTCACCGTCTTTGACTTAATAAAATGATAGCCATCAAAGGCTAATTGACATTTGACTAAAAATATGACTTGGATAAAATTACACGGATGAAGAAAACGTTTTTCTTAAAGATGTGGCACAATGCTATCAACGACGTGATATCTAACAGGCAGGTTGATCTCTGACACTGAGAAAGTTGTTAATAAAAAATAAATATTGGCTGGGTGCAGTGGCTTACAACTGTTATCCCAGCACTTCGGGAGGCCAAGGAGGGGGGATCATGAGGTCGCGAGTTGGAGACTAGGCTGGTCAATATGGTGAAACCCTATCACTACTAAAAATACAAAATGTAGCTGGGTGTGGTGGTGCACACCTGCAGCCCCAGCTACTCGGGAGGCTGAGGTAGATCTGCCTCCTCAACCCAGGAGGCAGAGGTTGCAGTGAGCTGAGATCACACCACTGCACTCCAGCCTGGGTGACCCAGTGAGACTCCATCTCAAAAAATAATAAAGATAAATAAATAAATATTAAAACGTAATGCTTAAATCATCAAGAGCAATGAACCATAATGATATGTGTAACTTTCCCAAGCAATCCTGAAATGGTCAGACTCAAGAGCAGCAGACAGGCCTGCTCCCTGCACTGTTTTCTTCCATGGCCTCACTCAGCCTCTCAGAGGCCTGGCTCTGCCGCTCCTCTTGTGTTTGTTTTCCTTTTCTTCCCAAACAGTGACTGGCCTCGGCTCAGATGCCGTGATCTGGCATCTCACAGCCATTTTTCTGAACGTAAGCAGGCTGCATTTAAAACTCTCCAGCTCATCTGTCTTCATTTGAAGACTGGGTTAAAAAATAAAATTAATGATTGCTATCAGGGGGAAGACGAGCAGCATCTTTGGTGAAAAGTAGATCTGCCAGGTTCGGCCAAGGCTGACATCTTTCACCGGCTGGAAATGGCTGGATAGACTTGTAAACATTATTAAAAATAATAACTTAATGTTTCCTTCCTGTGACTCTCTAGCATTAGCAAGGTAGCTTCAATTAGTATTTCCTCTGAGTGAGGGAGGCCTTTTACTTCGTTTCATTTAAAAGGGGATTTGTTTTCTAATTTCTACATCTGCTGTTGTCAATAATAGAACAGAGCCGAATGACGACTGCCTTCCCCCATCACTTACATTTTGCAAAGCCACGGCAAAGGAATATGCATCTTTGATTTTATTTGTTTTAGCTGTGCTTGTTCAGTGAGAGAGAAGACACATTTACATCCCTCTGATCTGGCTGGTGCTGCACGGAGTTTTAAAACACAAGTAAATCACATCAAGAGACTAAATCATTTTGCGGGATTTTGAGAGTGAAGGCAAATAATGCAATGATAAATTAACAAGAAGGGCTTGGAATAGGATGCTTCCCCTTGGAAAACTCAGCCTCAAGTCCCTGCAGAAGTAAAGAAGAGAGACAGAGCGAGGAGGGGGGAAGAGGCGACAAGCAGTCCCCACCACTGCTCAGGTGTCTTTCTCTGTGCTGTCACCTCTGCCGGTTGGATCTTCCTTCCATTCCAGTGAATATCTCTTTAATAGACTCATCTTGCTTTATTAAAGTCAAAAATATATGTTTTTAAATGCTAAGTGAGACACGCAGTATTGCAAATTCAAAGCTGCAAAATGTGTTTGGCAGCCTCAAGGTAATAATTTCTTCCAATTTCAACACAAAGTTGGTGAATATTTCAATTGATTATGGTGAGCGATCCAGTAGTCATTTAATCATATTAACATATAACTTGCATATTCAACATAATCTCACTTGCTTGCTTATCTTAGACCCCAGAACACCTCCCAAGGCCATGGGCACACACACGTGCGCATGCTCACACACACGCGCAGGTGTTTCCTGAGGTAGGCGTCTCACCAAAGTTTTATTTCATGTCTGAGCTGTGCAAGTGACTGTGAGAATTGACGGAATGAAACTTTTTAATAGGATAACAGAGCAAATCATTATAAAGAAGATAGGAGATATTATTTACAACATTAATTAACTCCAGGGGGAAAAAAGGACCGTGTAAATCCACTTCACTATATTTTAACTGTCTTTGCTTGGAAACCCACATGTTGCTCTTCTATTTACTTTGAAATTCAGGTAGAAGTTTGGGTGCGGTGGTTCACGCCTATAATCCCAGCACTTTCAGAGGCTGAGGTGGGTGGATCACCTGAGGTTGGGAGTTTGAGACCAGCCTGACCAACATGGAGAAACCCCATCTCTGCTAAAAATACAAAATTAGCCGGGCGTGGTGGCACATGCCTGCAGTCCCAGCTACTCGGGAGGCTGAGGCAGGAGAATCACTTGAACCCGGGAGGCAGAGGTTGTGGTGAGCCAAAATCATGCCATTACAAGAGCAAAACTCCATCTCAAAAAAAAGAAAGAAAGAAGGAAAGAAAGAAAGAAAGAAAGAAGAAAGAAGGAAAGAAAGAAAGAAAGAAAGAAAGAAAGAAAGAAAGAAAGAAAGAAAGAAAGAAAGAAAGAAAGAAAGAAAGAGAGAAAGAAAGAAAGAAAGAAAGAAGAAGAAAGAGAGAGAGAGAGAGGGAGGGAGGGAGGGAGGGAGGAAAGAAGGAAGGAAGGAAGGAAGGAAGGAAGGAAGGAAGGAAGGAAGGAAGGAAGGGAGGGAGGGAAAAAGAAAGAAACAAACTCAGGCAGAGTATAAAAGGCTGAACCCGTAAACCTGTGGGGTGCTTTAGGTCTGTTTGGTTTTCGGGACATGGTAGCATGTCAAGGGTATCAGGAATTGACAAGGATCATAGAAAACAGAGAGCTTAAGGCTGAAACTCTGCCAGGTAAGAAAGGAGCTTCCTTCATGTCAAGTGAGAATGGGGTGAGTCCATCTCCCTGGGACCTCAGAAGACAGAGAAGTCACCAGTGAGGCCTGTAAGTGGGAAAAAATATGCTGTTCACTCTGCAGGGTCTCCAGCACACGCCCTCACTGGTCACCTGCAACCCATCTGACCTTCTAACCCAAGAACTTGAACTTGAACTTTCTGCCTACGTTCACCAGTAGCCTGGCCAGGGCCCACCATGTCCACCAGGAAATGCTAAGTCTCTAACAGCATCATGCTAACAGGATGGCCAAGGACTCTCAGAGATGAAAGGAAAGGTTCTATGTTCTTGGGCTCCCATACCATTCACACATCTTATTCAGTGTGAGATGCTGAATTAGGAGTCGTTCCTTGACACGACATCGCAACACCCAGGGTCCCCGCTACGTACAGTCAGATCAGTGCTGGGAGACAAGGTGGGTCTTAGGGACAGAATGGAGCTTGACAAACATGGCAAGGACTCTTCTAGAAGAAATGGAGGTAACCGCAGGTGAGAGCAGATGTGGAGAGACAGGAAGAGCAGGACAAGGAGAGGGAGGCAGCCGAATTTTGTTTGAAATAACGATACAGCTTGCATGACCCTAGGCTTGTCTGATTTTAGCCAAGTAATACTTTTCTGAGGGAGAAGTGGCTGGAAGCTTTGCCAAGTTGCCTCAGAGAGGTGAGGCTTTTTAGGGAGGATCCCGGGGTTATCTGACTTCAAAGTACAGCTAGCTCATGAAAGCCCAGGATTGGCTCCCTAAAAACCCTATTACCCTGGACTTCAGAAATTCACAACATGGCAGAACTCAAAAAGAAGCAGGGCTGAAGCTTTACTTCCTTGATCTTTCTTCAAGGGTGAGCAGAACATGGGAGAGAGAAAAATTCTGAACAGAGCCGTCTTCTTGAGAAGCCTCGAAGATTCCAGACTTACCCACAACTTACATTTTATTACCCAGCCCAATTTGTATTAAGCCAAACCACAATTAAATTAAAGCAGGCACCCCGAGGAGTGGCGTTACCAATAATCAGATGGACTAAATTCATATCTTTTCATTTCTAAATTTCAATGCCATCTATACCACGAAATTCAGCCCTACATTTCAGTGAAACTTATACCATGTCATTGCTTTAAAATACACACAAAATTTTCTCATTCAGATTGGGTCCACGTTCTGGTTTTGAATATTCTGAGTCCCTGATAGGACCCCTTGCCGAATTATCAAATGCACAAGGAGCCTGCTTGGTGTGCCCAGGCCACTACCAGGCCCAGGAATAATTGGCACTGTCCTATTGCACTCAGAAGGAAGGAAGCTGAGAGGTCTGAGGGCTCAAAGTTCCAGGCAGAAGGAGGGTGATGGAGAGAAGGGATTGTATGAGAACATGTCCTGCCGTGCCTGGTGATTTGTTGGGTATCTCAGTGTTTGTTCTGTGACAGGTTGGACTTTGGTACAAGGTCAGCTCCTGAATCTTGATTATTTTTTTTTTCCCCTTGAGCCAAGAGACATTGATCTGTACATCTAGTTTACCTTGTTTTCTTAGCCATTTGTGACACAGTACAACAGTTCCCATCGAAAAAAGTGTCATGTAAATAAATTACAACTTAGGACGTATACATTAAATAATTTTATAAATGAACTTTAAAAATGAAGGAATAAAAAATGCCAGGCCTGGCTTGTAGAACGATAGTGATTATTCTGATCATGTTGTCATGTGTAATGGAGCACAGGCCCGTCATTAATCAAAAGAACCAATCAGATAACTAATTTAGGCAATATTCCTTACCACAGGACATGTCGGTCAGTAAAAATGCATTAAAATAGCAAAAGATCAATAGCAGCCAGCAGGGACCATGTTTACAAACCGGTCTTAAACTTTAGGGTATTAAATTCTCAGTCATATTGGGTATCTGTTTGGTAAAGATAAAGGAAAACTTCAGAGAAATGAAAGGAGTTTTTTTTTGTTGTTGTTGTTTTTAGTTAATAGTGCACTCATAATGTATGCTGTAATAAATGTATAGAATGTTATGTTCTTTGGTGATGAATGGCAAAAGTGTCCCCAGCTTCCTTCAGACGCATTATCAAGGCTCAAAAGAAAAGACCATGGAATGAGCAGGAATTGACAAATTGGCCCAAAGATGGCTGTGGGAGGTAGGCAGGCCCCGGATGTTTAAAGACCATTTATGTTTTGAGCAGCTGGAGCCTGGTGCGGTGGTCAGACCCAGCAAGTGGCACGGAGTGCTGTTTCCATGGCACCTCTGCTGCCCTGGATGTGCAGAGACCGTTACCTCACTGGAAGGTGGGCTCAGCCTCCCTGCAGCACCTCCCCTAGCCAGGTGACTCTTCTTGGTCACTTCCGATTGTAAAAACTTCTACTCATATTTCCAGCTGTACAAAGTGCATCTCATCAAAGTCTGAAATAGCCATATTCCTCTTCTTTTCTACAGAAGTAAATTCACTTAAAATTTTTCTTCTTGTTGCTGATTCAACAGAGCTAATGAGGCTTCCGAAGAAATACTTTATGAGGTAGAGGGACAGGCGGTGGCCACACACGGTACAGGAGCTGAAGGAGCCACCACTCCTTGACCGGTGCCACCTCCAAGTGCATTTCACTACATCCAGCCCAAAGCCCTGGTCGCTTTGGTCTGTGAGTCAAAGGCAGGCAAGGCTGGGAGCAGGAAGCATTGCTGAAGTCTTTGTTTTCCCATGACAGACAGCCACTGGCCACGAGTAACAAGCATTGAGTGGGTCTGGGTGCTCACAATCTTCTAAGGGCTCTGCATACATTTTCCTACTAGGAAAGAACTCTGCAAAATATGTGCACTTCACTTTCGAATTCACTCACGTGTAATTTATGCCATGCCTACCACATGCTCACAGGCATCATCATCATTCCAATGTGAAACCCAGAAATAGAGTCTGAGAACTTGTGACTTCAGCTGTGCCACACATGTGCCAACTGCAGGAAAGAAGGAAGGGAGGGAGGGAGGAAAGGAAGAGAAAAAGGAAAAGAAGGAAGGAGGGAGGGAAGAAG